>NC_052352.1:62784487-63098970 GCF_009727055.1 Benincasa hispida | reverse complement strand
TTTTAATTTTCAATCAGCTTTTTCTCTTACCTCTCTTTGACTCCTTAGTTGAAAATCCCTTAGAATGGGTTGTGGAGAGATGGTTGAGCTGCTTGACAGTAGTACTAATGCAGCCTATGAGAAGATTATGAAGGGTCGAGGTCGGACCATTGGTTCACTGATTATCTGTGTTCTATTATTACTTGGAAATTGAAAACAATGAAGCAGCCTCTCCAGATCATTTAAATCGTGTATTCCTGCCAACTCTGGCCTTTGCCACACTTCATCTGTTTGGCATTCTCATATTCGTCGACTATGGTTCACCACCGTCTTCCAGAGTTGGATATGGAATCCCTTTTTAGATATTTTCAGGACTTTTATAATTGGTTATATTAACTACGGTATAATAGTTATAGGTCGCCATCCCCAATCTATCAATTGGGGATTAGTTCTTTTTTTGCTGGCATATGCAATTTTCCATTATCTCTTGGTGATCAACGAAACTGGAGGGGAAAATTTTAGGCTTGGAAAGGTTTTTCTAGGGGCTGCCTTCTTCCTTGCCACGTTCATAGAACAATGGCAAAAAGTTGGTGTGGTAATGATCTTTGTTATATCAATATTAATTTCCTTCGAGATCCAACATACGGGCTCTAAAACTGCAACAAAGACAAAGGTGGCTGAAAAAGTAGAAATGCTCACCCGCAAACCCAATGCAGCAGACTCTGTCCTCAAGCAGCAGCCTACGACCTGACCACGGATCAAAGATTGTGGTGTGGATGAATCCTTTGGAACATGGTATGAGTTTATTTTTACATTGTGTAATGGATTCTCTTGTTTAGTTCTACATTTCTAATGTTGCTTGTGTGAGGTCTCCAATTGTACAGGCTTGCTCTAGGAGGTATAAGAAATGAAATTAGCAGCTGTTTGGTTAGTCCGGGCAGAGGGATCGTGCGGGGTACAGCTCTTTTTGTTTGTTGGATGGAAATAGTAGTAGTCATTGTGGAATTTTGTGGCTGTTTGGCTTAGGAGGAGAGGTTCCCAGCTCTCTCGAATTAGCTTGTGGTTTTTGGTAATTGTTCATTTTAATTTTCAAACTGATATTGGATTCGAATTAGCTGGTGGTCCTTGCTTATTATGCTGTTCATTTCGTATTTCAGACTGATATTGTAGTGTTGATTGAAGAACTACCAGTAGAACCGTTCTAATTCTGTATTTCTCTGTTTTGTGGTGAAATGGCAGGTTTTTTAGAAGAGGAAATCTAACTACTTCCTTTTGGTTTCAAATGTTTACAAATGAAGTAAACTAGAGACTTTCTATTAGTGTTGTTTAATTTGTTAGTATAACTTCAATATCATGTTATTCTCATTTAAACATTAATTTCAATGTTTGATATCTGATATCATGTGTTTTAGATATCATGTCCTTGTCAAGGTTCTGACTACATTTATATAAGCCTTAGTATATTGAATCAAATTATTTTGGAGGTTTTGACGTCCAGTGGTCTCCATGCAATTTTAGAGAAAGAAAATTAGTTGTAATATCACACCTTGACCAAAGTCATATAGCTCAAGTTTCGTCTGATAAAGATTTCATTTTAGTTTTCTATTTTGAAATTTTGTGCTTGTTTATTCACTATTTGAATGATATGATTTTCACCTTGAAAAAAGTTCAAATTCTAAGTCAAATTTTAAGAACAAAATAATTTTTTGGAAATGAGAAATAGTTTTTAAATTGGACTAAAAATTCAAATCTTTGTGGAAAAGTGAAAAAACAAATGCAATTTTTAAAAATAAAAAATGAAATAGTTATAAATAGAGTCGAAGTTCATAAAATATATGGTTTGATAGTGATTGATAATTCATTTTTTAGGTCAAGTGAGGATCCAAATTTTAACAGAGCTTAAGTATATAATATAGCATATTGAACATATTGGCAAATTTTTCCTTCTTTTTGAGATAAAATCAATATATAAGACGTTGTCATTTACCCATCTAACATCTTGTATATGAAGTATTACTTACCCCATTCTAAGCTTGTCTATAATCATTTACCCATTTAAAATCTTGTATATGAAATATTAATTACCCCACTCTAAGCTTCTCTATAATCATTTTCAAAAGTATGAAGTTAGAACATTTTCAATGGTTTCATTTATTATCTCTCTCCTAAAAAGAAACTTACAATAATTTTAACATCCTACGACATTAGATTGTACTTAAAAATACTTCTATTTTAAAAATCATTCTAAATATTCTAAACTTGGTTTTGAATGATTAAAATATTTTTTTTATTGATTTTAGAAATGTTGTTCCTTTTAGAATCAATCCAAACATATCGTAAATCACGCAAAGTTGTCTTGGGCATTTACTTTGGGCTTGTGGGCTAGGTCGTTTGTAGTAGCCTTCCTCTAACCCATCACAAATTTTCTAATGAACCACACTTTCACCTTTTTTTTACGATTGAAATCCTAATTCTCTCGTCCACCATTAATGAAAGATTAGAGACATATACAATCAACATTTTTCTATATAAAATTTTGCTCTCTGCGACTGTGACGCCGTGGCATCACAATGGCAGGGGTCAAGTTCATTAGAGTTTATTTGATAAGGAACTAATTGGCATTAACAATACTTTAAGCTAAAAGTCTTCTTGGAGTATTAAATGCTTGCTTCCAAACTAAGTTATCAAGCCATAGTGAAGAACTGCAACCTTTCGTGTATCAAAAGCCACCTTTCCATCCAAGAGACTTCATGAATCTAAAAATCCAGATTCATCTACATATTTAATACTATATGTCTCAATTTATTTAAATATTGTATTTATATTTACGATGATTCATGTACGAAACTGAAGAGTTTTTTTAACCTAAACAATTAAATGAAAGGTTGCGATCATTCTTAGTGTCTTTTCAATTAGTATAAATAATGATGAACTTTGTTCATTTGGGAATAGAATTGGATTTTGAATAAACTTTCATTATAGAGTTTCATCTCTCAAACCTTTATGTTTTCTTTTGTATTCTTGTTTTTAGAAATACATGTTTAGAACTTCCAATCTAGTTTGATCAATTAGATGGTAGAGAGTTTGAAATTTTAAAGTTAAGAACGAGTTCTTATTAGGAATTATTCCTATTATTGTCGTGGAAGTTCATTTGGAATAAGGAAAGTTTTCAAATGTATGAACTGTTTTGTCTTCTTTCACACCTTGTCTCCAATCGTGGAAAGAGGATGAGTAGCTTGGCAATGGGCCCAACTCCGGGCTCTGCATCTTCACCTGTGCCCCCACTTCTTTCAGAGACACGAGAAGAATCAAACAACCCTAGTCATTCATTTAAACCGACGGTTCACAACTTCAATACCAACTTTCCAGTTGTCACTTCATTTCCTTTTTCCTTTTTAAATTTGTGGACAAATAGTAATTTATACTACTTTAGCTTTGTAGTTGTATCAATTTAAAATTCTAAACTAATAATTGTATCAATTTAAAGTTCAATCTTTTATGATTGTATCAATTAATTATACTCCAAATTTTTATGATTATAACAAGTTACCCCTTTCGTTTATTTCATTTAAAATTGTTACTTCACACGTAGGAATACTTAACCTGAAAACCATTCATTCATTTTTTTTTTCCTATTCTTTTTTCTATTTAGTAATATTATTGAAGAAAAATATTGTTATTTTAATTTAGTAAATTTGAAGATTTTAAATTAAATCAAATGAAAATAGTTTTATATACTTTTTTAAAAAAATAAGTCTTTAAATTTTAGAATGATAATAAGAAATATGGCTATTTTTTGTTGACTTGAATTGAAAATGAAACCAAACTATTGAATGATAATGTTGTGAAACCTTAATTCATTTTAGCTTTATCTATTTAACATGTCATTTGAGCTTTATTTATTTAACATGTAAAGTAGAACTAGATATCTCAAACATCATAACGAACCAGAAAAAATAGAATATCACATAATGAAGCAGAAGTAGAAAAAAACAAAGCAGGTTGCTTCACAAGTTTGCAATATAAGTAGTCATATGAACTAAACTGCGAAATATTATTCAAACTACCAGCAGTAATTAAATTACGAAGTTTTTCAGAGGATGCATGACCAAGTCACAGATGCCACTGATATGTTTCGGTATCAGTGACAATAACAAAAATAGGTGGGAGAAATTGTGGCTGAGCTCTAACAATCTTTCCACCTTGCGACCCATACCAATCGTTTGACCCGTCCATGGAACCTCATAATCATGACGGAAAAAAATAGTGCGTTTTAGGCACACAATTGACCAATAGAAATAAGATTAATCGTCAGGTTGGAGACATGGTAAGTATTGGAAAGGTTTATGATTAGTGTATTAACAGTACCAATACGAGAAATGGTCATTTGGTTACCATGAGCGAAGTGAGCTGGAGAAAGAGATTTGACAAGGGTGGAGAAAGACAACAAAGTAATATTTGAGGTCATATGATTGCAACAAGCCAAATTAAGAAGCCAAGATGTATCTAGTGTGACAACAAGAGCAAGAGAATTGGAAGATAATACTTGTTTGAGCAAATCCTAGAGATCAATGATCAGGATACTCGGAGGAGCGGAAGATGTCACATCAGAAGACATTGCCACAGCAACAACATATGGAGAGCCAAGTTTAAAAGAATTCTTCAACTAAGAGATGTAACCTGAGGGGTGAGGCCGTCTGGTAGAACAACTATCCAAAATACGACCACGCTTGTAGCAATACCTACACTCAATGGTAGGGCAATTAACATACTTATAATCGTGCGATTTGCAATTTTTGTAGAAAGATGACTCAACGGAAGGGCGTGAATGAGTGGTGGCGAGAGCAACATCAGAAGATAGAAAGGAGATCAACTCGATTCATTTTTCCTTAAAGAGAATTTCCTGGATTGAAGCATCAAAGATGGCAAAGGACTGCGATGTAATAAAGCAGCACGAATAAATTCATATTTTGGCCTGAGCCCCATAAGAACCTTGATGAGTCGCAGATGATCCTGACTAATTTTGGCCTGATTCAACTTAGTCCAAATGAACTGGAGAATAACTAGATACTCATTCACAGATTGTCCAACCTCCTGATTGGTGCTGACCAGAGTAGAGTGCAACTGATAGTAATGAGCTAGACCAATAGTTTAGAACAGTGTAGATAGAAAATCTCATAGTTCTTTTGCAGTATTGAATGCATCAAACTGAGTATGAATGGCTGGGATGGAAGCGTTACCCAACTAGGTGGTTATCTAGTGATTTTTGTTATCCCAATCCTCTATTCTTTCAAGAAACTTGCTATTTTCTTTAGTGCCACTTTTGATAGGTTGAGCGATGTTCCTAGTAACAATCTGCCATAACTTGCGACCAATCTCTTCATTTGATAAGCCAAAGTGATATAATTGGTGCCATCAAGCATAGTGCTCATAGGACGAAAAATGTCAATTTTTTCTATTACAAAGGAAAATAAACAGAGCCGGACAGATTCACAAGAGACACCAGTTTTGACAACTGATCAACTAGGCTTAGGTCACTTGGAGATATAGTTTACCTCGGCTGGGGCTCGGCTCGGCTTGGATCAGCTGGAGGTATGGCACAGTTTGGCTAGGGCTCAGCTCGATTCGGGCTTGGCTCGACTGAAGGTGTGGCTTGACTTGGAATGTGGTCTTCTCATGCGGGCAAACGATTTCAGATCACACGATCGGGTGGTTTCACGCCCACAGTTTCGGCTCAACTGAGAGGTCGTAGATGCGGACGCTTCAACAGACAAGAGGCAGATGGGAGACGTTGGGATCTGAGGCAAATGGGAGGTGGACGGGATCTAATTAGACGACAACGGCGGTGGTGGCACAGGGAACCTCAGAAGGTGCAAGCTTGCCCAAATTTAGACTCTGATTCCATAAAACAATATCGGTATATTTCTGTATTTCTATTTCAATAATAGACAAATACAAGGGGTACTATATACACAAGAAGACCCAAAAATAGATATATGAAAACCTCAACAACTCATACATTCTAGCCTAAAAAAAATGTAACTATACTTAACAAATCCAACCCACAATTATTAACAATCTTGCATTTTGTCATCCATAAATTCACAATTTATCTCATTCAACACTCCTAACTTTTCTCCTTGCACCATTATTTCTTCTTCTAACCCAATTTCGTACTGCTCATCTACATTTTGATAAAAAAAGAATATCATCCTCAAGCATTTCTTATTCACTTTCTACAATGTCATTCATGTACACACTTCCATCACTAGTGCCCTTCTTCGACAATAAATCATCACCCTTTGATATAAACATATTCACCCTTTGGTATAAACTTATTCACCCATTGTTCAACAATATTAACTACCTTAACATGCTCGACATATATATGTATTTGCTTAATTGGTGGCAAAGATTTTGGCATATCCATGATATTATTGTCAGTCCACAATAATTTAAGCCCACTTTCAAAATCTAAATCCAAGATTAAGTAATGAATTTTAATCCATTCCCTAACCCCAAATTCCCTAGAATATCTTCAATTTCTGATTTTCTCTTAACTTTGAAAAGTCCCTATATCATGTCAGAAAAATCCTTGTTTGTTTCATATGAACCCTAAACCCATATTAAGAGAGAAGAAAAAACCCAGAGTTTCTTGTCTTTTTGTAACGACCCGAGTTTAGGAGAGGTACATGAATGAACCGATATCACATCTGAATGAGAAGGATCCTGAAGAAATGAAAATATGGTTAAGAAAGACTTAAAAGAATTGAAAGTTACTACCTATACCAACAAGATGCACCTTCCTTTTCGGTGGCTCAATTATAAGAACTCCAAAGTTAAGCGTGCTGAAAGGACCCGTGTCAGTTTATGGGGACAACTTTCACTTTTAAAAAAGCATTCAAGGCAAGGGAGGATCATAACCAGATCGCAGGGGCGAATCCTGGGCCTAGGATGTTACACTTTTCATCTTTCATCTGGTATCTTCTCCCACACACCAACATAGTTCTCTCTTTTTTTAAAATATAAAATGAAATACATATATCATACATGGATGCCCAATTTTACTAACGAAAAAAACACAAACAAAGCTCAAAAATTGGTTTTTATTTTTCTTCTTCTTTCTTCCTTATTTTCACACATACACACAAAAACAAACAACCAAACTTTTAAGGAAAATCTACTAAGTTCACCAAAAACAACTAGTTTTATAAACATGAATCAACTAAACAGAAGGAAGCAAATCAAACCAATAAAAACTTAAGAAAAAGGAAGACATAAAAATCAAAGTCAAAACTCAAACATAAACAACATTTCACCTTTAAAATAAAATGACTACTTCAAGTTCAACATTCTACATTCTAACTAGTACTCAAAAATCAACAATTTTTTTTTTCAACATCAAAATCCAACCAAAAAGAAAAGGTCTAGAAGAAGACCTTTTTGTGGGGGTCTAATGCAAAGTTGAATTATTGATCATGACAGTTCCAAAAGATCTAGGAGGCCAATCCCAAGCTGCCTTAGCTTAGAAAAAAAGTGATGCTTTACCTGTCAAACTACCCTTTAAAAAGAAGTGGATTGACACTCCCAAAGAAAAATCTCAATACTCTTTCAAACAGAAAGAGAAGTAGGACATTGCTTTCCTTAGCATTTACTTTTCTCAGATATAAAGTTTCTAATAATTTCCCAATAAATTTTTGTCCTAAAATAGATAATTATGATGTATGAGTCTTAATTATGCATCAAAAGCTCATTAAATGGTGGTTGTTGAGGTCAAAAATAAACATCATGCTAAACCCAAAAAAGAAGGTTCTTTCTTTCTAATTCTATTGGGTTTGGAGAGATTTAACCTTCTAATTTAAATCAGATGTTTACTTCTACCAACCCCCCTTTGTCTAAAACATTATTCACATCTACCTTCATTAGGTTAATATGCATTATTAAACATTACATTTTCTTCTCTCCTCTTTTTAACTTTTAATTATCAACCAATTCCAAAGTAAATTCAAAGAAAATTCTTTTTGAGAGGAACTTATAGTCAATTTAATATAGCAATATTCTTAAACATTTCCTAAACAGTAGTCAAAACTATAAATTAGTGGGTCATGAGTTAGCTTTTCACGTAGGACGATATAGAGTGACAACAATTTGTTCGAAGTCCACCTTTCATGTGTTCTATTAGATGCTTTTTGAATATGAATTTCCAAGTATTAAATGTTGAGTCAGAATTTTGAGTGTTTAATTCATTAAAAGAAAAAAACATGACAAAAGGTTAAAAGCTTGTCATTAATTACTTAGTTTTGTAATAAATACTATAGATTCAAAGTAGCCACTAAATAGTTCATTTACCTTTTTCTCATAACACATCAATGAATGATTCTCAATATATCTCTCCCTCTTATTTTCTATCATTAGCTCTTGGCAAAAGAAGAGTGTTTTAGTTGTGAAGTTTTGAGTTCAACTTTTCAGTTCAAAGGGATTTGAGTTACACAACATAGAGGATAGATCAAAGGATATTTGTTGCACTGATGGTTGACATGCTTCAATCACCTTAAATAGAGCGAGATATCCATGTTCTAACCTAATTATTTAGGTATTTGTTTCTCAATATTTACTCTATTTTCCTTTATCATTTACAATTCCTCCATCATTAAGTTCTAATCATCATATTCTATAGTATTACTTGTTTGTTTTCATCTATGAAGCACAGACACAGATATGACTATACGATCAGATACGGCGATTTGTCAATTTCTAAAAAACTAAGATACAGATACGTCTAAGGATACGTCATTTTTTATATATTTTTTAATATATATATTTCTAAAAAACGAGGATACTGATATGTTGAAGGTACATTTTCTTTTTCTTTAAAAAAATCTAGGATATAGATAAATTTAGCATACAAGTTAATAACAATAGTATAAAATAGAATACAAACGCTCAAATACAATACAAAAAAACAACATCTAAGATGTTGAAGTACAATAATTAATAAAATGCAATAGAAAAGTGCTCATATTGTAAAGAAGAAGAAGAAGATTAGAGGGAGAAGTGTGAAAATCAACGAAGAACTTCTTCATTAATTGTTGAAGATAACCAAATGGTTTATATTTTGGTAGAATTTGTGGAGATTCAAATGTGAAGATGGAGATTAGATGATTCTAATCTAAGGTTTGGTCCGTTATTTATTTATTTTTCTTTTTAGTTTTGGAATCGAGTAGTGGGCTTTTTAAATAGGTTGTCTAGTTTTAGATTGATAAAGATTAGATGCATTGCTTGTCTTTTTTCTTTTAAAAAAGTACGTGTAGAAATATATACATCAAATCGCGTGTCAGGTACGTATCTGGGAAGTATCGATATTCGATACGTGTCTGATACGGATTTTTTATCTCACATGAAGTATCTGTGCTTCATAGGTTTTCATGTTTTGTATGCTAAAAAAGTGACATATTGATCAATTTTCAACCATTGACTATGTTTAACAAAAAAAAAAAAAAAAACTGCTCATTTGGCTACCATTGCATAAAATCTATACTAAAATACATTTATTTCGGTTCTTTAAAAAAAAAAAATTGTGGCCAACAAGAGTTTAACTCAATTAACATATGTATGTACTAAGAATCAAAAGGTCTGTAATTTAAATTCTCTCACCCCAATTTGTACTAGAAAAGTCTTTTTCTTGTAGATTTAGTAAAACAAGAGATCAACAAAAATTAAAAATTAAAAAAAAAAAGTTATAGTACAAGTAAATGAAGTGGTAATAAATACTTAAATAATCTTTTAAACTAAGAAATGAAGTCAAATGTGAAAACTCTTTTTCCATTTCTTAGAAGCGCCCAAAGAAGTTGCTCTGCTTTGCCAAAACGTTTGCACATACCATCAATCCATTAATAGCATATTAACTCTTTTTTCTTAAAAAAAAAAAAAAAAACAAATAAAAGGAAAATCAAATTACTAAAAAGTACAACCCCTTGCCACAACCAAACAATCATTTTTATACCTCGACTAGAGTTAAATAGGAAAATCAGAAAGTAATAGACAGGAATCTTTTGCAAAACGTCAACGAGCTAACACATGTACAAAAAAACCTTCCACCATTATGTAGGAATAAATAGAAAAATAACAAAAACAAATTAAAAAGAAAAAAAAAACTTAGAACACAAAAATTTACGTAGAAAACTCCAAAACCACAACCCACTAGAAAGAATCCACTATGTGAAAATTACTACAATCACACAGAATTCTCTCCCCAATCCTAATTACTACAACTCTCCCACAAAACTTTATACCACTCACACCCTTAAATCCCACTCTCAAAATAGAGAATTTAATTAGAGTAGCGTACTTAAGCTTAAAGTGTTTCTAATTGAAACAATTGAAAATCAAAGATATAGGTTTCTTTTATAGTGCTTGGAGCCTATGAATTCCTTGAACTTTTCTAATGTGAGACAACTGCACTTCTAATATTTTGTCAAAACTCAACACATTCTACCTTGGTTAGACATTTGAGGAATCCACAACTTTTGCTATATCCATTATCTTCATCGAAAATCATAATTCTCAACTCAGACAACTATAACCTACTCAACCTTAAAGAGCAGATCACTTGAAAATACCACCTTCCAAGATTTACTTTTTTTTTCCCACATGCTGATAAACCATGCTGAAATATATGATGCAACTTCCACTTACTTGGCTCACACAGAAGTTCTTCAGCCATCGACACCACTTCTACCACACACCGTGCATAACTGTCAAGCCAATGCGTGTACAAACTTGTGGAACTACTAAAATCACATCCTCAAATCATGGTAAAACAGACATACCAAAAGGATGAATTTCGTTTTCTTCTAAGAAAGTCATCGTCTCCCTTGATGAGATAGATAATGCCAGCACTCAATCCAAAGCTCTTTAATGAACATGCTCTGTTTTTCATGTGCCCTTTACACTTTCAGTAGCCTATCTTATGTTTGAAAACTCTCTTTTTTGAACCTCTTCTAGAATCACTCCAGAATTGTACTAGAACAACATCATCGTTTAACTTACACTTGTGTAACCCAAAGTTTATTAATGTGTCTTGACTTGCACTTGCCACAAGTTTGCACACGCATTGATCCTTCCATCAAATTTCTCGCCTTTGAACTTTGTTGAATTCAAAAAGTTTGACACATCTGCTTCACTCCTAACAAATCAACAAATAGTGAACAATTCACACTATTCACAAATATCGTAGTCCGTTTCAAGATTTCTTTTTTTGTTGTGGAAGCTCAGACAATGTTGCAACCATAGGGCATACTTCAAAATTCAAGAAACTACGAACCTAAAGCTCTAATGCCACTTACTAGAAAAAAAACCTTCTACTACTATGCAGGAATAAGCAGAAAAATAACAAACAAATCAAAGGAAAACAACAAAACTAGAAAACACAAGAATTTACATGGAAAACTTCAAAATTGGAGAAAACCCATGGCCCGCTAGAAAGAAATCTACTATGTGAAAAATTATTACAATCACATGTAATTATCTTCCCAATTTCAATTACAACAGCACTCTCTCAAAATTTTTATACTACTCACACCCATTAATCTCACTCCTAAACTAAAGAATACAAAAAGAAAATTTAACTAGAGTCAATACACTCAAACTAATTAAAGTTTTTCTACCTAGGACAGTTGAAAACTAAAGGCATAGACTTCTTTTATAGTACTTGGAGTCCATGATTTCCTTGAGCTTCTATGATCTGGAACAAGTGTACTTCTAATATTTTGCCAAAACCCAACATATATGAGAACGAGACATCTCTAAACTTGGATCATATGTTATGAATATCAAAACACCATGTGGAGACCTTTGTATATACCTTAATATCCTTATTCAGCATCAAGATAAAGAGATCATAATCAAAGTAAACAATAAGAGAGTCTATACTCATTCTTTTGATAAGTTGAATACCTTGTAAAACAACATAACCTTTCAACATATATAAGAGATAAGAAGCTCTCTCGAAACTAATGATTTGTGTGTAACCAACTCTAAATCCTTATCTGGACCAAATAGTTGCACTTAATCCAATGACCTAAACGACCTTTTTACGAGAAGATGCATTAACTTTTAAAATGTACGAGCTCGAAGAATGGACCGAAAGATATTAGAGTTTATTATACTAATTATAATTAGTTAGTTAGTCTTTTGTATTTTGTTATTTTCCTTGTATTCTATTGAACTATTTAAGCAACTTACTCTCAATTAATGAAGATCTACAAGTTTTATTTTACACTCTCGAGTTCTAATAGAAGATATCGACCAGACTAACCCCTTCCAAATGAATTGAAGGTATTCCCGCCAAAAATTTCTAAAGATATGAGAAGATCCAAGGAACCTGAACAACCAAGCATACTAACTATATGAAATAGTCATTTACTAGAAGTTGATAAACACATAATTAGAAAATTATTCCTGTCATAGAATCTAAAGTCTGACTCTTGACTCCTTGATGAGCTATTGTACAGATACTTTTTATTTTCTTCCTATCTACTAAATAAGACCTTAGTCCTTAACCTTATTTATTTCATTCCTTTAAGAACTTCCAAATAGCTTTCCATACTTTATATCTCTCAAAGAAAACTAGAAAACTTTGGTAAATAAAGTTGAGCTGTGAATATAGTGTAATTGGTACAAAGTATGTGCAATCAATTGATAGCACCATATGTAGGGTATAACATTTAAACTACAGTGATTATAAGACATACTATTAATGTTTAAATGTGTTTTTTTTATAACAACGGCAAAGGTGGGAAATCAAACATTCAACCTCTAAAGAGAAAGATTGTCAATTACCGTGGAGCAAAATTCACTCTTATTGATTTTAATACACTTTTTCAAACAAAAATTATTAGATAACCTTGAAAGATAATAATTAAAATAGACCAAGAGTTCAAATTTTATGGAATAAACTTGTAATATAACACATGTTTAATTATGATGAGCACAAAACGTATAATCTATAGACCATATTCAATGGCAACAACAGTTTATTCGACTCTTTGGTCTTTCATCGAAGCTTGGACCAACCCATGTAATTAAGTTAACCTAATTATATATATATATATATAAAAGAAATTTTGTGGTGGCTAGAATTAGAATTTAGAATCACAGAAAGAAAAGGTATTAATTAGGATTTTGAAAGCTCTATAATTTCATAGAGAACTGGTGGCCATGGCATGCGATTGATTGTAGATCATATCCAATAAGAGACCCACAAAGATGGCAAGTACAAGGTCAGGTTATAAGGCTGGAAACAAAGAATCAGGACCCTCCATCTTGCAGGGCCCCCACCAAAGATGGGACAAAGTATGACCGTCAGATCAAAACCAGTTAAATTACTTTGTCATTCCAAGTTCTTCACTTTTCACGCATCCAAAACTGTCTCTCTTCCTCCGCTCCTTCTTCCCGTCCATTTCACTAACTCAGATTCGAAAACGAACTCAGAACCAACAATCTCCTTTAAAGAAAAAACTAAACTTTGAGCTCACTCCTCTCTCTCTTTTCCTTTCTCTCTCTTCTCTCTCGTCCTAGTTTAATGATGTTGGAATGCCTTAAATCTGATATTTGTCATTTCAAACGACCAAATTGTCCTCTTACTTTGTCCGACACATGAACCATGTAAATCTATGTGTAGATTCTCTATTTCTTTACACACTCATCTTTTGTATAGTCAAATAAATAATTTTTTTTGTTTGTGGATAAAAGAGATTAAAGTATGAGTGCAGCCTAATCATTTTTAATATTCTGTTATCTTTATTTGGGGATCCATAACAAATGTAGATGATTTGAAGTAGTTAGCCATAAGGAGAGAAAGAAAGAAAAATCAAATGAAAATACTGAGAAAGACATCTCCTCTTCCTACCAGAAGGGAAAAAGAAGAGGCGTTCATGAGACAATCCCATTTCACCAAACCTCAAATTAGACTAACAAAAACCTAATTCTCAACGTAAAGCTTTTCTCTTTTTCTCTCTCTCTAAACCCCAAATCAATGTCGTCGTTATATTTCAACTTCCTTCTCTTCAGCAAACCCAATACTAATTTTCTTCTTCTCGAATGCAGCCGTCTCGCCGTAAATTCTCTCTTTTCTCTTCAGAAATGGCGGCAATGAAAGCTCGAAAGAACAACAACCTCTCTATATTTGCAGTCGTTTTCTCCGTTTTTCTGTTTGGGGTTTTCATGTACAATGAAGACGTGAAGTCCATTGCTGAATTTCCATTTTCCGGTTCTAAAACAGAGGGCGTTCAAGAACAGAGTGAAAAACAGAGCTCCCCTGTTCACAACGCTTTCCAAACTGACGTTTCGGTGAGTTCAAGATCCCAACTCGGAACGAATCAGGTGGAGAATTCAGAAGAAACAGAATCAGAAATAGAAACGGATGAATCCGTTAATCTGAAATCCATTGTTTCAAAAGAAGATGAAGAACAGAGCAATCAGAAAGTTGATCAATTGCCAGTGATTGAAGAAGAAGATGACGACGATGTTGAATTGCCCCCTGAAGAATGCGATCTGTATAATGGAGATTGGGTTTTTGACAACACTTCTTATCCTTTATATAAAGAAGATGAATGTGAATTTCTCACAGCGCAAGTTACCTGTTTAAGAAATGGAAGAAAAGATTCTCTTTATCAGAATTGGAGATGGCAACCCAGAGATTGTTCTTTACCAAAGTAAGACTAAATCCCCAAAATTTTCGAAAGATTTTACATTCAAACACTTCAATTCAATCATTTAATTTATGGGTTTTCTTGTTTAAGATTCAAAGCTAGATTGCTTCTGGAGAAACTAAGAGGAAAGAGGCTGATGTTTGTGGGAGATTCATTGAACAGAAACCAATGGGAATCCATGGTTTGCTTGGTTCAATCAGCGATTCCTCCAGGCAGAAAAAGCTTGAACAAGACTGGATCTCTCGCTATCTTCAAAATTGACGTATAAATTTATTTCTTTGTCTCTTTTAATTGCTTGGAGTTCTTTGGTATAGTTTTTTCGGCCGGTCCGTAATCGTCGGCGGCCGGTTCAATTATTGCGACGGAACTTAGTTAATAACAATATAAACAAACCCAAATTAGGGGTGTTGTTGATTTTTAGTAACGAAATTATATTTAATTGAAAATTGGGATGTTTTGAGGGATGGGGTTTGGGTTTGGTTGGATTTGGATGTCTTTTCGGTGGACCTCTTGCTTTGGAAATACTCTGTTTCGAAGAAACTAAAAATAATATTGAGGTTGAATGATGGTGTGGGTGCAGGACTATAATGCTACGGTGGAATTCTACTGGGCTCCGTTTTTGGTAGAGTCAAATTCAGATGATCCAAAGATGCACAGCATTTTGAACCGTATTATCATGCCTGAGTCCATCGATAAGCATGGAGAGAATTGGAAAAATGTTGATTATCTCGTCTTCAATACATACATTTGGTGGATGAATACTTTCACCATGAAAGTTTTGTAAGTGTTCTTCTCTATTCTATAACTTCTTGAAAAATATTTCATTCACTACAACTCTACATTTATTTTTTACACGAAAAATACTTGGATGTTGGGTTTCACTACACTTAATTTTGTGCAACTTAAGTAATTGTCCAATAAAAAGTTACTCTAATTTTTTTTAATTTTTTTTTTCTTTTAAAAGAGATAGAAAGCATGTGACTATTCTTTTTTCGACTCAACTCAATCATTTATGCTTCATTTGTTAACCATTTTGTTTTTTGTTTTTTGTTTTTTGTTTTTGACAATTAAGTTTATTTTCTTTCAATTTCTTAGAATGATTTGTATCTTTAAGTAAAAGAGTTGAAATTTTAGTCATATTCGAAAGAAAAAACAAGTTTTTTAAAACTAAGTTTCCAAAATCTGGCTTGGTTTTAAAAATACTCCCTAACAAAACTTGGAAACTAATGGATGAAAGTGAGATTTGTAGACTTAATTTTCAAATATCAAATGGTTACCAAACGGTGTCTTAGCTATAGTTTATCACCTAGTAAATTTTTTAAAGAAAAATCAACTTATACCTCTAAATACTAAGAGTTGTGTCCATTCAAACATGAAACTAATAATTATATTAATTTATATTCAAATTTTTTTTTTTTTTTGTAAATATATCAGTTTACATCATCTATTATGTTATATTTGGAAAAACTTCGTAATTCTATAACTCCTAATAGTCCTAGGTTCTTATAGTTAGGCTAATAATTTGTATTTGAAGTGTAGATTACTTTAGTTTGGGTTATAATAATATGCGTTTGAGATGTAAGTTATTTTAGTTTAAGAAGAAAATAGTAAACACGCTAACAAAGAATAAAAAATGATAAATGTAAAATAGTAAAATTTGTAGCAATTAGTAAATACTGTAGTGAACAGTGATATTGAAATAGTGTTGACGTAATTAATTGTGAATTTTAAAATAATATTTATTATGACACCGGTTATTATAGTTTATGATAGTCTTTATTTCAAATTCCCCATAAAATTTTGGAGTATAAATAGATGTTTGTCCTTATTTTTTTTATTAAAAATAAAAAAGTGAGTTTTTTTGCTGAATGAACTTAAAATAAATAAATATATAAATATTATATATATAATTATATATATATAATATTATATATTATATATATAATATATATATATATATATAATATGGAGCGTTGTCAGCCTTAATTAAATTGCACTTTTTTTTTGTAATTTGATGTAAATAGGCGTGGATCGTTTGATGAAGGATCAACGGAGTATGATGAAGTTGATCGGCCAGTAGCGTATGGAAGAGTACTGAACACGTGGCTGAGATGGGTTGAACAAAATGTGAACCCTAATCGAACCACTGTCTTTTTTAGCAGCATGTCTCCTCTTCATATCAAGTAATTTTTCTATCTTTTTTATTTTCTCTCTCTCTCTCTCTCTCTTTTTTAATTTTAATCTTTTATTACTTTACACGCATTCACTTTCAACAACATCAATATGTTGTTTAAATCTTAAACGTTTAACAAATATCAATCATTCATATATACGAATATACCTAATACCGTTTCTTGTGTAATTAAAATAATGGAGGAGAGATTGTCAACAAGAAAATAATAATAATGGAGTGAAAGAAACATCATAATTATTGTGTATTAATCCACCAAATCACTAGTTTTATTTATAATAATATATGTGTGTAAGTGGGGTAGAAGAGCTTAATATATACGTAAGTGGAATAGATCGAATAGTTAATTAAACAATTTAAAATGATAATCGAAAATTACCTAAATTTATAATTTAAGTTAGTAAGTTTGTGTTTAAAGTGTGGAATTGCAAGATGAAATTATCAATAAATATGAAAAATAAAGAAAAATGAAAATGTAGAATTACTCAATAAATTTGTAAACTTTAAAGTTGTGAAAAATTAATTGCATGCATCCTAAAAAAGAAAGACTATTTCTCCTGTTATTAGTTAATTAGTTTTGAAAAAGTAATTACATGTATCATTTGTTGCATCTATAGTTGAGTAGTTCGAATATTAAAGGTTTTTTTTTAAAAAAAAAAAAACATTTTAAAAATTTTTCTAAGAAAACCGTTTGAAACGTAACAAGAAATATTTTCTCCAAGTCCGAAATTTTGCAAGTGGAGCCCATATACAAATCACGTAAATCATTGCAAAAGTCACAAGAATCCTTTAAAAAGACAAACTTTAATCTGAAAAAGCCACAACTAGCTCCGCCAATTAATCAATTTTGTTGGGTCTCTCTTCGTTATCTTATTTCAATTTGATTTCTTTTTTCACTCTCTTATTTATTTAATCAAATCAAAATTTTGTTCGATGGGTTGTTTATTTTCTTCAAATAGTAGTATTAAATTCGCTAACGTGTTTGTGAGTAATTTTAAAATTATTAAAAAAAACATTTTTATTATTTTTAAAATTATTATATAAAATATTTTTGAGATTCAAAACTATTTTTGATGAATGAAAATTACATTTAAAATGTCGGATGATTCAATAAGTGTTTTCAAATGATTTTGAGCATAAAAAGAAAGTAATTTTAACCATTTCAAAATAATTTTGAAATATGCACTAAGTTTTGAAAATAAATTTTAGGTTAAATACTATTTTGGTCCTGTATTTTTAATTTTGATTTATTGTAGTCTATATAAATTTTCATTTTGATACTTTTATTTTCAATCTTAATCTCTATACCAATACTTTTATTTTGATTCTTATACTTTCAATTTTAGATAGTTTTGATCATTGAATTCTTAAAAAGTGATAATTCTTATCCATTAAAAAATGAAAAGGACCAAAATTGTCTCTTTTAAAAATATAAGAATTAAAATGAATCTTTTGAAAGTACGAAGACCAAAATAAAACAAAACTATAAATATAGAGATAAAAAATACTGAAATAGGTATTTGAATCTAACTATTTTACATAGTTTTAGTATTATTGCGAAATTCAATAAAAAAAAAATGAAGAAGAACAATGATTAGGTTACACAGCTATACATAGATGTACATTCAAGAGAGCACTTAATTTTATCATTATTATTATTATTATTATTATTATTATTATTATTATTATTTTGAGTAATAATGTTTTTGGGATTGGGAAAACAACAGAAGCTTGGATTGGAACAATCCAGAAGGGATAAAATGCGCAAAAGAGACAATGCCAGTACTAAACATGACAACGCCGTTAGAAGTGGGGACGGACCGTCGGCTATTCTACATCGCGATGAACGTAACACAAACAATAAAAGTGCCGGTCCATTTCATCAATATCACCGCCCTCTCCGAGTACCGTAAAGACGCACATACCTCCGTTTACACCATCCGTCAGGGCAAAATGCTGACCGCCGAACAACAGGCCGATCCCGCCACCTACGCCGATTGCATCCACTGGTGTCTGCCCGGCCTGCCCGACACCTGGAACGAGTTTATTTACACACGCATTATTTCTGACTCCTAACAACGCCCTTACTATACCATTTTTCATACCTCCGATCCTCTTTCTTTTATTTTTATTTTTTTTTTATTTTTTAAAAAAACAAGCTTTTGTATAATATCTTCATATGAAAATCTTCTTGGGGTTTCTGTTGTTGATTTCCCCTTTTTTTCTGTTTGAGTTCTCGTGTAATTTTTTTTTTTTTTTTTAATGTAAGGTTAAAAGGAAAACAATTAATTCTTCTCTCCCAAATAAAACATGCGCAAGCCTTTGTTCATATGGCGAAAATTGTCGCACTATCAAGTTTTCAAAGTTTAGAAATTCATGGAAATAGAAATTAGATTAAAGATTTGAAAAATTATGCAATTAATTGATATAATATTTGGTAACGATAATTGAATTAGGAGAAATTTTGAAAATATATAAAATTTGGGAAGATTACATAATATTCGGAAAAATTAGCAAAACCTCCGTGTGAAAGTTAGAAAACGTTAATTCTAAACCTTGTTGGTCGATCTCACTCGATACTGCAAGAAAAAAAATACTCTCCCAATACCTAACATCATCGAGAAATAGCCAAAAACATGTCGGAAGATCATCTCCTGACGTCGTTGGCATCGTTGGGTGTATGGTCGGGAAATTCTCGTCAAGAGTTCATTATGTCTGAATTGCTCATTAATCTTCTGACAAGGTGTTTAATGATAAGGAGATTCTTAATTTTTTTTATAATATTCATAATTAATTTAATTCTTTTTAATGTAGATCTTCATAACCTAAAATTTAGAACCCAAAACAATAATAATTGAGCAAAGGAAAAGCTTTCACATACATTCAACAAACAACAAAAATTGTTGTTAATATTGTTGTTACATATAAGAGAGATAGGTGTACTAGAGAATAATTAATGTTTACATATATAAAGAGTACACGAGAAGTGCGTTTACATGTAGCTTGTGACCCTCAAAAACACCTCCAAAGACCAAAGCATCAAATTTACCTACAATATAATTAAGTTGAGATATTATATTATATTATATTATCAACCCACTTCAATGAATCCTACAAACGATTCAAAGACACCAAAACAAGCCCAAGTTATTAACATTTCATACCCACCCCTCCATAAACACACAAAACAACAAACTTACGCTTATTAACAATTTAACCTACTTCAATGCATCTTATAATCAATTCTAAAACATCAAAACTCTATTTAGAGCTCCAAAACAAGTTTAACTAAGCCCAACTCACTTCACACAACATTCAAAATTCATAGACTTCAACCAAACACACAAAACCCCATTTATAAGATGCAACACAAGTACAACTAAGCTCAAACCATTCCACACAACATTCAAACTTCATATACTTTAACCAAACACATAAAAACTCCATTTAGATCTCCAAAATAAGTAAAACTAAGCTCAACCCACCTCTCACAACATTCAAACTTCATAAACTTCAATCAAACACAAAAAAAAAAACTCCATTTAGATCTCCAAAACAAGTAAAACTAAGCTTGGTTACGAAAACATGCAAACCAATCTCAATCCAACCTACACAACATTCAAGCTTGGCTACCATAACGACAGGATAGCCAATAATTCATTATCATAAAGCTAATAGTAAGACATAACTACTTTGCTACCGTAACTGCAGATAGCAGCATATTAGGTAGTTAGAACTTTAAAGTAATCATATCCATTCTTTTTAAGATTTGTTTGAGTCTTTTATAACTCGGTGCACTGGCTCAAAAGTATAGACTTTACTGTTTTACCCCTTTTTCTTACATGTTCTATTACTGTTTGCTTAGTGGAAGATATGGTGTAAATTGTAATTTGGGTTTTTTTTTTTTTTTTTTTGTCAATTTGACAAACAATTTTTGTGTATAAATTGATTGGTCTCATTGCATTCATTATGTTTAATAAAATACAAAACAAGAAGTCTATGTATAATTTACAGATTTTGTTTATACTTTGAAAATTTGTTGACTCGTATGATTTGGTGGGTCACTAAGCTTACTAGACTTCCACTTATTTTACTTTTTCATTGAACCACCAAATATTAGGGATTAGTGTTAGTTAAGTTGATAATGATAGTTTTAGTGGAACAAATGTGTTGTTGGGAAGTAAAGGGATCTATAATTAATCATATTCATCGTAGAAAAGGATATGAGCTTATTATTATTTAATTAAGTGAAGTAAAAGAAGAGAATATCAATCTATGTAACAATATCTAAATAATTAGTCAAAGTTTAAATTTTAGAAGAAATTATCAAATCAAAAAACAAAACTTTTAAGTTAAAACGAGAAACACACATAGATCCCTCATAAATCAAATAAAAATAAGCTCTAATCACATAGATACACACAATCGAAATACTCTAAAACAAAAGGATTAAAAAAAATTAAATGAAAACATACCCATCAATTGACATGAAATTGATAAGAGAAAAACACATGAGTAAATGAGAAAAAAAATAATGTGGGAGAAAAAGAAATGAAACTTACCTCGCTATCAATGGAGAAGCAAGCCGAGAGGAAGGCGCCGGACGAATGGATGAACGGATAACAGATGATGGATGAGGGATGAACGAAACTCTCAGCGGCGATGGCTCTGATCTCTACTAGGGTTTGAGAAAAAGAAGAAATTAGATCTGCAAACTGAATTGCAGTTTTGGGTTTTTAAATCCCATTTCCCGACGGCTTATCGTGAATCGTCGGGCATTTGGTCCAAACTCCCGACTTGTTCATTAATGCTTCGGGAGATGGATTCAATCTCCCGATGCATGTTTTTTACCTGTCGGGAATTTGTAAGAATTTCCAATGACACCTATATTGCACCGGGAGTTGTCGATAACTCTTGACGCCTCCTTTACATAGTCGGGAGAGATCCTTTCTCCCGACGA
This sequence comes from Benincasa hispida, assembly GCF_009727055.1. Lineage (NCBI taxonomy): Eukaryota > Viridiplantae > Streptophyta > Magnoliopsida > Cucurbitales > Cucurbitaceae > Benincasa > Benincasa hispida. The sequence continues at coordinate 63,077,129 of NC_052352.1, read as the reverse complement.
CTGATCTCCTTATGGTTCTTTTAGGTGTCGGAAGAGTCTCTTTTTTTTTTTTAGTGCGAGATGGACCTAGAAAAACTAGTTTAATAAATTTTCAACAAGCGTGCTAGTTTTGAAAAGTGAAAACCTGAGAGTTCTATTTCTGACAATTTCTCAAATTTTATGATACCTTTAGTTAGTACTTTCGGAATTCAACAAAAATATGATTGTATTATGTTCAGGAATAATCACCGAATGATTAATGTGAGTTTTATGTTAGATGATATGGGGTTCTATCTTAAAATCAATTGACAATAGGGGAGTAACTCATCTATGATTATAAAGTTTTTTTTTATTTTTTAAACCTTAACATGTCCCTTTAAGATGATGTTTCTTTTGGTTTTCTTAATATTCTTGATTGAATCCTAATTTTCTTTTTTACCAAATTTTCTTTTAGGTTTTTTGGGCTCTAATAACATGGGTTTCATCTCAAAATCAATTGTTCATAAGAGGAGTAGTTAATCTATCTTATAAAGAGTGTGAGACTCTAAACTCTCTTATTTTGTTTCAATGCGAGATCTTCAGCATTTTGGGCTAAAAATAATATCGACTACCAACTTGTCGATTATTTTAGTCAATTTTGAAAATATTGGTAGTGTGAAACGACCAACGATCAATTTGTTTTGGTTGGTTTTGTGACCAAACAAACTAATAACAAAAAATGGCATGATCCCGCCACAAAAACTAATAGCACATACTTTTTCTTCTAGTACATTAAAAAGCCAATTTAACAATTACAAGTTTAATTAGTCTCAGGAACTTCCATACTCGTATGTAATAGGTTATTAAAGTTTAAAAAGTATATTATATGTTCTGAATTTTTGCAAGTTTATGAACTTTCAAAAATATCAAATATAGAGTTAAATAGATGGTTGAACTTTCAATTTCCTTATCTAATAGGTAAGTGAAATATATTCATCAATTTATCGATGAATTTTTTGTGTTAAACTTTAGCTTGTGCGGAAAAAAATCCTGAATTTTTCACGTTCTCAAGAGGATGGTAATGGAAAAAATTGTGAGTGAAAATTGTGACAAGGAAGATGGTGAGTTGTTTATTGAGGAAATTGTAGTGTTAAACCTAGAAGGTCGAGCATGTTCTTGGAAAAGAAGCATACCACCTAGTTGGGTTGCATCTATTTTTATATCTCAACCACAGTTTGTTCCGTGACATATTAAAAAAAGAAAATAAATATTTTCACTATTTTTCTTGCTGTGAGGTTTGGTTAGGCTGCAATAAACTTGCTGATCTTAATAATAATAATAATAATAAATAAATAAATATCATAAAAGGTAAATCTTTTCTTTGAAATTTTGTTGGGATTTTGACCTATGAAAAGCTAAGTACGCAAAATTTCTAGTACTAGTGTAGTATGGAAAAGATTATAAAAGATCGATATACCTATTGTAGTACTATTCTTTGGTTATATATTAATTATAAAGTTTGATTTTTTTTATTGAGATTGAATTATATGAATTAGACATGTCATTTGACCTATCTCCATTCATTGTTTGTTGATAGCACAAAAAATGTGATATTTTCCTTTTCTTAATACTAGGTCATTACTATGTTTAATGTGTTTATTTAATTATTTTATAGATATTGAGCATCTTGGAGGTAGAATCAGTTGTTACGAGCCGTTCGAGGCTAATTTGGAGCAATTAGGAGCTAATTTGAGCAACCGGACTTCAAAAGGACGTGAAAGAACGAAAATACCCCTAGATGGAGCATCGCAATACTCAAACGGACGTTGCGCAATGCTACAAGGCAGAAACTGCCTATTTCATGAAGAAACAGGGCAATGTTGCAACGCTACAAACTTGAAACGGGCGCGAGAGCGAGGCAGGGTAGCGTCGCGATGCTGCGACTGTAGTATAAATAAGTCTCTTCAATTTAGGTGAACACCCATCTTCGGGCTTCCAGCCGAATTTTTCCTCTATTCTCTCTTCCACTTTCTTCTTTGTCTGTTTCTTTAGTAGTTAATCGAGTAGATGTCAGATTGTAGCTTCTCATCCTCCATGGTAAGGTAAGATTTTAGTTTCTTAGCTTAGGGATTTGGAGAAACTCAATGTTATTTTGGGAGATTATGATTTTATGATGTATACGAACTTGTTATGGGTTTCAATCCGATTTTTACATTTATGAATTGCATGATTTTATTGTTGACTGACGACCAATGATCTTGTTGTGTAATTTGAAGGCTTGAAGATAACTTGTAATATGTGACATTTAATTATAGGTTAATCTCAAAGGAAGCAATAGGTTAGTTAGGCTTGCAATTCATTGTCTATAATGAATAATATTACTCCCATCAACCTAGAGAGAAACCACATTGAATGTTCAATTAGACATTGGAAGTTAAACACTCACCTTAGCTTCATCCCTAGAACTTAATGCAATTTATCAATTCGTATGGAGCAGATTCATTTTATGTGCATTTCGATTATTTTGATAATTAGGACCATTGATTGGGATTCAAATCAATTGGGCTAAGCATAAACAAGAAATTTAAGTCATGTTGGTTCAATGATCTTAATTACATTGGGTGAATCCATCCCTCTAAGCTAAGACATCTCGATTAATTGTGTTTCTATCTTTACTTTTCTTGCACTTTATTTCTTTTATGCACTTTCCTATCTCATCCACACAACCCTCCCCCCTCTATTTTACCATTTTAATTAAAAATGAGCATCGATGAACTAATTTTTCGTGCTTCCCTGAGGTTCGATCCCGCACTTTCCGCTTGTACTACCAATTAGTATAAGTAGTTTGTTCGATGATTTATAAATTTTATTTGTATAGCAAGGGTTTACATGCAATGGTAAACTCAGGGCCTACTTGAAGGAAATCGAACACGAGGATTTCCATGAGCAGCGAAAAGATCTTTCCGAATTTCAATCGTATATGAATATTACAATTACAATCACAAACGAAACCATACGGTTATGCATTAAACAGAAATTACAACATGCTTTTCTACTTGATCAAGGGAAGGAGTGAACAAACCTTTGAAGACTCGTCTTCAAGTTCCTTGATCATGAACGCTCAATCACAGTAACACAGCAACACACGAACGTTCGTCCAACACAACCGCTACACTACACGATCACAGCAAACTCGAACTAAGCAATCGCCAAGGTCACGAACACCACGAACGGCCTCCACAAAACCTCGACTATGTCGAGTTAATTATGACACCACCAACAAGGTTACCTCGATATTCTCAGTGTGAGAATCCAGAGGGTGGGCTCTGTGTGGACTTGGTTAGAGGTAGAAAACTAGAAGAAGAACAATCGTGTAAACGATTGAGCAAGTGGGAGATGAAACATCCTATCGTATAGGTCAATGCCCAATCGTTTAGTAAAAGTTATGTGATCATTTAGCAAAAGCTATGAGATCGTTTAGCTCATCATCTAGCTGAGTGCTTATAGTGTAATATCACTCCACAATCGTTTAGCAAACTTCAAGCTGTCATTTAGTAAATCTGATTTACTTGACAACTATCCGTGAGTAATTTCTGAGAGAGGAATCTCAAAACAACAACTTAAAAAACTTACTAAAATTAGGAAAACATTTTTTCCTTTTATCTCACAGTTACCATGAAACCACTAATAACCTCCCACTCAATTGGTTATTAGAGAAAAATAGATAATTATCCAATAATTAATATTATTATAAATATAAATGATAACTAACTTACCATAATATATTTATAACCTATAGTTTTAATATTTCATCTCATGAACAATACAAACCATAGCTCTTTTTCTATTCCATGGCACTTAATGTAAATCTCATTTACATTAACCCTCACTTGATGTATCCATACACCACACCAATCATATCATATATAACGAAATACCTCTTGTCAATTTGAACATTTCAAATCAACACCAAGAACTGATCCTCAACTTGAATCCATTGAGCTACCAAGGGGACCTTATGGACCTGTAGCTCGAAGCTCACACGGTACGTGAATAACTGACTAAACTCTTTAGTCATGGGATCCACACATCCGTTAACTGCCAGGCACTCCGCTAAAGACCGACAGCTGAACTCTCCTAACACAATATATTATGTGTCCATCTTAACCAATCAACAGTGCGACAATCCTTCACAGATCGCTCGTAAGTACAGCTCGACCAATAATCGTTATGCCCCTGTAGTTACATCTAACTCCTCAAGTACCATTGGTCCCTCTAATGAACATAAGTCATAGTTCTACTATAACTTATTCCTCTCTTCCAAAGAGAAGTTGTGACCACTATGTTCAAGCCCTAGAATCAGCCCTTAAGAGAGCAATCTATCTACTTACCCCTGCTTCGGGGAAGGAGTGAATTTCATCTTGTGTAATGAATTCTCAGCTCTCAAATCAGACAAGTCTCCAAAAAGGTAGGCATGTTGAGTTGGCAATTTGGCTACTTTCACTCATACTAATCGAAAGACCGCCCTCAAAGGTAAGAGTTTTCAAAATACTTAGGATTGAGGTCGTGTCACCTATGGTCGTTTAGGTGAGATGTAAGTCTCTAATATCAATGGCGTTATATACAGAGTCTAATCATCTCATGGTCTGGTCTTATACAAACTCTTTGTATAGGACACTCATGCTCGCATGTCCCCACATGAATGGTTAGGATCTACCATCTGTAGTAGTTTACAATACTTGCAAACCTCTACAAAGTAGATCGTATCCGTAGTGCCATCAGGATCAGGTATCTCACCTTAATCCTTATACTACAGACCTATTTAGGTTATCATTTAAGGCATGATCCACTTGTATATCCCATATACATGCTTAAGTTTATATAAGATAACCATGGAGCTTTGTTTATTGGATATGAGTAAATGCCAGAATAAAATAATACTTATTTTATTCATAAAAAATGTGTATAATTACAAACAACGAGACTCCGAGAGAATTAGGATACCAATCCCAACACTGCTAAATTGGTGTCGTTACCGGGGAAACTAATTAGTTCTTCTTAGTTTTTAGTTAAAGTTTTCTTTTGCTTTGATTTGTTTTCTTTTTGTGTCAGTTAAGCATGACAGGATTTCCAAATCAATATTGGACGTTTGAAAGCCAAGTTGTAAATTTTGACGAAGAGGTAAGTGGCCTACGCCACATTACCGAGCTGACTTCCTTAGTTGGCCACTTGATGGAAAAGAGTTTGCAGCAAGTAAAGGTGTGTGAGAGTTTTCCACTCGAGGGGCATTCTACACAAGCATGTCCGAAGTTGTAGTGGATGGCAACACTATGTGGATTTTCTGAGGAGGAGTATTATGGTCATTTGGATTACAAGTCTCATCATCCTATATGGGAAAAGTCTTTTAATCATGGATACTCGAGATGGCAGTAGAGCTTAGACAGCCAAGATTTCACAACACCACACCAGTCGACTCATGCTCAGCTTCAGGGTTAGGTAAGTCTTTAGAGGCCTTGGTTATAGAGCTTGCTGATAGTACTTTTGAGTTTCAATAGGACAACCTCCGTAGGCAACAAGAGTTTGAGCACTTCCAGCAGGAGAGTCTTTGCCCCGAGTCAGGGGCTAGAACTGGCAAAGTCTGATTGACCTTGTTGCTCAGCTTGCAACTTCAGTTGGAAGGCCAGACGTGTCGTTGCCAAAACATTCCTTTGATTTGTCATTGATTTAGAGGCATGAGGTAGTCTACATCGACACGGTGGAAGAACAGGAACCACTTCCTTGAGATTCGTGTCCAGATATTGTTGGGGTTGATGCCCTAAAGTCTCATGTCCTATAGTTTGTAAACAGTTTGTACGAACGCTTGTGTTGTTAATATATGATTTTTACTTCACATCTTGTATTTTTGCTCAATTACTTGTTTTATTTGCTTTACCACAAACCAATAAACATAAAATCTATGGTTATTTGTATGTGACTCAAGCATGTATGTGGTGACATACAAGTGGATCATGTCTTGAGTGATAACCAAAATGGTCTGTAGTATATGGATATAAGAGGGAAACTTTATCCTGGTAACGCTACGGATGCGGTCTGCTTTGTAGAATAGTCACAAATGTTGTGACTTGTCACAGATGATCTGATCCCGATCATTCGTGTTAGGGACATGCGAGCGGGGACGTCCTATACAAAGAGTTTGTATAAGACCTAACCACGAAGTGTTAACGTCTCGTTATATAACACCATTTATGACAGAGACTTCACTTCACTAGGATGACCATAGGTAACATGACCTCAATCCTTAGTGAGTTGGGAACTCTTGCCATTGAGGGCGGTTCTTTGATTTGTATGGATGCAAGTGGCCAGGTCACCAATCCAAACCTACCATTTTGGGAATTTCGTCTGATTTGGGAGCTAGAAACTCAGCTACACAAGATGGAACTCACTCATTCCCCGAGGCAGGGGTAAGTAGATAGATAACTCCCTTAAGGGTTGATTCCGGGGCTTGAACGATGTGGCACCACACACCTTCTCTTGGGACGAGAGGTATTCACACATAGTTGGACTATGTTGTATTGTTCATTAGAGGAATCAGTGGTACTAAAGGAGTGAGATGTAACTACAGGGGCAAAATGGTAATTTGGTCCAGTTGTACTTACGAGCATCTGTGAAGGGTCATCGTACTCATGATTGGTTATATCCGATGGTCACAAAAATATATTTATGGTAAGAAGAGTTCAGTTGTTGGTCTTTAGTGGAATGCCTGACAGTTAACATACAGTTGATCTCGTGGCTAAAGAGTTTAGTCAGCTATTCACGGACCGTTGGAGCTTCAACCCACAGGTCCATTAGGTCTCCTGAGTAGCTTGGATAAAGTTGAGAACCAGTGTTTAGGTTAATTTGAAATGTTCAAATTAACAAGAGGAATTTCGATTATATATGATATAATTGGACTGGTTAATTATATATGATAAAATTGGCCAAATGTATGAGATACATTATTTTGGAGGAAATTAGATATAAATATGATTTATATCAAGTAGAAAAGAAAATACTATAGTAGATATGTGATATCAAACTATAGAATAAAAATATAATATGATTATATTTATTATTAATTAATTGGTTAATTATATGATAATTTAGCCAATTTATCACGTCCAGACATGTGTTAGTGGGGCAACGTCGGTTATTGTAACCGATGAAATAAAAATGAAATTGTTTCATTTTGATTTGTTCGTTCGATCGCCTATCCAAAATATATAGAGATCGCGCTGGTGAAAGCTAATCGATCGCTTAAGCATTTCGAGAGCCTATATGATAGTCACTCTCCGCTTAAATGATCGTCCACCTCGTGCCTAAACGATCACACACTAGTTCCTACACGATCGCATAGCTTCCCTAAACGATCGTAGTGTGTGCCGAGTTTGTTAAATGATCGTATACCATTTCCTAAACGATTTTTCAGTAAAACCTATACGATCGTATAGTGTCTCTTAAACGATAAGCATCGTGCTATACGATAGCGCCTTTTTCCCTCCCACTTGCTTATCGCCTACACGATCTGGTCTTCCTCCTTCCTCTACCAAATTCACCAAAGACCACGCTTTGGGTTCTCACTCCGAGAATACCTATGACTCTTTTCTGGTGGTGTCGTCCCCGCAGCGTTCGTGTTCGTGTTGCTATAGTTGACGATTCTGCTAGGCGTTGGTAGATCGTGTGGAGGTTTTCTCTACATTGAGTTCCGAAGTTCGAAGACTGTCTTCAACTGGTATGGCACTCTCTCCCTTATTATATCATGTTCATAACATGCCGATAATTACTATTTGTTTGCATAACTGTACGTTTGAATGTATATTGTTATATTTCGGTCACTGTGAGATCGGAGCGATCCGAACGCGCTAATGGAACTCTTCGGTAAGAGATCCTTCAGATATGACTTTAGAGCTTTTAATTTTTGGACTTGCTAATAGCTCTCTTCAGTTTCAGCAGGACATTCAAGATTAGCTACAAAGCATTATCGCCCATGTTGCCTAGCTAACAGAGGCCATGCAAAGACTGGAGAGCGTGCTAGAGCAAACCATCGTCTGCACCTCGAAGGTGGAGTTTCTTGTGGAATGCTGCTACTCCAGTGATGATGAGGACTTCACTCCATGCTTGCCATTTTGTGAGGTTAAGGAGGATTTCGAGTATAAATTCGACGAGATCCAGGTGATAGAGTTAGAGGTCAAAAGACATCGTCCTGTTCCGACTCCTGGTATTTCGTATATATTTGTGTTTTGTTCCCATAGTTCTCACAAATCTGTTGTCTTTTCTTTCTTTTGACTCTTTAGAGTCACTTGAGTCTTTTGATTCTTTATTTTTACCTTTTTTGCCTAATTTCAAAAAACTAAAATTCGATCTATCTGGTTCTTGTTAGAAGATGAGAAGCCTTATAGCCTTACCGGGCTATATTTACTCATCCAAGAAGGAAAAAAAGAAATACGAGAATTTCTTTATACCTTGACAAGACAGGTCATGTCGAGCAATCGATGTTACAAATTTGCCCTCCCTAGAAAGAGTTTGGTGAAAAAATTACTGCTTTCTTTTATTGCTTTCTAGTTTAACTTCTTGTTTTTTTTTTTTTTAGTCTCTTTCCTCTGCTCTAAAGAAAAAGAAGACTAATTTAAGCAGTCCTCTTACCACCATCTCGTATTCAGAAACGTCATCAAGGGAGGTTTTTTGTTCCCTTGACTCTTTTATTTTGTTGATCTTAGATTAGATACATAGGGGACAATGTATCATTTTCAGTTGGGGTTGGGGGTGTGTTGTGGCTGTTGGGGTCCTTGAGCGCTGTGCTCAGAAGATATTTATGTGCTTGAATTGTTTGCTTGCTCTCTTGATTGGTTTGTTTATGATGAATAGTTGATAACACACCCTTTTTGTGATTAAGTTTGCATGAAACTATGTTTAAAGAGCATGATTATGATTTTTAGTCCGTTTTATAAATTTTTCTTATCTCTCATGCATCTTTAAGTCCTTTGTCCATGAAATTAGGTCTTGTGTGCTTAGAGTTGTATTATTGGGCTTATATTTTTGTTGTCACCTCGAAAGGACTATGTGATACGTGTTAAGTGACTAAAAAGCTCAACCTAATAATGCATGGCTAATTTTTTTTTTGTCAAACTCTTGCTTTGTACTATAAAAGCCAAGTGTAGAGTAAATAAAAAGAAAGTTTGTAAAAGGCAAAACATGTTTTAAAGTAAAAGTAAGTTTGTATGTTATTTTTTAAGGGGATTACTTCTATTTCTTGGGGTTATGATTAACCTAGGACAACTATGACATCCGTAGTTTCCCTTTGAGCTAAAGAATCCCGAGAAATGAGTAAGCTTCAGCACCTTGTTAGGAAACATTGTTCGTAGTTGGATGTCTTACATGTAATCCTTGTGGGTAAGCCAAAATGTGTATGTGCATGTGTATGTGTGTGCGCGTGCGTGTATGTGTGTGTGTGCGCGCGCATGTAAGCCAGTGTAGGGGAAAACAAATTGAGGGCCCTATAAAACTATTCTGGGTTTTGCGAGCGTACTTAGTAGGGATTTTGACTCACTTATGTATGAATAAGTTTAAAATCATTTTTAAAATGTGTTCGGATTTCATTTTTTATTGCAAATCTTATCCTTATAAACTGTTGAAACTAGTGTAACGACCTATGTGATTGAGCAAGCATAATTTTTTTGTGTGAATGTGTGATTCTACCCGATGAATCAAGAATTAAGTTGGGGGTGTTTGTTAGCACAAAAAATGTGTTATTTTCCTCTTTTTAATTCTAGGTCGTTACAATGTTTAGTATATTTATTTAATGATTTTATAGGTATTGAGCATCTTGGAGGTAGAATCAGTCGTGACGAGTTGTCCAGGATTAATTTGGAGCAATTAGGAGCTAATTTGAGCTACCAAACTTCAAAAGGATGTAAAAGGACGAAAATACCCCTGGACGGAGCGTCACAACGCTACAAGGCAGAAACTGCCTATTTTGTGAAGAAACAGGGCAGCATTGCAACGCTCGAACTTGAGACAGACGCGTGCACGAGTTAGGACAGCGTTGCAACATTGCAACAGCAATATAAATAAGTCTCTTCGATTTAGAGCAGAAGAGAACACCCACCTTTGGGCTTCTAGCCGAATTTCCCCTCTCTTCTCTCTTCCACTTTCTTCTTTGGGTGTTTCTTTAGTACTTAATCGAATAGATGTCGGATTGTAGCTTCCCATCCTCCATTTGAAGGTAAGATTTTGGTTTCTTAGCTTAGGAATTTGGAGGAACTCAATGTTAATTTGGGGGATTCTGATTTTATGACGTATACGAACTTGTTTATGGGTTTCAATCCGAGTTTTACATTTTACGAATTGCATGATTTTATTGTTCAATGACGACCAATGATTTTGTTGTGTAATTTAAATGCTTGGAGATAACTTGTAATATGTGGCATTTAATTATAGGTTAATCTCAAATGAAGCAATAGGTTAGTTAGGCTTGCAATTCATTGTCTATAATGAATAGTATTGCTCTCATCAACCTAGAGAGAAACCACATTGAATGTTTAATTAGACATTGGAAGTTAAACACTCATCTTAGCGTCATCCCTAGAACTTAATGCAATTTATCAATTTGTATGGAGCGGATTCGTTTTCTGTGAATTTCAATTAATTGGATAATTAGGACTATTGGTTGGGATTCAAATCAATTGGGCTAAGCATAAATAAGAAATTCAAGACATATATTGGTTCAATGATCTTAATTACATTGGCTAAATCCATCCCTCTAAGTTAAGATTAATTGTGTTTCTATCTTTACTTTTCTTGCAGTGTATTTCTTTTATGCACTTTCTTATTTCATCCACACAACCCCCCTCCGCCCCCCCCTCCAATTTTACCACTTTAACTAAAAACGAGCTTCAATGGACTAATCTTCCGTGCTTCCCTGAGGTTCGACCCCGCACTTGTCGCTTGTATGACCAGTTAGTATAAGTAGTTCTTTGGTGATTTATAAATTTTATTTGTGTAGCAAGGTTTTACTGGTGATGGTAAACTCGGGGCCTACCATTTGCCACAATAGTAGCATTTACAAATATGTAGAGTCCACTAAATAAATAATTAGTAAATTAATAAATCATTTAATGACATGTCAAATAATGAATGGAAAGTACCATAGTACTAGGTTTTTTTCACTATTCTTTTGGAAATTTAATTTAGAAATATATTTATTTGTTATAGATATAAGCTCATTTTGCAAATAAACTTAGTGGTCCATTCATAATTGTCGTATAAAAAATAAAACATTCATTGTGCATAAGCCTTTGTTCATATTTGTAAAAAAGTTTATGGTAATGCTTTCAAGATTCAATGAAAATATGATCTTATTATATTTAGGAGCGAATATTGAATGGTGGAGGTGAGTTTTGGGCTAAAAATAATGGCAACTACTAACATGTCGATTAATGTAAATCGATTTTAGTCGATTTTGAAAATATTGGTGACGTTGATCGACCAATGTCCGTTTTTTTTTTTATTATAGCAAAATAATCTCTAATCAATATATATATCACTAAATCTAGTAATTGATTGAAGTCAGTTTGATTTACCAAGGTCATCCTTAATTATGTTTTTTTATATGTGTGTTTACGTAGCATGTTTAAGTTAAAAAAGATTTAATAGATAAATTTTAATGTTCAAGGACCTATATAACAAATTTTTTTTTTTTTTTAGAGTTTAAATTTTATTAGACAAATATTTATTTATTATTAAATTGTCAATTTATATATGAAATGGAAAGAATGTCCATGGAGGGACTTGCCAACTTGGGCCCGAACAATTGGCCCAATATTCTATAATGTCCTCGCTAGTCACTACGGCTTAATGGGCTGATTACCGGTATATCTCAGCTCACTTCTATTTATTTATTTATGGAATATTTAGGTAAAAATACGATATTCCAAACTTTATTTAATTCTTCTGGTCGTTTGTTCATAATATGAATATAGTCCTAAATATATATAGCATATTTGTAAATGTGTGTAAGTTAGCTTGTAACATAGTTTTCTTTTATATATATATATATAACAATTTCACATGTAATTAATATATAACAGTGTGTATATATATATGGGATTAAATTATTTGAATATATTCATATGTATATGTTGAATATTTGTAAATGTATGTAAGTTAGTATGTACCACAATTTATTTTATATATACCACACTCTCACACAATTAATTATATAACAGGATATATGTGATTGAATTATGTGAATATATTATTATACATTCCTTGTTGGTTCAAGCACTAACAATCATAAAGTCTTGCTCATATCTCCAAACAAATGTCATAGAATAATTCTAGTGTTGTTGGTACACCTATGTTTTCCATCATAAGCTAGGAGAACTACGTATTTAAGATTGTTATATAATATATACTCTGTCTCATTTTAATGAAATTATATTTGTATTGAGTTATATATCTTCATATATTTTATCATATTATACACATGTAAAATCTTAGTAGTCAAATTCTTAAACTAGTATTCTGAAATGTGTTGATATTTTTAAGAAAAATGTGGTAGATATTTTTTAATATCCGATAAAAAGGGTGTACATACATTGGATTGGAGAATTTTTTTTTTTTTGAACTAGTCCAAAAATTCAAGTTGGTCAAGTTGGCTACCAAATGATTCAAATAAGGTCTCTAACCCAATCTAATCCAATCATTAAAATTCGGAGTTGGGTTGGATTGTTGGATTATTTATTTCTTCTTTTTTTTTTATTACTTTTTTTTTGGTTAACTTAAAATATTTAAATTTGTGCCCAACACATATTAATAATTAAAACTTCATAAAACTCAAACGTTAAAAATCAAAATCCAATATATCTATTACAACTTTCATACACATAAAATATGAGTTACAAGATTTATATATATATATACATACACTTTAATAATATCATAAATTTGGGTTGAGTTGGATCAACCCGAATTTTTAAAAGTTTAACTTGAATATAACTCAACTAAAAAACATAAAAAAGAAATTCAATCTAACCCAACCCAACCCAACTTTTACAATTGGGTTGGGTAGTTCGGGTTGTTCAGATCATCAGACCCTATCTGTTATATGCCAAATATTTAGAATTCATGAATAAAACCTAACCTACACAGAATAAAAATCGGTGGAAGGAGAAGAGGATTACGAAGGAAAAGTGTCTAACGTAAAAGATTATTTTCTTTTACAATAATAGAGTTTCTTCACAATAGAAATCAACGATGGTATAGTTCTTTCCACAATTTTCTTCACCACAAATCATTATTTTTTTCAGCATTTATAGAATTGTTTGATGTCAGCTAGGAAGAGATGGTTGAGCAAATAAAACAAAAAGAACAAGGCAAAGGTAAGGTTTTTCTTTTCCCCAAATTTCCTTTTTAGTTTTCTTTTCAAAATAGAATTTTCGTTTATTAATGATGCACACAAGAAGGAAAGAAATTACGTAGTTTCCTTATATGATTTTTCTTATGTTTTAATTGTGTAAATAGTTGTAAGGATTGAAACGTAAATGCACTACAATACTAGCTCATTAGTTTATTTGTGAAGAAAATGAGGTATTTGGACAATTGTGTAAAATACGATTAAAAGCCTTTTATTTATATAGGGAAATTATAACAAACAATCCAATTAGGCAAAATATCTACTAATATAGCACTTTTTAGAATTAATTGCATATATGACACATACTCATCGGTTAGGTTTTAAATTTTTTTTATATATATTCCAAGTTTGCCCTTCTCTTTCCAGGCATGTCTTTTCTTCCTTTTTTCTTCTTTTTTCTTTCTTTTTTCCCCATTTTTTCCCTTTTCTTTCTCCCTTGCATGTCCGATTCCAACTCTCCTCCCTCTCCTCCACCGCCACCACACACCTGTTGGGTTTTATAGTGAATGTAATTAAATGACTGTCATTAATAAATAGTTATTTATGTTTTTCTCAATAAGTATTATTGATATTTTATTTAATTTTGTCTTATTGACCTTAAAATCCAATAAACTAACATCATAGGTTGTTTTATGAGTCTTGAACTATACATAGAGACATATAAGAAACAATGTTCAAGATACAGCCTAAAAGGTCTATAGTATAAGGGTAAGGTTAGATACCTTATCCTGGTAACACTATGGATACGACCCACTTTGTATTTGATACAAACTAGTGATCCAATGTGTTTGTGTAGGAAACACGCGAGTGGGGGTATCCTGGGCAATGAGTTTGCACAAGACCAGGCCGTGAAATAGTAACCACGAGATGTAACTCCATTGACTAGTTAGGTTTCTATTTCAATAGGATGACCTAGGCAACTTAGTCTTACTCCTGAGTATATTATAAACTCCTATTCACGAGGGATTGTTCTTTGATTTGTATGGGTGAGAGTGGTCAGTTTGCCGACTGAATATGCCTACCATTTTGGGGATAAGACCGAGTGGGTAGCTGGGAACATAATCATACAAGATGAATTTCACTCCTTACAAACTTCAAGGTAAGTAGATAAGTGTTTCCTTACATGGTGTCTTCAAGACTTGAACAAAGGGTCCCACGCTCTCACTGACTCGGGAAGGGTTTCTGTTTAATGGTTGGACCATAAACAGGTTGTTCATTAGAGAAGCACTGGTACTTAATGATGTAGAGGTAACCTAGGGGTAAACCGGTAATTTGACCCAGTTGGTGTTACGAACACTCGTGAAGGACTAACTTGCTGTTATTGGTCTATACCCGTGGACACAAAAACATATATGTAGTGAGAAGAGTGCAGTTGTGGGTCTTTAGTATAGTGTACCCACAGTTAACGAATATTGATTAATTTTGTTAATGGGTTTAGCCAATTAATCTCACATCGTTGGAGCTTCTGATCTGCAAGTCCATTTGGTCTCATTCCTAGCTTGTAAAGGGTATTGAGATAATTTATCATTAAATTGAATTTGAAATATTCAAATTTAGAATTGGGAATTGTTTAATGTATGTTGATACATTTTAATATAAATTTTAATTTTAGACTTTATTATTAATTTTGGATATGATTCAAAATTATTAAATGAGAGAATGAAATATTAATTTAATATGAATAAGATTCATATTGAAAACTATAGGTTAAAAATAATGTGCATTAGATGCAAATTAAAAATATAGGTTAAATGAGAGAAATATATTTGAATATGATTCAAATAAGAAATTTAAATTAAATATGTGATATTTAGTTGGATGATTAATTAACTGAATAATTAATTAATTATTTAATTGAGTTTTTAATTTTGAATTAAATTAAATTGATTAAATCAAAATTATAGGTTAAAATTAATGCATATTAGATGCGCATTAAAACTATAGGTTATGTGATAGCCACGAAGATCGCGTCGAAGCACAACGTTGTTGATCCATTTACAAACACTCTCATGGCTAAAGTGTTCGAGGGTCACCTGGAGAGTGAGTCTGCAGGACATGCGACATCTTGTCTAGGGCAAGTGGGAAATGATACTGAGATATGCCCTAGTTTATTGTATATTGTACTTGTCTTTATCTTGTATTGTACATTAGTCTCCCGAGGCATTAGGACAAATGGGAGATTGTTGGGATTAGTGTACTAATTTTTTCGGAGTCTCGTAGTTTGTAATCTGTACACATTGTTATGAATAAAATAAGAGTTATTTTATCAAACATTTACTCATATCCAATAAACAAAGCTCCATGGGTATTGTATGTAAACTTAAGCATGTATATGAGATATACAAGTGGATCATGCCTTAAGTGATAACCTAAATAGGTCTGTAGTATAAGGATTAAGAAAGGATACCTGATCCTGTCGACACTACGGATACGGCCCACATTGTAGAGGTTTGCAAGTGTTGGGAACTACTACAAATGGTAGATCCTGACCATTCATGTGGAAACATGTGAGCGGAGGTGTCCAATACAAAGAGTTTGTATAAGACCGAACCACAAGATGACTAGTCTCTATATATAACGTCGTTGATATTGGAGACTTACATCTCACCTAAACGACCATAGGTGACATGACCTCAATCCTGAGTATTTTGAGAACTCCTGCCTTTGAGGGCGGTCTTTTGATTAGTATGAGTGAAAGTGGCCACATTGCCAACTCAACATGCCTACCTTTTTGGGGACTTGTCTAACATGGGAGTTGGGAACTCAGTTACACAAGATGGAATTCACTCCTTCCCCGAAGCAGGGTTAGGTGGATAGATTGCTCCCTTAAGGGCTAATTCCGGGTCTTGAATATAGTGGCCACAGCTTCTCTTTGGAAGAGAGGACTTAGTCATTCATTAGAGGGATCAGTGGTACTTAAGGAGTTTGATGTAACTACAGGGACATAACGGTTATTGGCCCAGTTGTACTTACGAGCGATCTGTGAAGGGTTATCGCACTATTGATTGGTTAATATGAACACATAATATATCTGTAGTAAGGAGAGTTCAGCTGTCGGTCTTTCGTGGAGTGTCTGGCAGTTAACGGATGGTGGATCCCATGACTAAAGAGTTTAGTTAGTTATTCACGTGTTGTTGGAGCTTCGAGCTACAGGTTCATAAGATCCCCTTGGTAGCTCAATGGATTCAAGTTGAGAATCAGTTCTTGGTGTTGATTTGAAATGTTCATATTGACAAGAGGTAATTCAATTATATATGATATGATCGGTGTGATGTATGAGATACATCAAGTGGAGGATTAATGTAAATGAGATTTACATTAAGTACCATGAAATAGAAAAAGAACTATGGTTTATATGTTTCATGAGATGAAATATTAAAACTGTAGGTTATAATTATAGTATGTTAAGTTGGTTATCATATATATTTATAATAATATTAATTATTGGATGATTATTTTTTTTTTCTCTAATAACCAATTGAGTGGGAGGTTATTGGTGGTTTCATGGTAACCGTGAAATAAAAGGAAAAATGTTTTCCTAAATTTAGTAGTTGTTGAATTGAGAGTTTGAATTCTTGAAAGTTCTCATGGAAAGACGATCAAGTGAATAGGATTCACTAAATGATAGCTGAAGAGAGACTATACGATTGTGGAGTGATACTACACAATAGTTCACTCAGTTGGCTATTAGCTAAACGATCGCGGAGCTTTTACTATACAATCGCAGAGCTTTTGCTATACAATCGCGGAGCTTTTGTTAATGATTGGGCATCGTCTATACGATAGACTTTGTCATCTTCCACTTACTTAATCGTTTACACGATTGTTCTTCCTCTGGTCTCTTCCTCTAACCAAGTCCATACAGAGTCCAGACTTCTGGATTCTCACACTGAGAATACTAAGGTAGCCATTGTGGTGGTGTCGTACTCAACTTGACGTAGTTCAAGGTTTTTTGGAGGCCATTCATTGAGTTCGTGGTGTTCGTGTGGTGGTTGCTGATTGATCGTGTTGTGTTGCAGTCGAAGTGTCGAGCGTTTGTGATTATTGTTTTGCTTATTGAACGAGCGTTCGGGATCAAGGGAGATTGAAGATGAATCTTCAAAGGTATGTTTATTCTTTCTCTTGATCTTAATAAAAGCATGTTGTAATTTCGTATGTTGCATGATCAGTTAGTTTCCATTTCTTGATTGTAATTGTTCATGTTCAAATACGAATGGAATTTGGAATGATCATTCCGCTACTCATGGAAATCCTCATGTCCGATTTCCCTCAGCAAATTAGTATTAAATAAAGCTACTGAAGAATCAACAAGAGTTGTTAATGATGATGTTGGTCCTTCATCAAGAGTTAATGAAGGGACTAGCACTTCAAGTCAGTCTCATCCTTCTCAATTGTTGAGAGTGCCTCGACGCAGTGAGAGGATTGTAGCACAACCTGACCGTTACTTTGGTTTAACTGAAACTCAGGTCGTTATACCAAGTGATGGCATTGAGGATCCATTTTCTTATAGGTAAACAATGAATGGCGTAGACAAGAACTAATGGGTTTAAGCCATAGGCCTTGAAATGAAGTCAATGTATTTCAATTCAGTATGGGATCTTGTAGATCCACCTGAAGGGGTTAAAGCCATAGGTTGTAAATGGATCTACAAAAGAAAGAGAGATGTAGTTGGGAAGGTACAGACCTTCAAAGCTAGACTTGTAGCAAAGGGTTATACACAAAGAGAAGGGGTTGACTATGAGGAAACTTTTTCCCCTGTTGCTATGCTTAAGTCTATACGAATTCTCTTGTCCATAGCCACATATTATAACTATGAAATATGACAAATGGATGTCAAGACAGCCTTTCTGAATGGCAATCTTGAAGATTAGAAATAATCGCAGGAAATCCTTTGATAACACGGATTCTTATTTCTCAATGTCTCAGTCCAAGGGGTTCATAGCCTAAGGTTAGAAGCAAAAAGTTTGCAGACTGAATCGACCCATTTATGGGTTGAAACAGGCATCAAGATCTTGGAATATTAAGTTTAATACTGCAATTAAATCTTTTAGCTTTGACCAAAATATTTATGAGCCTTTTATTTACAAGAAGATCATCAATGATAAAGTAGTTTTCTTAATACTTTATGTGGACAATATCCTACTCATTGGAAATGATGTAGGATACCTTACTGATGTTAAGAAGTGGCCAGCAGCCCAATTCTAAATGAAATATTTGGGAGAGGCACAATATGTTCTTGGGATCCAGATAATTAAGGATCGTAAGAACATAACGCTAGCGATGTCTCTGAAGGAACTCTTATCAAAGAGAACCTATGAGCAGAACCAAGATCGTTTCATATTCATTGTGACATAATTACAAGCATTCACAAACATACAAACTAGTTATGCATCTTTTAACAAATTACAACATGCTTTCAAAAATAAATACAAAAGGAACGAGAGACTTACCTTTGAAGAACTTTTCTTTTGACTTTCTCTCACTCTCGTGGAGTCTGGAACATCAACCTCTCGTTGTCTCTACGATCGTCTACCCAATCGTCTGCTCAATCACGAACAATCTTCTCCACAAACAAGTAACCTCTCAGACACCACCTCTTAGTAACCTTGGTATTCTCAGAGTGAGAATCCAAGAGGTGTGGGCTCTCTTGGATTTGGTAGAGATTTGGAGGAAACAACGATCGCACTTAACGACCAAGCAAGTGGGAGAGTATAGTGTCTATCGTATAGACTTTGTGCTTGATCATTTAGTAAAGTTTCAGCAGGTACATGATCGCTTAGGAAATCAGGTGTGATCGTTTACACGATCGTTTAGTGAAGCTCGCTTGCCATGCGATCGTTTAGTAAAAAAACTACATGATCGTTTAGATAATGGCGTGTATACACGGTCGTTTAGTCAAAAGCTTAGAAGGTTGTCGTACAGTCTCTTGTGAGCTAAACGATTGGCTATGTACTTAATGAAGCGATTCTAACAAAAATGAAAACATTTTTCATTTTATCCTATAGTTTTGAAAAATGAACATAATCTTCCACTTCACGCATGATTAAAGGAGAAACCACCCACAATTATCTCATAATTGTTTTAATTATAAATAAATATAATAACTAACTTATAATATTATATTTATAGCCTATAGTTTTAATATCACATCATATGCAATATTTAAACCATAGTCCTTTTCTCCTTTACTTGATATAAATCATATTTATATCATTATCCTCCAATTAATGTATCTCATACATCATGTCAACTATATCATATATAATTGAACTAGTTTAATCATATCATATATAATCAAACTCCCTCTTGTCAATTTGAACACTTCAAACTGACCCAAAAACTGATTCTCAACTTCAATCCATTGAGCTACCAAGGGGACCTTATGAACTTGTAGCTTGGAGCTCCAATGGTACGTGAATAGCTGACTAAACTCTTTAGTCATGAGATCCACCATTAGTTAACTGTCGGGCACTCCACTAAAGACCGACTACTGCACTCTTCTCACCACAAATATATTTCTGTGTCCATCGGATATAACCAATCAACAGTACGATAACCTTTCACAGATGCTCGTAAGTACAGTTGGGCCAATTTATCATTTTGCCCCTGTAGTTACATCTAACTCCTTAAGTACCACTGATCCCTCTAATGAATAATACATCATAGTTCTATTATGAGTGGACCCTCTCAGGCTAATCAGCCCTTAAGGGAGCAATCTATCTACTTATCCCTGCTTCAAGAAAGGAGTGAATTTCATCTTGTGTAGCTGAGTTCCCAGCTCCCCAATCAGAAGAATTCCCAAAGTGGTAGGTTTGAGTCGGCAATCTGGCCACTCGCACCCATGCAAATCAAAGGACCACCCTCAAAGCCAGGAGTTCTGAACTCATTTAGGATTAAGGTCAGTTACCTATGGTCATCCTTGTGAAGTGAAGTCTCTGTCATGAATGACGTTATATAACGAGACTAAACACTTCGTGGTCCGATCTTATACAAACTCCTTTGTATAGGACACCTCCGCTCGTATGTCTCCACATGAATGATTAGGATTAGACCATCTATAGCATGTCACAACACTTGTAACTATCTATAAAGTGGGCCGCATCTGTAGTGTCACAGGATAACGTTTCCTTCCTATATCCATATACTACAGACCATTTTGGTTATCACTTAAGGCATGATCCACTTGTATGTCTCCACATACATGCTTAAGTTACAACGACAACCAGGGATCTTTGTTTATTGGTTTGTGGTAAATGCAAATAAAACATCTCATGTTTCTTAGACAACAGTGAAGAAAATATCTCATATTATTACATCACAAGCGTTTGTTCATACAGGTGTTTATAAACTACAGGACCCTACGAGAGTTTAGGGTATCAACCCCAACAATCTCTCACTTGTCCTAAAGTGAGTGGGTGTACAAGATTACAATAAGTACAAAACAATAAACTAGGGCACTAAGGCCCAGTACAAAAATCTCCCACTTGTCGGATTCTCCTTGATGACAGAGATCACATCTGAGTGTGACTCCCTTTTCGACTTATTGGAGGCAGAGGTAGAGTTGTCAAACAAAGGATTCTCCTTAATGAAAATCCCGCCTTTTGGAGACTCTGTCACCTGCCTCAAAATGTTGTGCACGATGACAGAACTTTGTTTTTGCTCCTACGTGACTTCCTTTGAACGATTGCGGGTGACAGGTCCCGTGTAGGAGTTGCTTGTGAAGGACGCTCTAGATGCACTGATAGCTTGAAGAAATACAAGCCATCGCAACATTTTACTTAGAATAATGAGGGTAGATGAGCAGAATATGCGATGATAATACTAAAAATTCATGTGAAATAATAAACTTTCATTGATTTACACTAAAAAAAAAACCCAGCTGACCCCATATCATGGGTTATCCTGCATCAAAGTATCTATTTTGTAGTTATCACAGGAGTCGATCGCATGCGTTGATCTCAATGAAGAAAAGTTGGTCACATGCACTACTGAAACTATAGAATGATAACCATAATAGAAGTATGATCGTAAAGAGTGGGTGGAATGCGTTGATCCTTCAGAAGAAACGAATATGATCACATACCTTGAGATATATGAGCTATACAACAGATCTTCTGACAAGCGATCAGATCATGATGCTGTTCTCACCTACCATGTTAATGATAGCGGCTAATCAGAGCGGGATTATCAAAGCTGTTGGCATTAGGCACTATAAATAGAGCCTTGACGCCAATATTCAAGTATCCGAGGACTTGTGTCTTAGGAAAATTCCTATGATCACAGGCGAGAGCATAAGTAAGAATTTCTCTGAGAGTTATCCATTACCACAACCACCTCTGATAGATGATCGAATATTTGCCGAAGATAGAGCTCAAGAGGGCCTATTCCACCCCCCATCCATTGCACCACCAACAGCCTTGACATACATTTAATGGAAGTAAGAGATTGCCTACATCTAGCCTTCCACCTCTCTTTCTTACCTCTTTATTGTATTACATTTTGGGTTAAGATATTAATACATTTGTAATCAATGCATCTCTCTAATTCTTTCACCATCATTTCCATTATCTTCTTCTATTTTATCACTTTTTCTTCACCACCATGAGTTAAGTATGAATCACAAGAATCATCACACATTCAATCATGCATCATAGAGATATAACACATGTAGCTGACGATTGAGAGGTGTGCGATGCACGAATGTGGCGAGCTGGGATTAACCTTGCAATCAAACATAGGGACTAAGCGATGTCTCCTCCCTAATCCTACTTCTCCATGCACCTTATTACGCTTTAACAACAGTTGTGTCTCTAACGATTCACTCTATTTTTGTCTCAGGAACACATCTTCTCAAAATATGATTGGGTCCAAGTTCGTATAAGAATGGGTCATCCCAATACTAAAATGTACTTCATGCATGAGTTTCTTCTTCTGTTGATATGTATAGTCTTCTGGTGTTTGAGCACAAACCAAATAATTGACAAGGTTCGCATACCCCTATTCTTTGTTACTCAAACCCATCAACTTTTCATCTGGGAAGTAGTCTTCAATCTTCTTCTATTTTTTCTAGATCTCTTTATTCGCTAGCCGTGACAGGTGGTCAGCCACCTGATTCTCTAACCCTTTTCTATCTTTAATTTCAAGATCAAATTCTTCAAATTCTTGCAACAACAACACCCATTTGATCAATCTGGGTTTTTCACCATTCTTTTCCATTAGATATCTTATTGCATAATGATTAGTATAAATCACTACCTTTGATCCCACTAGATATTGTCTAAATTTATCGAGCGCAAACACTATGGCAAGCATCTCTTTCTCCGTAGTTGTATAATTTTCTTGGGAATCATTCGAGGTTTTACGGGCACAAAATATTGGATGTAGGATTCTTTCCTTACACTGACCCAACACAACTTCTACTGCATAATTGCTTGTGTCACACATCAACTCAAAAGGCTGCAACCAATCTGGCGTCACCAGGATGAGCGGAGAGATTAGCGCATTCCTAAGCATGTTGAATGCCTAGGTGCAAGCACCATCAAAGATGTAAGGTCTGTCAGCTTTCAAGAGCGCACTCAAAGGTCTGGCAATTTGGGAGAAACTTTTAGTGAATCTCTGGTAGAATCTGGCGTGTCCCATAAAACTTCTTAATGTTTTGATATTTATAGGTGCTCGTAGCTTGGCAATTGTGTCAATCTTCGCCTAATCCACTTCTAATTCTGCCTTGGAAATTTGTGTCCCAACACAATGCCCTCTGTAACCATAAACTGGCATTCTTTTCCCAATTGAGGTCAAGGTTGGATTCCTCACATCTCTTCAGTACATTTTCCAAGTTGGAGAGGTGGTCATTTTATGAACTACTGAAAACGGAGAAGTCATCCATAAAAACCTCCACGGACTATTCCAAAAAATCCAAAAATATAGCCATCATACATTGCTGGAAGGTCCCAAGCGCATTACAGAACCCAAACTGCATAAGTCAAGGTAAAGGTGCCAAAAGGGCACATGAATATCATCTTTTCTTGATTATCAAGTGCTATCACAATCTAGTTATACCCAGAGTACCCATCCAGAAAGCAGAAAAATTCATTCCTCGCAAGTTTATCTAATATATGATCAATAAAGGGCAAAGGGAAATTATCCTTCTTAGTCGCCTGATTCAACTTGTGATAATCCATATAGATCCGACATCGGGTGACAGTTCTAGTGTGGATCAATTCATTTTTGTTGTTGGCCACAACCGTTATACCACCTTTCATAGGTAGGCATTGTACTGGGCTCACCCAGTTGCTATTAGAGATTGGATAAATGACCCCTACATTGAGCCATTTAATTATCTCTTTCTTCATCACTTTTTGCATAGCTGGGTTGAGCTTGCATTGCCTCTCAATAGAGCCATTTTTTCCCTTCTTTAGCCTGATTTTGTGTATGCAATATGAAATATTGATTCCTCGGATGTCTGCTAAAGTCTAGCCAATGGCCTTCATATACTTCTTCAACACCTGCAACAAGGCCACCTCATCCTCCACTTTTAATGCGGCAGAGATAATGTCCGGTAGGGTGTCACTGTCGCCTAAGTATGCATACTTAAGGTGCGCTAGTAAAGCCTTTAGCTCTAAGATGGGGGGCTCTTCTAAGGATGGTTTAAGTTTTTTTGCTTCTCTTTCGTTCAAATTCAAATATTCAAAACTAGAGTCAGATTTCATCACGACATGGACTTCCTCCATAGCCAAGTCACTTCCTTTTTCTTCTTTCAATTCCTCTTTCAACACTTCCCAACAAACGACTCCCATATCATCGATGCGTTGACATGTTTCCAGCTCATCTGGATACTTCAATGTGTTAAACTCATTGAATTTAACTTGTTGATTATCCATGTAGATTGTCAGTTTGCCTTTTTGCACGTCGATCAACACGCGCCCAGTAGACAGGAATGGGCATCCAAGGATGATAGGAATTTCAGTGTCAGACTCATAATCTAGGATAATGAAATCGGCAGGGAAGATGAATTTATCAACTTGAATAAAAACCTCCTCAATTTTTCCGTCTGGGTATGTTATGGATCTATCGACGAGTTGTAGGGTCACTCTGGTGGGTCTGGCCTCACCAATTCCCAACTTTTTTAAAATAGATAATGGTACAGGTTGATGCTTGCGCCCAAATCACATAACACATGGCCAACTTCCTTGCCTCCAATAGAATATGGGTAGAGTGAAGCTTCATAGATCCTTCATTTTTGTAGAGATGTTATTCTTAAATAATGTGCTGCACTAATGAGTTAGCGCGATGGTTTCAAATTCGCCCAACCTGCATTTATTCGGTAGAATGTCCTTCAAGAACTTCACATAGCTCGACATTTGTTTGAGAGCTTCTACCAAGGGAATGTTGATATGAAGCTATTTTAATACATCCAAGAATCTCTTAAACTACCGACTATCATCTTTCTTTTTCAATCTGATTGGAAAAGGAGGCGGAACTTGCAAGACTTTGCTTACTTTGTTTTTATCTTTCGTCCCATCAGGATCCTGTGACAAAGATTCTGGACCGTTGGAGCTTCAAGCTACAGATCCATAAGGTCCCCTTGGTAGCTCAATGGATTCAAGTTGAGAATCAGTGCTTGGTGTTGATTTGAAATGTTCAAATTGACAAGAGGAAATTCGATTATATATGATATGATTGGTGTGATGTATGAGATACATCAAGTGGAGGATTAATGTAAATGAGATTTACATTAAGTACCATGAAATAGAAAAAGAACTATGGTTTATATGTTTCATGAGATGAAATACTAAAACTGTAGGTTATAAATATAGTATGATAAGTTGGTTATCATATATATTTATAATAATATTAATTATTGGATAATTATATCTTTTTCTCTAATAACCAATTGAGTGGGAGGTTATTAGCGGTTTCATAGTAACCGTGAGATAAAAGGAAAAATGTTTTCCTAAATTTATTAAGTTGATGTGAGAGTTGCTATTCTCGAAAACTCACTCACGGTTGGTTGTCAAGTGAATAGGATTCACTAAACGATAACTGAAGAGGGACTAAATGATCGTGGAGTGACACTACACAATAGTTCATTCAGCTGGTCGTAGCTAAACGATCGTGGAACTTTTGCTATACAATTGAGCATTCGTCTATACGATAGACTCTGGTCATCTCCCACTTGCTCAATCGTTTACACGATTGTTATTCCTTCGGTCTCATCCTCTAACTAAGTCCACACAGAGCCCACACTTCTGGATTCTCACACCGAGAATACCAAGGTAGCCATTGTGGTGGTATCTTACCCAACTCAACTGAGGTCGAGGTTTTTGGAGGTCGTTCGTTGAGCTTGTGTTCGCTATGATCATGTTGTGTTGCGGTCGCTGTGTTCGAGCGTTCGTGTGTTGCAATCTTGAAGATTGAACAAGCGTTCGTGATCGAGAGAGTTTAAAGATGAGTCTTCAAAGGTATGTTTAATTTTTCCCTTGATTATCTAGTAAAGCATGTTGTAATTTCGTTTTGTGCATGACCGGTTAGTTTCCGTTTCTTGACTGTAATTGTATATGTTCAAATATGAATGGAATTTGGAACGATCATTCCGCTGCTCATGGAAATCCTCATGTTAGATTTCTTTCAACTTTTCCATGATTGAAGAGAGAAAATTAAGGGGTGGTGTTTTAATAACTTCCTCCTTTAATTTAATTTTTAAAAAATAATAAATTAAAAACTAATTTTTTTATTTAATTAAATAATATATATAATATATAATAACTAACTTACTATATAATACATATTAAACTATATGTTATATCTAATATAACATATATAATCTACAGTTTATATTATATCAAATATAATATAACCTATAATTTAAAATTCTCTCATTAAACCTATAGTATTTAATATGAATCAAATGCAAATTAAATTTAACCTATAGTTTTTATATGAATCAAATTCATGTAATTAACATTTGAATCATATTCAAATATTTATTCCACTCATAATAAACTTTATATTATAATGTATCAAATGAATTATACTAATTATATTATATGTAATTAATTCATATTAATTATATCATATATAATTAATTCTCTCAATTAATTTGAAGAACTTAAATTAATCCAAAATTAATTAGATTCTCAATAATCCCACTTGAGCTATCGAGGGGACCCTATAGACTTATAGATTGAAGCTCTAATGGTATTTGGATAATTAATTAAACTATTTAATTAAATCACCTAACTTTCATTAATTGTCGGGCACTCCACTAAAGACCGACAGTTACACTCTTTACTCTATAGATATATTTCTGTGTCCATTGGATATAACCAATCAACGGTGCGTTGACCCTTTACAAATTGCTCGTAAGTATGGTTGGCCAAAAATACCATTTTGCCCCTATAGTTACATCTAACTCCTTAAGTACCACTAATCCCTCTAATGAACAATAAGTCGTAGTCCAATTATGACCAAAACCCTCTCGAGCCAGGAGAGGATGTGGTGCCACATTGTTCAAGCCCCAGAATCAGTACTTAAGGGAACAATTTCTCTACTTACTTTAACTGTAGAGAAGAAGTGAATTCTTTCTTGTGTAGCTACGTTCCTGTTTGAGTTAATGTCCTAAATCGAGTCTATGTTGCAGTTTGTAAAGATAAATTATATATCTAATAAAATAAGAGGTATTCTATTAACAATTAGACTGCATTAAATCAATTCAATAAACTAATATCCAAGGTTATTTTATGAAACTTAAACATGTATGTGGAGACATACAGGTGGATCATATTTAAGCGATAACCTAAACGGTCTGTAGT
Organism: Benincasa hispida; assembly: GCF_009727055.1. NCBI lineage: Eukaryota > Viridiplantae > Streptophyta > Magnoliopsida > Cucurbitales > Cucurbitaceae > Benincasa > Benincasa hispida. The sequence goes on along the minus strand of NC_052352.1, from coordinate 63,049,913 downwards.
TGATGGATAAGGCTAGGTACCTTATCATGGTGACACTAAGAATACAGCTTGCTTTGTAGATGTCACAATTGTTGTAAAGTGCTATAAATGATCTGATCCCGATCGTATATGTGAAGACATGCGAGCGGGGATATTCTATACAAAGAGTTTGTATAAGATCGGACTGCCAAATGAATAGTCTCTCTATACAACACCATTGCTAGAAGAGACTTACATTTCACTAAGATGACCATAGGTGACTTGACCATAGGAGACTTACACTTCAATGTAGAAACAAAATAAGGAAACATGTGTACGAGTGAAAAAGGTCGACGACCTGGCGAGGGTGATCATCAAAAGCTAGCCAAGACGATGAAATTTAAAAAAGGGTTGATGAACCAACGATCACAGACATGTTTAAAACACCCAAACAAAAAAAAAACAATCAAAAAGAAAGAATATTCTTAAATTAGAGTTGCTACCTCATTTTGGGGTGTTTTATAAGACTCATAGTCCCCTGAGCAAGATTAGAAATGCTGGACTTCCAATCTACAGTGACTGGATACAATTTTTCAATCATAAAATGCATAATGTGCCCTCATTAAGTCGTAGTTAGCAAGATAAAGAAGCTAACACTAAAAACATAACAAAGCAACAGGAAAATTTACTTAGATACATTGCCAAACTCTTAGAAATAACTTACTTCAGAAATTTCAGAAGTCAAATAAATCTATGGATGCTTCACATATTACTTCCACCAGAAAATTATTCTTCACCAACACCAAAAACTTCCTCTCACTCCAAAACCATAAGCACTTCAAGAGAAAAAAGCTACATTACCATCAAACGGAGCTACAAAACCATGAACCAAATGACAAAAACCCTTCGAATCCAAATAAAGTTGCATAATGCAACCAAACAACCACGACGGAGCATAGAAGCAGAGTAAGCCAAGATTCTAAAAGAGCTTAACCCTAATCCAATATCTGTTCAGATTCAGCTATCTAAACCATGAATCGGGTGAGATTCGTTTAGATCCAGTGAGAGTTGCACGTCGAAGTTTAGATATGTTCAGATCCGGCAAGAATTGCATGTTCTATTCTTCAAAATGACGAATGACTTGCATGCACTATTTGAATCAGCGAGAGCTATGGTGAGAGAGTTAAGACAGCTGCAAAAACTTGAAGACAATGTGCTATTCTTCAACCATAGCCTATTGCCACTGTGGAACTGTAAGGGCTCGAGAGACTGAACTGGGTTCAATCTGAGTAAGGTCTTCATTGAGCTCAGAAATCCAAGCTTTGAGCTTGAAGATACCAGCCTTCCCCCTAGTAATCATTGGATAAGTGCTATGAGAGGTTGAGCAACAGGTTGTAAGGATTGTTGTGGAGGGGGGGCAGGGGTGTTATCAAGGGTGACACTGCAGGAAAATGAGGAATGGCTGAGGGAGACAGTGGTGGACTGGGGTGTGAAGAGGATGGACTCATGATTGAACTAGGTGAATTGTGAGGGGATTGAGGTTGGGTGGAGGGATTGATTTCTGGTAAGTGTTGTTGAGAGGGTAGATGGGCAGGGGGTGAAGGGAACCATGTGGAGATTGATGGAGCTACATTGGAAGGGATAGAGGTCGAAATGTTGGCAAAGCCTGTTTGGAATGGAAATTCATCTTCATTGAAGATGACATGGCAAGAGATGATGACTTTTCCATCCTCAGTAAGACATCTGTGACCTTTGTGTATTGGTGAGGGGCCAAGATAAACACATTTGCTGCTGTGAAAGGCAAACTTGTGTTGCTGATATGGACGAAGGTATGGATAACATGCGCACCCAAATACTCTGATAGATAACAAGTCCTATTTACTTCTAAGTAACACTTCCATCGGGCTGTGACCCTGAAGTATAGGAGAAGGAAGTGAATTAATAAGAAGAACAACAGTTTGGAATGCATACCATCATAGATGCAAGGACATCTTAGCTTGTGCTAAGAGGGTGAGGCCGGTCTCAACAACATGGCGATGTTTGCGCTCAGCTCGACCGTTTTGTACTGAAGTGTAAGGGCAAGAGACCCTTACTTGAATTCCTAGCTGATCACACAAATGGGCCACTGCTTTGTACTCACCTCCTCCATCCATTTGCAACATGTGAAGTTATTTGTTGAATTGAGTATGGACAAAGGCCTGAAAATGTCTAAAGGCAATAGCAGTGTCACTCTTCTGTTTTAAAGGATATAACCAGGTGAATCTGCTATAGTCATCAATAAACAACACATAATATCTATAGCCATCAGCAGAAAGCATTGGGGCTGGCCCCCAGAGATCAGTGTGCACTAAGTCAAATGGTGTTTATGCATAAGATAAGGAGTCAGAAAAGGGTAAGGTATGAGACTTTCCAAACTGACAAGCTTCACAAAAAGACTTCTCATTATCAGTAATTTGTAAGTTACATCCACTAATTACTTTTGACAAAACTCTAGGGGATGGATGGCCAAGTCGCCTGTGGATAAGCATTGTGGATATTGTCTTGCTGGTTTGGAGAGCAAAATGAGGTGAAGACTCAATGGATCGGGTGGTCAAGTGAGTATCTGATGATCTTGAAACACAGTGTCTTATTTATAGACTGGTTGACAGCATCCAGCTAGTAAAGCCCATCTTTAAGCCGACCTTTCAGAATTGGTACTCCCAACTCCTTGTCATTAACCACACAAAAGTCAGCATGAAATTCAACCACTATATTGTTGTCCTTGGCAAGTTTGGATACACTTACTAAATTTTTAGTTATGGCAGGTACGTAAAGTTTATTAAGCAGTGAAAGAACACCAGAACTAGTAGGTATATTTGTATGTTCAAAGCGAGATATAGGAAAAGGGGTACCATTTCCAACCACTACTTTGTCAGTACCTGAGTAGACAGATGAGGATTGGAGGAAGCTGGGATTGCTGGTGATGTGCGTGGACGCCCCACTGTCTACATACCAGTTGGGGTCAGCAACTGATTCAGGTGAAGCCATAGCTGAGTGAGTAAGGAGAACAGAGGTGTTCTATTCTTGATTTCGATTTGGTGGAAGTTGAGTAGATTCATACGAGTATGAGTCTGTCTGGGGTTGTTAAACTCCTTGTTGTACCTGAAATAGCAAATGTCAGCTGTATGACCAAGTTTTCCATAAGTTTGGCAGGTTGATCTGGTTGTGGATGCATTATTCCATCAACCACGACCTCTGTTGCGAGACCTCCTCCACCCCTGAAATTTGATGGTTGTGCATTTCCATAAGAGCTATGAGAGGTGTTTGCTGAAGAACTTAAATGATTATGCACAATATTGGCTGAGGGTGGGCTGAGTGAGAGTGAGACATTAGCTATTCCAGTGATTCCTATCTTAACAGCAAGCTAATATTCAAGCCTCTTCTCATATGACAGTAAGTCAGGTTGTAAATCAGACCAACGTGTTGTTCCTTTGCTTTGTACTGCTACTATGACTAAATTATACTCCTCATCAAGGCCAGCTAATACTTGTGAAGTAAAGTCAGAGGAGACAGGGGAACCTGCAAGGGCAAGACCATCAGTATATCGTTTCATCATAGCAAGATACTCACTCATTTTCAGGGCGTCTTTGCGAGTCTGTTAGAACATTCTATTGAGATAATCTGTTTCAGCTCTAGATTGGACTCCAACCAGCTCTTGGACTGCTTCCCAGAGTTCTTTAGAGGTTTGGAAGCCCATTACTTGTGTGGCGATTTCTTGGTTCATTGAGTTGTAAAGCCAACCCAAGAGGAGCTGATCAATGCTATCCAAGCATCATATGCTGGATTTGATTGCATTTGTACATCAGGGATTGAAGTAATGGTTGGATATGCACTAGAGCTTTCACCAGATCGACCACTGGTTTGCACTTGAATGAAACGATTTGGACAGGGGTTTTCCCTAGTTAGGTAGCCTTCCAATATGTAGCTTCTTAGAATCGGCCACACAAGGTTTTGCCAAAGCAAGAAATTCAACCTATCCTTGATGGATGTCACTTGGTTGAGTAGTTGATTTAAGGGAGGTCTTGTGATGTTGCCATTGTTGGTAGCTCCAGAGAAAATGGGGGAGAAGAAATTTCCAGTAGGTGGATTCACCATTGCTTACCTAAATCTCTGATAGCAAGTTAGGACAACTGCAAAAACTTGAAGACAAAGAAGAAGACGGCAGGTTGATGATGAAAATCAGGGAATATAATTTCGCATTCCCTTTCTTTTATGATTGTCTATTCATTTGAAGTATGATTATTCTTCTTGCACTTGATACAGGGCAATGGTGTGTATATATACAGTTGGAATTGAATAAAAGGACAAAAGATAACAATCAAATCTTTTTTGTATAGCTGGTAAAGAATAACGATGTTTAACAAAGTTTGTTAGGAAGAGAGAGAAGGCTCACACGTCAGCTCCTACATGGCGCTTTGTCACCTGCTGATAGGGCAGCCTTTTTATCCTTTACAAGGAGAAGTGTGAGATCCAGCAAGCTCAGCAACGAGAGAGTGTGAGAGCTAAGACAGAAGACATGGATGGAAAGAGAGGTGAACGAGGGTATTAGTCGTTGAAATGAAAATAAAGAGAAATAGGGCCTCAAACTTTTAGCTTTAATGTCGTTTTAAACCGACATTGTAGACTCATTAAATATAACCTTTAATGTCAGTTTAAAACCGACATTAAATATCCGCTTTCTTTTTTTTAGAAACCGACATTATTCATCCATTTTTAGTTTTTTCCAACTGACATCAAAAGCCAAATTTCTTGTAGTGACATGAGATTGAAAAGGAGAAAATGAGATTTTTGGGGGCTGGCTAAGCGAAGAAGATGAATAATATGAGATTTAGGGTTTTCTATTATCTTATTTTAATAATAATAATAATGACGACGATGATGATGATAAACCGAACGATATGTATATATACTGTCTCTTATACACATCTAGATGTGTATAAGAGACAGTATATATATATATATATATTTTAAACAACTAAAGATTAATTCTCATTTATATATTTCTTTTTAAGTACAACAAGACATTTTTATGTGTTTCTATATGAAAATTTGAAAACATCGAAAATATGAAGGAAAAAAAAGATGAAACTAATTTGATAACAATACGTATAAAATAATGAAAAAAATATTTAGATACAATTGAATTTGTAACAAATATTTAAATAGATTGAAAGGTGGTTGGATAAAATCAAATTTGATAATAAAAGATAAATTCAAATATAAATTGGAGAGAAAAATCAGGAAGTTCTTATTTATTGTGATTAATTAGATAAGTAGTTAAATAAAATCTAATTTGATAATAAAATATAAATTCAAATATGATTCAGTGGAGAAAAACCAGAAAGATAGTTTATTTATTTACAACTACACTATATTCATAATTCCACTTGCATTTGAGTTTCAATAATTTCACTGTATTCCTAACTTCATCAACCACAAAATCTATGAAAGAGACATAGTCGTTGTAGAGGCATAGCAAAAACACCAAGATTGTAAAAGTGAATACTTATTTATTTGTCAAAAATACGAATTAAGGGTATAATAATATAATAAGATGATAATGAAAAAAAAAGTGATTAAAAAATTAAAAAAATGATAAAATTTAAATGAAATATACAATTTATTAGATAATAATATGTATAAAATATTAAGTAAAATCCTAATCAGGATAAAAAAAAATAATCCAAAATTAAAATAATATAAAATCTAAAGATATATTATAAATTAAAATCAAAATGATGATAAACAAATTAAAGATTGATTCTGAATATTTTGGAAAAGTTATTAAATCAAATAAAAACAAATAGCTAATTTGAATCAATTAGAGGAGAAATAAGGAAGAGATTGGTTTATTTAAAATCGTGAAATAGTTATCAAAATCTCATTTGAGTATTAAAAATAAATTCAAATTCTAAAAGATGGCGAAAATTACAAAATGACGCTCATTTTCAATTTTGAAATTAGATCGGTTAGATTATAATATGATTAATTTGGTTATTAATCAAGCTCTCTAATTAATTATATTTATATCCTGATTATTAATCAAACTCTCCACTTACACTGTATTTATATCTTGCTTATTAATAAAGCCCTACACTTATATTGTATTTAATATTTCACACATACGAACAACAAATCAAGTATTATCAAAATGTGAGCTAAAATAGTGTTTAAATATGAAACATGTATAATTGGATCTAATAACATATATAAAACAATTTAAACTTTAAAAATATGGAAAAATATCTGTTAATTTATTGAGAATATGTATAAAATAATGAAAAATAATTCAAATTTTGGATAAATTTAAATTTTGATTAGATAAATGAAATTTGATCATATATGGATACTTAAAATATAAATTTGGTAGAAAAATCAGGATATTTAATTCGAGATTAATTCGAAAGGTAGTTAAACATAATCTAAATTAATAATAAAATCTACGTTTGAGGAAAATAAAAAAAAAAAAAAAGGTTATTTTGAAAAAGATAGTTATTTTTAGTTTTTCAAATAAATCTATTAGAGTGAAAGTGGATAAGGCATCAACAATACCTCATCATTGTTTATGATTTTACATTTACTATGTATTTGTAGTTTCATCTATAACAAAAGCTACATAATAGTGAAACAAGGGAGTTGAAAATTCATGGTCATGTGCATGTCACGTGAGTCGTCATAAATCTTATTATTTATTGGTTTTGTCGTTTTTCAAAACCAAACCCTAAACTCTACCTTAAGCTCCCATTTAATTTTTTAAAAAAAATTGAACGTTTACCACCAGCATGACGTGGCTATTTGGCGACGGGGCCAAGATGAAAGATGGGTCGGGCTACACGTCTCGCTTTCGGCCCAGCCCTTTGCATTTAAAATGTCTCCATTTTGATGCCAGGTGCATCACTGCCTTTTTGCCAACCGCTGACTAGGACCATATATTTGAGTAGTTGAGTTAGAGTATGACACGTCATCATATCGTCTAGATACTTTCCACTTAAAACTTTTTTTATTTGTTTTGATTCAAGAAGTTAGAAGATAGTTAGAATTATCGTATTTCCTTGGGTTCCTTTTCGTAGTCATTTAGATCATTGGTTAACAATTTCGTATTTTAGTTTTTTTAAAAAAAAATTAAGTATATAGAAACTATTTTTATTAGACGTATTTAAATAATAATATATTTTATTAGAGTATGAACTATATTTGTGGATTAATAATTTATGTTATTTTATCATATTAGACCTATTATGTGATCTAATTAATTAAGGCCATAAATTGCTAATTGAATATGGACTTACTGCATAGAAGCTCATTCCTAGTTAATTAGGGTTTAATAAGAACCTTGAACTAGTATATAAAGAGAGCTTAAGACTATAGTGTCCAATATATCAAAACAATAATTACCCAATCTTTCTTAAATCTCGTCTATTGATTCATCTATCATCATCTTAAAAGTTATTATCAGTTTCTTAATAAAATTCGGTATATTGTTTATTTTTGACAATTTGATATGAATGATCATAGGATAGATAATTGATCAAAGTAAGAATTTACGTTGGATTGTTGGTTTATATTTTTAGTTGGGCATGTGTTTCAACCCTTGATTTTGGTAAGGTGTTCAAACAAAATTAAGAAAAAAGAAGAGGGTCGAAACCCTCTGTGCGCATAAAGTTCACGTCGGTGTGAGATTTCGTTTGGTTCTTGCCGTCGCAAGTAAGGTTATGGTTTCTATTGAAATCTTAGCGTACTACTGGAATATATTAAAAATATTTATATTGAACACCATATGATTTCAATTGATTAAATTAAAAAACAGTGGATTGATTAATTCCTAAAGGTAAATTTAGAAACATAGTTTTCTATCTCAATTCAATTTCGCACTTCAATTTTTTTTTTTTTTTTTAAAAAAAAACTCTGGATTCGATGCACCATCTGTGCAGTCTGGGTGTTCTTTAGGCAATCTGGGTTCTTGTCTAACATTAATTCGATAACTGGAGTTGAGTGGTTTTAATTTGATGGATTTAATGGATTTAAAGTTAAAAGTGACGATTGATATAGTATTGGTCAATAATTAATTAATCTCATTTTGCAATTTAACTTCTATTGGAAATAATCGATCTTGTCGGTGGTTCTTGATCTTTATTGTTGATAATTAAGTGAATTTAAATCTAATTTTTAATTAATAAGTTTGTGAATTTGAATCTAAGGTTTTACTGATAATCAAAGTTTAAATTAAATTAATTATATTGTGAATCTGATTTAATTTTGATTAATCATTCGTGGATTTAAGTTAAAATTGATTAACCATGTTGTGGATTCAAGATTAATTGATCATGTTGTGGATTAAATTTTAATTTGATTGATAATGTGGTAAGGTTAAATTTAAATTTGATCGATATTTTCGTGAATTTAAATTTAAATTTGATTGGTGGTATTTGATTATATTCACATTTTTATGTTGTTTTAATTATATTATGTGTATGCAATTATTGGATGAATTTTAGTAAAGTCTATTTGGTGTTCTTCTTCTATTATTTTTGTACAATAATATTATTATATTATTGTGTTTTATATCTTGGATTGAATTGATCAAAACAATATGCTACCAAAGTAGCTTCTATTATCTAGATTAGTTTAGTTATGAAATATAAGTTGTGCATATTCATAAATTTATGCGGATATTTATGGCCCAAAGGAAGATAATTATTTGGCTAGGTATGCATGTGGTAATGGGTAATGATTAATGTGACAATTATAAGGATTGTTCATGTGAAAAATAGTTGGTCCAAAGAAAGACTATTTTTTTACGGAGTTTATTGTCAGTACTTTGATTGCATTGAATTGGCAATTAGTGTTTTTACCCAAAAGTTGTACATCAATATTGTGCTAGGTATATTGTTAAAGTGGCTCACCACATATATGAAATTATTTTATTATTTTTTAATTGTGAGTATATGTTTTGTTGTTTATTGTACATCTGTACTTATCTCTTTTCCTATACAATTCACTCAGTTTAAGATAAGTTACAATACTCAGAAGGATAAATAGAGTATTAATGAGCTTATCTCACAATGTGTGCAAGAAGAAGATGAGATTAAGAGATAAGGGACAAAAAGTACTCGTTTGGCAACTGACTCTCGTGACAAGAAGAAAAGTAAATCTACGGATGCTATAGAAGGGACATCTCAGCAAAATAAGAGCAAGAAACAGGTTACTGAAAATCCTTGTTTTTTCTGCAAAAAGAAAGTTCACTTTAAGAAAGATTGTCCCAAGTATGCCAAGTGGTGTGTAGAGAAGGATAAACTTCTTACTTTGGTTTGTTCTGAAGTTAATTTAGCTTTTGTACCAATAGATATCTGGTGGGTAGATTCTATTGCTACTACTCACATAAGTATATCAATGCACGGTTGACTATGGAGCCGGCCGCCAAGTGATGTTGAAAGATTATCTATGTGAGCAATGACAAATCAGTTATAGTTGAAGCAATTGGGAATTTTATATTACGTTTAAAAATTGGTTGTTATTTGGATTTGAATGAGACTTTTGTTGTACCATCGTTTAGAGGGAATTTAGTTTCTATTTCCAGTTTGGACAAATTTGGTTTTTCTTGTTCTTTTGGAAATAATAAAGTTAGTTTTTTTCAAGATTTCAAGTTTATTGGTACCGGTTCTTTAATTGATAATCTATATATGTTTGATTCTTTTTCTTCATTTAATAAGATCATGTTATCTAATTCATGTGGTACATAGTGTAAATTAAATGAGAACTCCACTTTGTTATGGCACAAGCATTTATGTCACGTCTCTAAATAGAGAATTCAAAGACTTATGTCAGGTGGAATCCTTGATTTCCTTGATTAAGTAACTTTGACGTTAGTGTGGAATGTATCAAGGGAAAATAGACAAACATAAGAAAATTAGATGCCAACAGATGTTCAGACGTCTTATAACTAATACATACAAACATTTGTGATCCATTCTCTACGACTTCTTGGAATGGACAACAATATTTTATTACGTTCATAGACAACTATTCAAGATATGTGTACTTATATTTAATTCATGAGAAGTTTCAATCTTTGGATGTTTTCAAGTCTTTCAAAGCTGAAGTTGAAATTCAACTTGGAGAGAAAATTAAGGTTGTCAAATCTGATCGTGATGGTGAAAACCACGGTAGATATGATGGATCATGTGAGCAATGTCCAGGGCTTTTTGCCAAATACCTAGAGAAATGTGGAATCGTTAGCAATGGGGTGAAGCACTGAAGACTGCAACATATATCCTTAATAGGGTACCTAGTAAAATAGTTGTTAAAACCCCTTATGAGCTATGGACAGAAAAGAAACATAGTATTAGGCATCTTCACATCTGGAGTTGTATAGCTGAGGCTAGACCTTACAGGCCTAATGAAAGAAAATTGGACTCAATAACTATTAGTTGCTATTTTGTTGGGTATTCTGAGCGCTCACGGGATTTCAAGTTTTATGATCTCATTTTTAGATCATTGTTTGAGACGAGAAATGCTAGATTCCTTGAGGATGTTGAGTTTGGGAGGAAGATAACATAAGAATAGTTGTTTTAAATAGGAATTAGTTTCTTTTCCTAATGTGGTTATAAATGTTGGTCAATTCCTAACTTCACTACTGAACCAACTATAGAACAAGATAACATTGAAGTTCATGTTGTTGAACCTGAAGTTCAAACTCAACAACCTCAATAAAGTGCCACTAAAGAGATCTACTAAAGAGAGAAAAAGTGCAATTTCAGATGATTATATTGTGTTTCTTCAAGAACATCAGGATGATATGGGCGTGATGGAAGATGATCCAATCAACTTCCAACAAACTCTACAAAGTCCTAAATCTCAAAAGTGGATAAATGCTATAGAAGAAGAAATAAAATCCATGAAAGACAATGATGTTTGGGAACTTGTCGAATTGCCATTAGGAGTGAAACCCATAGGTTGTAAATGGATATTTAAAACCAAAAGGGATTTGCATGACAATATTGAAAGATATAAGGCTCGTCTTGTTACAGAGGATTTTACCCAAAAGGAAGACATTAATTACAAAGAGACTTTCTCTCTGGTTTCATCGAAAGACTTTTAGGGTAATCGTGACATTGGTAGCTCAATTTTATTTAGAGCAACACCAGATTGATGTAAAAACTGTGTTTCTCAATGGAAACATTGATGAGATAATTTATATGGTGCAACAACAAAAACTTTGTGTCTGATAATTCAAAGTCTATGGTGTGCAAATTGAATAAATCCATCAATGGTCTCAAGCGGACCTCTCCTCAATGGTATCACAAATTTCATGGAATAATTACCTCCTTTGGTTTTGAGGTGAATATAGTGGAAGATTGTGTATATCATAAGTTTAGTGGGAGTAAATCTATCTTTCTGGTATTATATGTTGATGATATACTCATAACAAGTAATGTTGTAGGTTTATTGCATGACACTAAGAGGCTTCTCAAAAATAATTTTGAGTTGAAAGATTTTGGTGATGATTCTTTTATATTAGGAATTGAAATACCGCGAAACCATTCTCAAGGTATTTTGAGATTATCATAAAAGAACTACATCGAAAACATTTTAAGTAGATTTGGCATGAAAGATTGTGCACCGGGAGATACCCCGGTCACTAAAGGCGATAAATTCCATTTAGGTCAATGCTCCAAAGACTATACTCGAGACTAAGAAGATGCAGAAGGTTCCTTATGCATCAGTTATTGGAAGTCTGGTGTATACTCAAGTATATATGCATCTAGATATTGCATCCATAGTTGAAGTGTTAGGCAGATATTTGAGCAACCCAGGGATGGACATTGGAAAGCAGCAAACGGGTTATGAGGTATTTTTAGAGAACAGAACATGATATACTCACTTATCGGAGATCAAAAGTTCTGGAGATCATTGGGTATTCAGATTCTGATTATGTTGGATGCCAAGACACTTTGTGATCCCCTTCAGGCTATATCTTCATGTTGGCTGGAGGAGCTGCATCTTGGAAAGGTGTTAAACAAACACTTACGACTTCTTTTACTATGGTTGTGGAGTTTATAGCATGTTATGAGGCGTCGAATAATGAAATATGATTGTGAACTTTTGTCACTGGGCTGCGGATAGTGGTTGGCATAAAAAGATCACTAAAATTATTTTGTGACAATAAGTCAGTAGTGATGTATTCCAACAACAACAACAATAAAAACAATACAAAGTCAAAGCATGTAGATATGATGTTTCCCATTATTAAAGAAAGAGTTCTGAATGGTCAAATTTCAATAGAACACACAAACTTTATGGTGGCAGATCCATTGGTTAAAAGTTTACCACCTAAAATTTTTTCATGAACATGTTGTTCACATGAGTGTTAGTTACTTTTCTGATTCTATGGTTTAGTGGGAGTTTGTTATTAAGGTTCTTTGACCTTATTTCGTTTATTTTCTATATAGAATAAAGTTGATGGTTTATGTTTTATTATCTTAACTTGTTTATCGTGCATGCAGTTTTACATAAAGTTTTTAAGAATGATCTCACTAAATAATTTGGAATAGTTGGAAACAGACATGATTTAGATCATTTTGCATGTAGTTTCCATGCTATCATCCATACTTGATCTATGTCAATGAATGTATTGGAATTGGTGATCAAGGAAGGTTTAGTTATGAAGGTAGTGACAAAAGTTACCTTGATTCCATGCTAATACATGAATGGACCAGATTGAACTAAAGGGGAATTTTATTATTAAAATAATATGTTAATAGGCGCTTAAGGTTCAAGTGATTTAATTATATCAAGTACACAAACACAGCTCGAGTGGGAGATTGTTAGACGTATTTAAATAATAATATGTTCAATTAAAGTATGGGCATGTGGATTAATAATTTATCACATTGGATTATTTTATTAGATAGGGCCTATTATGTGATCTAATAAATTAAGGTCCTAAACTCCTAATTAAGTATGGAACTAGTATATAAAGAGACCTTAGAGCTATGGTCTCTGATGCGTTCTGTTCATGTGATGGAATAATAATGCTTATGAGATTAAACGCTTAGTTTTCTTTAGTCAAACCCAAGTGCAAATCTGACCAAAATTCCTGGTGAGTCTAGGGTCGAACGCAGGGATTGCTTGTAAGTATGCGATGAAACTACAAATATGATGTTGGCGCGAGTTTAAAATGTTCAAGTTGTTGGGATTGGTGTCCTAATTCTCCTAGAGTCTCGTTGTTTTGTAAAGATACACACTGTTCGATGAATAAAATAAGTGTTATTTAATTCTGGCATTTGCTCATATCCAATAAACAAAGCTCCTTGGTTATCTTATGTGAATTTAAACATGTATATGTGATATATAAGTGGATCATGCCTTAAGTAATAACCTAAATAGGTCTGTAATATAAGGATTAAGGTGGGATACCTGATTCTGGTGACACTACGGATACGACCCGCTTTGTAGAGGTTTGCAAGTGTTATAAACTACTATAGATGGTAGATCCTGACCATTCATGTGGAGACGTGCGAGTGAGGGTGTCCTATACAAAGAGTTTTTGTATAAGACCTGAACCACGAGATGACTAGACCTCTGTATATAACACCGTTGGTATTAGAGACTTGCATCTCACCTAAACGACATAGGTGACATGGCCTCATATCCTGAGTTTTTTTGGGAACTCCTGCCTTTGAGGGCGGTCCTTTGATTAGTATGGGTGAAAGTGGCCATATTTACCACTCAACATGCCTACCTTTTTTTGGACTTCTCTGATCTGGGAGCTGGAAAACTCAATCCACAAGATGGAATTCACTTCTTTCCTGAAGCAGGGATAAGTAAGGAGATTGCTTCCCTTAAGGGCTGATTCCGGGGCTTGAACATAGTGGCCACGACTTCTCTTTGGAAGAGAGGACTTCAGTCATAATGACTTATGTACATTAGAGGGATCTAAGTGGTACTTAGGAGATAGATGTAACTACAGGGTCATAAACGGTTATTGGCCAACTGTACTTACGAGCGATCTGTGAAGGGTTGTCACATCTATTGATTGGGTAAGATAGACACATAATATATATATGTGGTAAGCGAGAGTTCCAGTTGTTGGTCTTTAGTGGAGTGTCTTGCAGTTAATGGATGGTAGATCTCTGTGACTAAAGAGTTTAGTTAGTTATTCACAGTACCGTTTGGCTTCGAGCTACATGTCCATAGGTCCCCTTGGTAGCTCATGGATTCAGTCGAGGATCAGTTCTTGGTGGTTGCTTTGAAATGTTCAATTAACAAGAGGTATTTTAATTATATATGATTAAATCGGGATGATGTATGAGATACATCTAGTGAAGAATTGATGTAAAATGAGATTTAATAGTTAGTACCCTGGAATAGAAAGAACTAATGGTTCATATGTTTTCATGAGATGAAATATTAAAACTATAGGTTATAATATAGTATGATAAGTTGGTTATTATTTATATTTATAATAATATTAATTATTGGATAATGATTTTTGTTTCTTTAATAACCAATTGAGTGGGTGCTTATTGGTTTTTCATGGTAACCGTGAGATAAAAGAAAAATGGTTTTCCTAATTTTAGTAAGATTTACAAACCGTTGAATAGTTTTCCAAAAAGGTTTATGAGATTTCTCTCGGCAAAAAGTATCTCATGGTAGTCGTCAAGTAAATATAGATTTACTAAATGACGGTTTGGGCGAGTTCAACGATCGCACGGTATTTACTAAATGATCGCATAGTTTTGCTAGACGATTGCTTGCCCAAAGTAAACGATCGTGTAGTGTTTGTAGGCGACAGACCGAGCTAAACGATGAACTAAACAATCGCATAGCTTTATTTAAAAAATTGGGCATCGACCTATACGATAGGTCTCCGCCATCTCCCACTTGCCCAGTCGTGTACACGATCGGTGTTTCCTTCTTCGGCCTCATTCCAAGTCCGAACAGAGCCCACCTCTGGATTCTCACACCGAGAATACCAAAGTAGCCTTGTTGGTGGTGTCATACCCAACTCGACACTGTCGAGGTTCTGTGGAGGCCATTCGTGCTGTTGCTGAGGAGTTCGTGGCCGAGACGATCGTTGAGGACGAGCGCAAAGTGTTCGTGCTGTGTTGCGGTCGTGTAGATCGAGCGTTCGAGGCTGCTGTTGTTCGAGCGGTCGTGCGCAAAGGAGCGTAAAGACGCATCTTCAAATGTGTGTAGAGTTTGCTCTTTGTTCATTTGAGTTATTCATGCTGTAATTTTTATATCAATTGCATAACCATTTGTTTTCTGTCGACTGTAAATGTAATGTTCATTCATGATTGTGATTTGGAATAATCTTTTTTCCGTTGCTCATGAAAATCTCGAATTCGATTTCCTTCACAAAGAAGTGATTGAATAAGCAAACTTAAACCTATATATGTGATGAGGATTATGTCTAAAGTAAAGCAATGTGAGTTGGATAACAATTATGTGATTGAAGGGTTGAGAAGAATTTTTACTAACATTTTCTAAACAACTAGATGAAATATGTGATCAAGCTATATACTTAATATTACAACCAACATTTCTCAGTGTTATTTGCCACATTATCTTATCTCTAAGAAGCATGTGATAGGTGTAATATGCAGAGAATGTACTTATTTCTAAGGAACATTTTCTCTTGTTTTATGAGGTTTTAATCTAAATTCTCTCAAACTTAGATTAGCTTTACTCAGAACAATTTATCAGTTGATTCAAGCAACAAATATAAGCATGCATAAAACAAGTTGATCGCATGATTCCTCCAGTTATTTAGTCGCGTTAGCTACAATCTTCTCATCCCATGAAGCGATTTAGCTATGCATGATATTGGTGAAAATGATAGACAAGATGTATGATAAACATGTATTCATACTACAATTTGAATTTGTCAATACAAGAAATACAATACAAATACACAAAAAGAGCAAGGGTCAAAGAGTCAAGTCGTGGTTTGTAATATCTTGCTCCCTCCGGCTTGTTTTACAGCTGTTTCCTTAGATAATCGAACAATATTATCTTCTTCTTTCCCTAGAGTCCTAAGCTCTTACCAAGGAGTTTCTATGGAAGAATGATAGGGGAAGCAGAATCTCTTCTTAGGATGTTCTTCTTGTCTCCCACAATATATCCCCTAATATATGTCACAATGTCTATTGAAAAACTCAAAACTAAGAACTAAGCACTAAGAATTTCAAACTCGGAACTCTAACTAACTACTCCTTTTGCATGACATTTGCATGGGTATTTATAGGTGTTTACGATCACTGCTTTTCTTAAGCTCATGATTGCATTGATGGGCGCATTAAATTCCATATCCTGTCGCGTCGACTACAACGTATCAGTGGTTCATTGAATCTTTAACACAGCTTTCCTGTCGGCCACCAATGCAACTTGTGATGTGACACCCATCGCCCATGTCGTGCCATGCCTCATCGCTTACAACTTATGCAATCGTCTTCATTTTCTTCTAAGGCCGCTTCTTGCTTTGAACGCATTAATGGGCATGCGATCACGTGATCATCAGACTTCTAAAGAATATACTGCACAAAAGTAGGGAAATTAGTCTGGAATTTAAATATGTTATGCGTTAGAATAATGTGATCGCATGCTGCTTTTTGTATAGATTTATTGGCAAAATTCATCTAAATTGCATGCCTTTGCCTTATTATTTTAAATAAAAGAAATATAATAACTTGCATTTTTACAAGTTATCAGTCTCCAATATACCAAAACAATAAGCACCTAGTCTTTCTTGAATCCCATCTAGAGAGAGATACATTAAGGGCATTCAGAGCTTTGGTTGAGGAAGACCATAGTCATCTATCACCATCTTGAAGCTCTCATCAGTTTCTCAATGGAATCTAATATGTTGTTCATTATTGACAATTTGGCATGAATGATCATAGAGTTTATCTATTCAATATAGATTGAAAGTAATTATGCTAACAACTTTCACCTCCAAATTTCTTTTTGTATTATCTACTTTTTACCAAGTGTTCACAAAATCAAGCCAAAATTTGAAAAATAAAAAAGTAACTTTTAAAAATTTGTTTTTGTTTTTTAAACTTGACTAAGAATTCTACCATTGTAATTAAGAAATATGTAAAATATTATAAGAAATGAGGAGGAAATATGCTTAATATCAAAAAACCAAAAACAAAAAACAAAATGGCTACCAAACGAGACATTAGTTTTTTGTTTTTATTTATTAAAATTAAGCCTATAGACATTATTTTTACCTTCAAATTTCTTCCTTATCTAATTTTTATAATGAAAAACCAAACCAACATTTGAAAACTAAAAAAATAGTTTTTAAAAATTTGTTTTTGTTTTTTAAATTTGGCTAAGAATTAAACAATTATATTTAATAAAGATGCAAATAGTGGTAAGAAATTGGAAGTTAGTTTTCAAAAACCCAAAATAAAAAACGAAATGGTTACCAAAACGGGGTCTTATTTTGTTTAATTCAACCATTAGACTAAAATTTGAATCGACTTTTGAAATGGTAATTACTAAATGGTATTTTTACACTCGATTGGCTATTACCATCAATACCTCATTTTTACATTGCAACTTCAAATTTCATTCTGGTTAATTAGCCTTATAAAAACAATAAATACATCATTTATAACTATATAATTAACTAAACTACCTTTCATTGTGGAATAAAATCCACTACTTTGGCTATTTAAGTACTTGAGTTTTAAGTATATTTTTTTCCCAAAAAGTCTTATAGATACTGATTTTGCCATTTTTATACTCAAGTTAAACATATAATTTTTTTTAGATAACAAGCCAAATAATTCATTAATTAGTTACAAGACTCAATGAGGGAGGCCTCCAAATAAATCCAATAATTCCAAATTGAAAAACAATGGAAAGGGATTTTTTTTTTTTTTTTTTTTTTTTTTAAAAAAAAACGATAAATAAAAACCACCCCAAACAAACGCCATATCCCAACCAACTTAAACAATTTGTTAATAAGTAAATATATGTATATTTTCCAAAGCATGTAAATTAAACATTCAAATTTCCACTCTCGTATCAATAACAACGGAAAAAAAAAAAAAACAAAAACAAATAAAGAGCATGTTAGAAATGATGGAAACAATGCTTTGTTGTAGATACAAAATATTTGAAATATATTTGCAATTGTAAAGATAAATATATCACATGCACAACCAATCATTTATTAGTCGCAAGATTAAAAATTAAAAAGTATAAAATTGTATTAGATACTATTCTAACCGTAAAGAGCAAACAACTTTGCAGTAATCTAAACTAAAACATGATTTATTTTAAAATTTGTAATAAAAGTAGAAATGTCTCGATTCCAATCCTATTTAAGAAGGAAAAGGAAAAAAATATGTTTTTTCTTTTTTAAATAAAAGATGCATAGTTTAAATACGAGTTACAATCATCACAAGCTATGTTCATCTTTAGTGAAACGTAATCCATCAATGTAATATAAAAAGTAGATCCAATTTCATTACATTTGTTGTTAACGACCAATTTGATTGAGAAATGAAAGGTGCTGAATCTGTGTTCTAAAATTACATGGGACTCATTGAATGATTTTTCAATTTTTGTCCAAAGATACGACCATTGTTATTGTGATCGTCATAATTTACTGTTGTCTCATAAATATTGTTACTATTACAACAAAAGAATTATGAAATTGTCACCATTACCGGTAACCTTATTGATTTGATAGAGGTAGATGAAATGGTAAGAAGATAATACGATGTAAACACGGTAAAAATAAACAATCTCAATCGTAGTCAAATTACATTTGTAAAAAATCTTAATTAAACAGGATAAAAAACAATCTAATTACATATGTAATTGAAGTCAATTACAATTGATACAATAATAAAATTCCATTATAATTTCACTAAATTTGATTATAAATAGGAAACGTATAATATTGGTTGAAACAATCACGACACATATTGTTAAAAAAAAAAAAAAAAGAGTTCAAAATATGTTCTAAAAATGGGGTTGGCTTCCAAATCCAAATTTATTCAACTATGTCTCGAGACTCGTACAGAAAATGCATACCTGTCATAGTAGCAATCGGCATTTTTTTTAATCCCATTTTCCTTTCAACTTTTTTTTTTTTTTTTTTTTTCCAAATATTTATTATATTTATTCGTATATTTTATCACGCCTTCGCCTTCGCCTTCGTGGTTTATATAATTGAATTTTCAATTTCACATCCGATTAGAAGAAAAATCACTTCCTTTTAATATAGTCGAGCCAGACTATATATTCCCACTCGCTCCTTCTTCTTCTTCTTCTCTCTCTTTCTCTCCCTCTTTCTCTCTTCTGTAGATCTCTCTGTTCCCTCTGTCGTTTCGAGGGTCCGAGGGTTTCGTCCTTGCCTCAGATCTCGCCTTGCCTTCACTTCCGCTTATAGGCCTCCCTTCTCTTCCTTTTTCTCTCTATCTCTCTTTTGCTGTCTTGTTAGATCCGTGTGTGTTCTTGCTATCGAGCCATCATGGCTGCCGCCAGCGCTCCGATCACCATGAAGGAAGCCATAACGGTATGTTTTCTCTTACCTTTTTTTATAAATTTTTGAATTATATACTTCCTAAGCTTAATTCGAAATTGTAATTGTGTTTTAGTCGATGTCGAATGGTGTTTGATTGCTCAATTTTGTTTACGAGTTCGCATCCTTTGCTACCTCTTCGATTTCTCGATTTAAGTTGTTTTGGTTTTCTACCTCTTGTTGTAGTTGGCTCAGATCCGATACTTGTTCTCTTTAGATCTGTGACTTTGTGGTCTATCTTGCATTTGATTATTCATTTCTGGCTTTTACTTTTCGTCTATCGAGTGCGTCAATTTTATTCCGGCCGCTAGATGGATTCTATACTGACTGATCGGGTTGTGTGATCTGATGAACTTTCAGCTTCCGAGCATTGGAATTAATCCGCAATTCATTACGTTCACGCACGTGACAATGGAATCAGATAAATATATTTGCGTCCGAGAAACAGCACCGCAGAACAGTGTTGTGATTATTGATATGAACATGCCAATGCAACCATTGAGGAGGCCTATAACTGCGGACTCGGCACTTATGAATCCTAATTCTAGAATATTGGCCTTGAAAGGTATTGCATGATTATGTGGAGTTGATAATCCTTTTTTTTTTTTTTTTTGGTTTTCAGATATTGTGGTCGTAGGAATGCTAATATAAGAAACATAGTTTTTAGATTTGGAATCGATGACATTATTTCTAATCATGTGTCAATTTGGAAGATGTCTGCCAATGATTTTCTACAAAATTCTAGTGTTTAATGATGGTCAAGCTAGTGGAATTTAATTTGAATTCCGTCTAATTTGGGTTTGCTTGACCTAACGTCTGTGTGAGAAGTTCATTTTACATGCTCAACTTTCTAGGTTTTTGAGTTCAACCGTCATACATTCCTTAAATGGAGTTTCAAAGTTAGTGCGCATAAAATGTAAAAGATACCGGGAAATGAACATTCTAATGCATCAAGAGTCTTGTTCATCTGGAAAGATAAGATTCTTATCATCATTTATATTCGAAGTATGCTGAATCACCTGAACACATGTTCTTGATCTAGCGACCGTTCTGAACTGAACTCACTCTATGCGAGCTTTATGTTGTGAAAGCAGAAATATTCCGCGATTGATGTTGCTCATATTTGATTTTACATTATATATATATATATATATATAATTTTACGTCTTTTGAACCTTTGCCTATTTTGCACCATCATGTAGCTCAAGTCCAGGGGTCAACTCAAGACCACCTACAAATATTCAACATCGAGATGAAGTCAAAGATGAAATCACATTTGATGCCCGAGCAGGTTGGAACTCTATTCTGTATTTCCAAATTGGAACTTTGAGATTGTTGTGGAGCATGGTTTTCTCTTTGAGATTCACAGTTCATAGCACTCATGAATTTGCTTTATTCATAGGTTGTCTTTTGGAAGTGGATAACCCCTAAGACATTGGGCTTGGTCACACAAACTTCAGTATATCATTGGTCTATTGATGGTTGGGAACATTTTTTATTTTCTTTTCAATTAGTTATCTATCTCAGATATCAAACAATTTAAGTTATGGATTTACTCTTTGTTCACTCCGTCTTCATTCTTGTTTCTTGTAGGTGATTCTGAACCAGTGAAAGTGTTTGAGAGAACAGCCAATCTGGCTAACAATCAGATTATAAACTATAGGTGTGATCCTTCTGAAAAGTGGTTGGTTTTGATTGGGATTGCACCTGGTTCACCTGAGGTATGTAATCATTTTATTAAATTCTTATTCTCCATGGAAATGGTACCTTTTTTTAAATATAAATTTGTACGTACAAAAAATTTCTGAGTGGTCAAGATGCAATTGGCAAAGTTCTTTTTACTTCCACACACAAAGGAAAGACGACTCAGATAGAATGGTGGATATAATACATTTAACTGGTGTTAGTTTGGTCTGATTTTAGAATCAGGACTGGTTGAATGATTTTATCCACCCTGAGGCCCATCCTCCCTTCGTTGGTTGACAATGTGATACACAGTGATGTACTTGACTGGTGCTAAAACACTACCAACTCTTTTCATGGTTTAGGCTTCAGTGTGTAATGCTTTCCAAGCCATGCTTCTTCCTGATGCAAATTGAAGACCGTTCCTAGTGCCTTCAGCCTTAGACTTAGAACTTAGAACTTATTGGTTATGGTTGCCACTCCTCCAATTTCCTACTTAGCTGGATGGCTCATGATATAGGATTTTTGCCTTCTTCATGAATATAACTATTTATTTTGAGGTTTTTTTTTTGCCATCTCTTAAAATTAATGGTGTGCTTAAATTTTATCCTGTTTACATTTGTTGTAATATGTAGAAATATGAAGCTAATACAACTCTAGGGTCCATGGAGTTCTGATTTGCCTTTTTCTTATTATGTAGAGGCCACAACTTGTGAAGGGGAATATGCAACTCTTCTCTGTGGATCAGCAGAGAAGTCAAGCTCTTGAAGCACATGCTGCAGCATTTGCTCAATTTAAAGTAAGAGGCTGTTTTTCAGTTCATGTACTTTTGATGCATTCTTTGATGTATTATTTTGCTTTATCTGGTTTATTTTTATTTTTTATTTTTTATTTGATCAGGTTCCTGGAAATGAGAACCCTTCGACGCTTATATCCTTTGCCACGAAGACACTTAACGCTGGACAAATCACTTCCAAGTTACATGTCATTGAACTTGGTGCCCAGCCAGGTAAACTTGCTCTTAAGTATCTGTTTTGTTTAAGTTGTTGTGTAGTTTTATGGTTTGCTGGGTCAAAGTTAACATTCGACTTCAAAATATTAGGTTTGGCTATTCTCTAACAGCATATACCATATTTTTCTGTCGTGTTCACAAATTTTTGGTGCTGCAAGTGGTATTGCTAAAATGTATTTATGCCCATATCCAGATTGAATCCGTTTTCATTATGTTAGATGCAAAATATTAATTTTAAAAACCTATCTTTCAAACATGTCATGTGACTGGTAGGCTGTAATTTCATTTGTATGAGTTTGGGATATGTAATGCTGTGATTGACCTGAATGTTTATCCATGTGCAATTCTTGCTTAAAAATTGATCTGCTTTATATTGAGATCTTTGAGTTAGAGATGGTAAGAAATCATAAAACGAAAACCTTCGAAAGGCCTTTCTGCGGATAGTATGGGAGAACCAAAACATGTTGAAGTAGTTTTATGAAGTCTCACATAGTGATGTCATTCGACTTTTGTAAACATAGTTATTTACATTTACAGGAAAACCATCATTTACAAAGAAGCAAGCTGATCTCTTTTTTCCACCTGATTTTGCTGATGACTTTCCTGTGGCAATGCAGGTATTAGACAGTTACTCGCTTAGCTTGTTCAAGATTCTAGTAGACCATCTTTTATTAATTTTAGTGACCTTTTTTTAAATTTTTATTTTATTTTATTTTACAGATATCACACAAATATAGTTTGATCTATGTGATCACCAAGCTGGGGCTGTTATTTGTATATGACTTAGAGACAGCTGCTGCTGTATATAGAAATAGGATCAGCCCAGATCCTATATTTTTGACTGCAGAGGCTTCTTCAGTGGGAGGATTTTATGCTATAAACAGGAGAGGTCAGGTGTTACTGGCTACTGTCAATGAACAAACAATCATCTCCTTTGTCAGTGGCCAGGTATGATCATGACCAAATTTCCTTCTCTTTTGGAACTATATATTTTTCCATTCTTTATTATACAATCGAGAGGCTGAGACTAACGAAAAATTTTGTTGGTTATGGCAGTTGAACAATTTAGAGCTTGCTGTCAATCTTGCTAAAAGAGGAAATCTTCCTGGTGCTGAAAATCTGGTAAGCTTGCTTGCATAAGCATAGTTCTTTTGAACCCACCATGAGTTTATCCATTAGTCAAATAGGCAAGTTGGGGGTGGTTAAAAGAACCTTGGAGAGTTCAATAAAACTAAACAGCACAAAATGGCGGTATTGGGTTCAAATAGTTGGGACTTGTTTGACAGAGGTTGGTTACTTGGTTCCTCTTTTGATATATTCTTTTTCCTACTAGCAATAAGATTTGGAGCTTTTAAATACTCATTAGTTTGTCAAGAAACACTAATTTCTTGAAATAGAAGACTAGCTGTGATTTTTCAAATTTTAAATATCAAAAGAAGATAACATATGTTAATCAGGTATTGATTTTATTGATTTATATATTTGATTTAAAATAAGCTACTAGAATAGTTTGACTTGTTTTATCATGTGAAAGAGTTGAATTTTTTTTATATAAACCTTACTTTGTTCTTATTGCTTCACATTTAGAATCTGTGCCGTTGATTATTATTCACGATACATTCTTTCACAATTTTCACAGGTTGTCCAGCGTTTCCAAGAACTTTTTGCTCAAACAAAGTACAAAGAAGCTGCTGAATTGGCTGCTGAGTCTCCTCAAGGAATCCTCCGCACACCAGATACTGTTGCAAAATTTCAGGTATTTTTATTTTCCCTTCTGTTTTCTCCTAGATAGGTCATGATTTATGACCTTCATAGTGCCCTGTTGTGCCGTTGGTCTTACCCTATTTTATTTGAATTTGATCTCTGGAAGTAAATTGCACTCTCTGTTGTACATATCTACTTGAATATTTGCTTTCTTTACTTTCTATCTGTGTATTGGCAAATGGTATCATTTCCTCTTTTTATTTTTGAGGAATTAATTTGCTGAAGTGATTAGTGAAAATCAATGACCATAACTGGAATATCTTTTCCTCTAGTATTAAACAAGATAATGTTGGTTGGAAGACATTATCACAAGAAAATTGTATTTTTGATGATCATTGGATCTTGAGCAGACGGACACCTCGAGGGAGTTTCTTTTTCATTTCTGAACTATTGCATGCTTTATATTAATGATTATTTTTATTAAACGATGCAGAGTGTACCAGTGCAAACTGGTCAAACACCACCTCTACTGCAGTATTTTGGAACTTTATTAACGAGAGGAAAGCTGAATGCATTTGAGTCATTGGAACTGTCTCGTTTAGTTGTTAACCAGAATAAGAAGAACCTCTTGGAGAACTGGTTGGGTGATGACAAGTTGGAATGCAGTGAGGAACTAGGGGATCTTGTGAAGGTTTGATATCCACCTTTGGTTGATGTCATTTTTTTTATTCTTGTTGTTTTGGAAAATTTTACCTACTCCCTTTACTTATTAATTCATGTTTGCGTAGACTGTGGACAATGACCTGGCCTTGAAGATCTATATAAAAGCCAGAGCAACACCTAAGGTAGTTGCTGCCTTTGCTGAGCGGAGGGAATTTGACAAGATCCTTATATATTCAAAGCAGGTAATGGAAGGTCTTTTCCCCGTTAGATGTACAGAATAATCTGATATCATGCTTCAGAGTTTTATTAACTCCTAAAGTTAGTCCTATTCTGATTTATCTTCATTATTGCTCTTTCTTCCGTTTCTCTGAACTTAGTTGAGTATGTTACCATCATAGGCTCTCTCTCTCTCTACAATAGCAATGTCGGCAAATATGTGCTATTAAAACTTTATTGATTGCAGTTTTGTTTAATGGTGTTATTTATTTAATTACATATCTCAAAGTTTTTGGACCTTGACGTGTTTTGAACAGTGAACTATACTTACTCTTATCATTAAATTTTTCACATGTAGTTCTTGCAAGAATTGTTATAGAAGTTTTTTTTGCTATAGGTTGGGTACACGCCAGACTACTTATTCCTGTTGCAAACAATTCTCCGAACAGACCCCCAGGTATGCATATATATGGTTATAACTCCTGTTAACTCATTTATTCAATTGATATCTGGTCTTATAGAAAAGGAGAAAAAAAAATTGAAAAAAAAGAACTGTCATGAACAGTATGGATTTTTCCTCTTCCTCCCTGTTTGTATTGGGAGACTGAGAATTTCTTTCTTGGCTTGTAGGGAGCAGTTAACTTTGCATTGATGATGTCACAAATGGAAGGAGGTTGCCCTGTTGACTACAATACAATAACTGATCTTTTTCTTCAGGTTTGTTATATATTCACGGTTTCATAAGCTATAATGGTCGATGGGGCTATCATATTTCTCATCCTGTTTTTCCTGCATCATTAGAAAGTGCAGAATATTTTTTGTCTGTCATTTTGTTGCATCTCAACCATTTGGACGAACGGTTTGTCACATGTGATTCTTATAATAAGGTTCCTGCTTTGATATTTCCCAGAGGAATTTGATTCGTGAGGCTACTGCTTTCCTGTTGGATGTTTTGAAGCCAAATCTGCCCGAGCATGCTTTCCTCCAGACAAAGGTTTTTGCCCCCAACCTTAATTAATTTATCAGTTACCTGTATCAGCTGGTGGCATTATCAAAACTTTTGTCTATTGATGATCTATATTACGTAGGTCCTAGAAATCAATCTGGTGACTTTTCCAAATGTAGCTGATGCCATATTGGCTAATGGAATGTTTAGTCATTATGATAGACCTCGAATTGCCCAACTTTGTGAGAAGGCTGGGCTTTACGTGCGAGCTTTGCAGGTAAGATTACTTTTAGCAACTATATTTCTTTTCCAATTCTATAATGCCTTTAGTCTTTATGGACTTATGCTAGGCTTATTGCCTTTTTCTACCTATTTGCAGCATTATACAGAGCTACCAGATATTAAACGAGTCATTGTGAACACACATGCTATTGAACCACAGGTTTGTCTAGTTAGTACTTGTATCGCTTATCACCTACCAGGATTATGTATATTCGATCTTACATATGGTTATCTGCAGTCACTTGTAGAGTTTTTCGGTACTTTGTCTCGTGAGTGGGCTTTGGAGTGTATGAAGGACCTTTTGCTTGTCAATCTCAGAGGCAACCTTCAGATTATTGTGCAGGTAACTAACAAATTTCCATTTTTCTTTTTCTTTTTCTTTTCTTTTTCCTTTACATTTTTTCCAACTGAAGGAGGTGTTAGAATAGCGAAACAAAAATGACGGTTAAGATTCTGATGTTTGTTTCTGCAGGTTGCAAAGGAATATTGTGAACAGTTGGGGGTTGATGCGTGCATTAAACTTTTTGAACAATTTAAGTCATATGAGGGCTTGTACTTTTTCCTGGGGTCATATTTGAGTTCGAGGTAAATTTTCTAGTGAGAAATTATATATTCACTATAGTAGGTTATTTATAGTTTTATGGTTTAATTATAATTATAATTTTTTTCCTTTAACTTTTCTGTTTCAGTGAGGATCCTGACATTCACTTCAAGTACATTGAGTCTGCTGCTAAAACAGGACAGATTAAGGAGGTTGAACGTGTAACAAGAGAATCCAACTTCTATGATGCAGAGAAAACCAAGAACTTTTTAATGGAAGCTAAGCTTCCAGATGCACGTCCTTTAATTAATGTTTGTGACCGGTTTGGATTTGTTCCAGATCTCACACATTACCTTTACACAAATAACATGCTCCGCTACATTGAAGGCTATGTTCAGAAGGTGTGTAGCTTTGTTAGTTTGGTTCATTTTCCACCTTCCCATTCTGATTAAAATAGTTATATTTAGGTTATTACTGTTGAAATGATATTTGGTGGCATAATTTGGTAGGTGAACCCTGGGAATGCTCCTCTGGTTGTGGGCCAGCTGTTGGATGATGAGTGTCCTGAAGATTTCATTAAAGGTTTGATTCTCTCAGTCCGTTCTTTGCTTCCTGTGGAGCCTCTGGTGGATGAATGTGAAAAGAGGTGCTTTTTCCAGTTCCATTTTCCTCGTATTCTTGTTTCTTAATTTTTTTCTCCATATGATTTTTATGTAATGACGAGAGCTAATTAATTTATTTGATGCAGAAATCGATTGCGGTTGCTTACTCAATTTTTGGAGCATCTGGTGAGTGAGGGAAGTCAGGATGTACATGTACATAATGCTCTCGGTAAAATTATTATCGATAGCAACAATAATCCAGAACACTTTCTTACCACCAATCCATACTATGATTCTCGTGTTGTGGGTAAATATTGTGAAAAACGTGATCCCACTTTAGCTGTTGTGGCCTATCGACGTGGACAGTGTGATGATGAGCTTATTAATGTTACAAACAAAAACTCTTTGTTCAAATTGCAAGCAAGGTTAGTGATACGTTAAAAAATTTAATCGTTTAACTAGCTAGAATGTATGCATTGGTAGCAATATGATTTATTCATAAATATGAACTGCTATGCAGATACGTGGTTGAGAGGATGGATGGTGATCTTTGGGAGAAGGTTCTTAACCCTGAAAATGAATATAGAAGGCAGCTCATTGATCAAGTTGTATCAACAGCCTTGCCAGAAAGCAAGAGTCCGGAGCAAGTTTCAGCCGCTGTTAAGGCTTTTATGACAGCAGATCTGCCTCATGAGTTGATTGAACTTCTTGAAAAGATTGTCCTTCAAAACTCTGCATTTAGTGGAAACTTTAATCTTCAAAATCTGCTTATATTGACGGCCATCAAGGCAGATCCATCCAGAGTTATGGACTACATCAACAGACTAGATAATTTTGATGGACCTGCAGTCGGTGAAGTGGCTGTGGAGGCACAGCTGTATGAAGAGGCATTTGCAATTTTCAAGAAGTTCAACTTGAATGTTCAAGCTGTCAATGTCTTGTTGGATAACATTCAGAGTATTGAAAGAGCTGTAGAGTTTGCATTCCGGGTTGAAGAAGATGCAGTTTGGAGCCAGGTGGCAAAGGCTCAACTGAGGGAAGGACTGGTGAGCGATGCTATTGAGTCCTTTATCCGTGCAGATGATGCCACTCAATTTCTGGAAGTCATTCGTGCTGCTGAGGATGCAAATGTGTATCATGACTTAGTTAGATACCTTTTGATGGTTAGGGAGAAGGCCAAAGAGCCCAAGGTGGACAGCGAGCTGATATATGCCTATGCTAAAATTGATCGGTTGGCTGAGATTGAAGAGTTTATTCTCATGCCAAATGTGGCTAATCTTCAAAATGTTGGCGATCGCCTGTATGATGAAGCCTTATATGAGGCTGCTAAAATTATATTTGCCTTCATATCTAACTGGGCTAAGCTGGCTATCACTCTTGTAAAACTGAAACAGTTCCAAGGAGCTGTTGATGCAGCAAGAAAAGCAAACAGTGCAAAGACATGGAAGGAAGTGTGCTTTGCTTGTGTTGACGCTGAAGAATTCCGCTTAGCACAAATATGTGGTCTTAACATTATTATCCAGGTGAATATGACAATCAAATTCAACCTTCTTAATTTTTGCTCTCCATCCCCCTTTCATTTTTTCCTAACTCCGAGGATGTGCCTGTGTAACACAAAGATGCAAACCAATATCTATTATTAATCCCTATAGATGCTGTTTTTTATGGATTTATGTTTTCTCCTTACTGTACTGGTGTGTGATGTGACTTGGTCATTGATTAACCATCCGGTGGTGTTTCAATGAATAGGTGGATGATCTGGAGGAGGTCAGTGAATATTATCAGAATAGAGGATGCTTCAATGAATTAATCTCTCTAATGGAGAGTGGACTGGGGCTTGAACGTGCTCATATGGGTATCTTCACTGAGTTGGGAGTTTTATATGCTAGATACCGCCATGAGAAGCTTATGGAGCATATCAAACTGTTCTCAACCCGGCTGAATATTCCCAAGCTTATACGAGCTTGTGATGAACAGCAGCATTGGAAGGAACTTACCTATTTGTATATCCAGTACGATGAATTTGATAATGCTGCAACAACCATCATGAATCATTCTCCTGAAGCATGGGATCACATGCAATTTAAAGATGTTGCAGTCAAAGTTGCTAATGTGGAATTATATTACAAGGCCGTGCATTTTTACTTGCAAGAGCATCCTGATCTTATCAATGATCTTCTCAATGTGCTTGCACTTCGTGTAGACCACACACGAGTTGTTGATATTATGAGGAAGGTAATATGTTGGAGCTGTTTTTTTTTTTAATCTTACACTAATTCCTCTGGTAGTCTTCTTGGCCCTCGAACCTTGATGCTGAGTACATCCTTTCTCTTGGATATTAGGCTGGTCACTTGCTGCTTGTGAAGCCATACATGATTGCAGTTCAGAGCAACAACGTGTCTGCTGTGAATGAGGCCTTGAATGGAATTTATGTTGAAGAGGAAGACTATGATAGATTGCGTGAATCAATTGATTTGCACGATAATTTTGATCAAATAGGCCTTGCACAGAAGGTGAAGTGATGTTTTCCAGCTGGATGAGTAATAAATCTGGTTGCAAACAATTTAATAATGTGTTTTTGTGCAGATTGAGAAGCATGAGTTACTTGAAATGAGACGTGTTGCAGCCTACATCTACAAAAAAGCTGGAAGATGGAAGCAATCCATTGCCTTGTCAAAGAAAGACAATCTCTACAAGGATGCAATGGAGACAGCATCGCAATCTGGTGACCGTGAACTTGCCGAGGAGTTGCTTGTTTACTTCATTGAACAGGTATGTTTGATCTCTGTAGTTGGTTGTTTGAAAAAACATGCGCATGCATTTTCACACAAAATTTTGGTTCAATTTTGAATATTAAATTGTTACAAGTGATGAAGCCACATGGTTAAATTAACAGAAGATACAATAATTGAGAATTATGACAAATGTTCAAATTGTTCTCGCTGGATGTGAAACCAAGCTCTTTGTTTGGACTTGGATCTAGAATTTTTGTTCGTTTATTAGAGCAAGAATTTTTCACTACAGATTATTGACAATTTGGATAAAATTAGGTCAAATAGATCAAATTATCATCATCTAGCTTTCTTTTATTTCTTGTGTGAACATGGGTCACTTGGTACTTTCATTTGGGGTAGCCTTGATCTCATAGCTAAGGAGCTAAGCTAATGGGTGGATGGAGAAATTTACAAATACATCTCATGGTGATTGGTGAAATCTTTGTTTCATCTGGTTCTCCCAGTGCCTTCAGGAAGTGTTCATGACATGCTTTACTATTTAAAAAACAATGAAATGTTCCAATATGATTTCTTGCTTCTTGCTTCCGTTATGTATGTATCATTTTCTATTATTACTTGAAAGTTGGCATAAGGAATTTATTTTTAATCTTGTCATAAATGGTTTCTGTGCAGGGAAAGAAGGAATGCTTTGCCTCATGCCTCTTTGTTTGTTATGACTTAATTCGGGCAGACGTTGCTCTTGAACTTGCCTGGATCAACAACATGATCGACTTTGCTTTCCCATACCTGTTGCAGGTGCCTTCTCTTATTTCATACTACTTTCTGTTTCTAACATCCAGGTTTATTGGTAGGACTTAAAATCTGGAGATACTTTGGTTTCCGCCAATGTTTTCTGGGAACTGGTGGAAACTTGGGTTTTGGTTGTGATGAAATAGATCTTCCAAGTTAAGCCGTTAGCCATTAGCCGTCTTCCTCCTAGCATATCCGTGTAATCCGATGAAATTTTTTCTTTATATCGCAGTTTATCCGAGAATATACAGGAAAGGTTGATGAACTTGTGAAGGACAAGATTGAGGCTCTCAAAGAGGTCAAGGCTAAAGAGCAGGAAGAGAAGGACGTTATTGCTCAGCAGGTAATATTAGCCTCTCACCCATTTGCTGTTATCCACAGCCTTACTGTAGACATCTACAATTACATCATCGCGGTTGTCCAATATTTTCTCTGTATTCTAAATTGTGAGCTTCAACTGCAGAACATGTATGCTCAGTTGCTGCCTCTTGCTTTGCCTGCACCGCCTATGCCGGGTATGGGAGGAGGACCAGGAATGCCAGGCTTTGCACCTGCACCACCACCAATGGGCGGATTGGGGATGCCTCCAATGCCACCTTTTGGCATGCCACCGATGGGTAGCAGCTATTAACGCATAGAAAAACCTAGTAAAAAAAAACGGGAATCGATTATAGATTCTAGGGAGAGTTAAAACCTTGCAAATTGGGGGGCTTTTCTTTACCTTAATTTTATGCCTTCTCCCCCACTTCTTCCTCGATGGCTGAAAAATTCTTGTATTTTTGTCATTCTGTTCCTGTGTTATAGTGTTGTGGATTTTACTCGTCTTTGTAATATTCTTTTGGTAGCGCAGGCATTTTTTTTTCGGATGCTGGTGCAGCAACCTGAAGGTTCTGTATTTTAAGATTTTTTTCTCCTCCACTGTAGCCTGGCCTTTCATTAGGAAATGCTGCTTAAACCATGATAAAACCCAGATTCATAGAATCATCGTCTTTTGTTTTTTTGGTTCCCTTCCCTTCCCCACTTTGGATAATGCTCATTTCTTGTTTGGGTGATCTTTCGTCGGTCTTCTTTGATTGACATTTTTCTTCTTGTACCACTTCTGGTGTGAATGGTTCTTTTCATCGGTTTTGATAATTTGAAAATTCATGAGTTTTTTAATTAAACGTTCATCAGTTGATTTATGTAGTAATTTGATTTTATCACTTTCTATCTTTGAATGTCTCTGTACTCAGTTATAGTCAATACCACTATGTTTTAGAGCGAGCTAATGAGTGTGATCTATGGATAAATCAGTAACTAGGGCAAGATTTTAGGCAGTGTCGCCTGGCCATGAAATAGATGATGAGCATGCTGGTAGGACTCCTTTCATATTGAGGTGGGATTTTAAACAAGTTGCATTTTCTTCTACTACACTCAAAAGGGGCAAAAAAATCTCGTCCCTACACATACGCTTGGAAATTCCTGCATCTGGTATATTTGAGATGTAAATATTACAAAAAGATAACCCAGACTTGATTTATGATACTGTCTAGGGGTCTACATGGGTTGGATTGGGTTGAGGGTGTTTTTTGAATCAACTCGAAAATTCGGGTTGGTTGGATTAACAACTCAAATGACTCAAATAAAGTTTTCAATCCAACCCCACCCTTAAAATTCGGGTTGGGTTGGTTGGTTGGATTGTCGAGTTATAATAATAAAAAATGTCATTTTATTATACAACATGAGATTAATAACTAAAATCTCATAAAATTCAAATGCTAAATACCAAATATCTATGATATTTATTGCAAATTTTAAACAAAAATAAATATCATGACAATTTTAATAAAAAAATATTAAAAATTCACAAATTATTCAACACAAAATAATCAAACTTTAAACATAAAAGAATATATATATATCCAAGAACAAAACTAACCCAATCCTTACATTTTGAGTTGGGTAGTCCAGTTGTTCGGATTGTCGGATTATTTGACATCCCTAATATCATCGAAGTTAGGCTACAATGCACTATTATAATGAGTTTTCATTATTATATATTTCTTAAACAATGTTACATCTGTAGTTTTGTGTATGTATGTTAATTTGTAAGCCTCCAGAAGATTAACTACTTATTTGAAGTTTTCTTATTTTTCGGGAGGAGGGTTCTTCATCTTTTTTTAATGGAGAATGTATTAAGCGCTTTTTAGTAGTTTTCTTAATATATATACTTTTTAAATGTTGAGGTGACATTTTAAATTAAAAAAAAAAATTAAAACAACTTTTGTTAATCTCCTCCTTTCATTTAAATTTACAAGAATATTAGAAATTAAATGAACCCATTGACAAAAACTCGACGACTAAAATTGTCATTTTCTCTTTTTAAATTCAACAAATGTACAGCGGAGAATGAAACAATAAGTACTTTACTCACTGAATTATGCGTAAATTGATGAGAAAAAGTATTCGGTTGATGAACTTTCACAAGTTCAATCGAATATGCAAATTAATTAGTCCAGCGGAATTCAACCATGAAAGAATCTGATTAATTCCAACCAACCAAATCACAAATTTAGTAAGATAAAAACAAACAAACAAACAATGAATTGAACCATTTGGTAATCTAAACTTATGAGAAAGCCGTACCGTTTGCCCAAGTTGCATATAGTTGCGGCTGCAAAGTAGATGTCAATTATATGGTGGACAGCTACACGTTGATGAAGTTATATTATTGGTAACGCAACCTTATGATTTGGCACATTTTTCTCGCATCTCTTGCCGACGAAATTATTCTTCTCAAACAAATCCCAACCCTATCCCTATCCACACAACCCACACTCATTCTCATCTATCTCAAGTAAATAGTACCCAGAAGAAAAACCCCCCAACACTCATCTTCTCTTCCAAATCTACAGAATCATTGAGTTAAAACAATCTAAGAAAAGCTGTGCAAAAGACGAGAAATTATGGGCACCACATGATTTTCAGATGGGACTTTTGCAAATTTTGAGTAGTTGATCAGAAGTCGTATCAATCTTTAATATCTTCTCTAACATTCAATTACAATGTTTGTGCAAAACGGGTCCCTACATTATGGCCCCCCTTTTTGCATTGTAGTTCAAGCTCTGTTGTTTGCTTCTTCTGTAAACAAACACTAAGCTGAATTTTCTTTCTCAACAAGCCGCTATGAGAAGGCCCTCTTTTTTTCTCTTTCTTTGGGATTCCAACTCAGGAGAAGAGGCTTTATTTGGTAAAGTTATTGAGGGTTTCTTTTCTTCCACCCCCCCCATTCTATCTTCTACATGACTGTTAACTGTTAACAGACACATCAACAAAGCCGTATGAAAAGTTGCTTACGAAAAGATGTAAAAAATTACTCAGAAATATGGAGGTTGTGTTGGTATGGGGTGTAAAGTGTTGGGTTCCATTTTCAGTCCTCATAGTGGAAATATTCTGTGTTATATCTTGAAACTCTCAGTTTTTGTTCTATATTTGAGTCTCTTGGAATTCTCTTCATAATAAATCTGTTTGACCTTATCTTGAAGGAGGAAGAAGAGAAAAGAATTCAATGATTAAAGACATAATACCGTGATTTTTAGAGTACTGATGATTTACCGTAGGGAAAGAAAGGAGATTTTTTGACACAGACCCATTAAAGGATTTGTCATTAATCCAAATGGGTTGGAGTTGATTCTGTAAGGAGATGAAAAAGTTTCTCTGAAAGTTATCCCAAAATCAAAGATCTTTTAGATCTGTCACTGTTTATAGGTCAAAAAAGGATCGGGATCTCATTAGTTTCAACAATTACTTGAGTTCCTTAATTATGCTTTCTTTGTTTATGGCTATATTGTTTCACTTTTTCTTGGCTCAAAATTAATCATTCAAATTAGTTGGATAATGGTTTTACATGAGGACAATCTTTAATTGATCAGATCGTGGAGTCTTAGCTTTATCAAAGGAGGGGGGAAAACAGAAACTTCAAAGTGAAATGACAGGCATATACAGCCAAATATGATTTTCGTTTTGACAAATTAAAGGCTATTGGACGTCACACCAGTCACTGTCAAGATTTTGAAGATCACATACACACAACACATTATTATTATTAGTGCAATCAACAGTAGCTCTCCAGATGCAACCATAAAAACCAAACTTTTGAGTCGGATTTCAGAAGACTGGCCCTGCTTCCCTTTTTGCATCAGTTATGGAAGATAACTGGGATTGTTCTACTAAGCCACAAGGACTAAATTATGCAAATTCAAGCCATGATCCTTCTCTGCTTCTTCCATGGATGATTAATCCTCAGTTTTCAAGCTCAACAGAGTTCTTCCCTTCATTTTCAACTGCAGCAGAAGGAATGATTGCTGAAGACAGAGCAGCTTCTGCTTCCAAAAGCCATAGCCAAGCAGAAAAGAGACGTAGGGACAGAATCAATGCTCAGCTTGCAACCCTTAGGAAACTCATTCCTAAGTCTGATAAGGTATTCTTCTCTTTCTCTCTCTCTTTTTATCCATTTCTCTTTCTATCTGGGATGATCTGAAACACTGAACATGGCAAAAAATACATACTTTTCCATTAGATAGAGCAAATATCAAAGAGAATGTAAGTTATAACCCCGTCGTTTTAAGTTGAATAACAATTTAGGGAGGGTCCATAAACATGGTTAAGGGAGGACTTTTTCAGATCAATACCTTTGTGATTATTGCAGTAATCAACATAGAGATATCAAAGTTTATGACTTCAGTGAAAGCTTACTCATAAAATTGCAAAGTTATTGGTCTTACTTTACTCTGTGAAGAAACATACTGTTAAAGAGAACCTCTGCAGCATATGCTCAAGTCATCTTCTTGTTTCCTATGGCAGATGGATAAAGCAGCTCTGTTGGGAAGCGCAATCGATCAAGTGAAAGACCTGAAACGAAAAGCAATGGAAGCCAGCAAGAACATGACAGTTCCAACGGACATGGATGAAGTAACTATTGACTCAACCATTGTTGAAGACAACAGCAGGAACAATATTGCGATAAAGGTATCGGTGAGCTGCGACGACCGCCCAGAATTGTTCACAGAGCTTATCCAGGTGATCAAGGGGCTGAAGCTCACAACAATAAGGGCTGATATGGCTAGTGTTGGTGGCCGCATTAAAAGCATACTTATCCTCTGCAATAAAGATGGTGAAAAAAGTGTCTGCTTAAACACTGTTCAGCAGTCACTTAAATTAGTTTTAAGTCGAATGTCATCATCATCAACTGCCTCGACCTGTCGTATTAGAAGTAAACGACAGAGGTTCTTCCTCCCGTCTCATTATTCCAAGTAATTTTTCTTCTTCCCACTCGGGGCCTATTTGAGTGAAAGTGATACTACAATACAATCACAATGGATTGAACAAAAGATGCGAGGTGAAAACTAGATCCTCTTAAAGGAAAGATTATGGAGAAGTTGAAACTGTTGCGGCAGAGCCAACAACCGTCTCTAAATTAGGAAGAGGGAGCTTTACTGTTAAGATTCAGAGTTGGAAAACAAAACTAGAAATGTAATCCATCGAAAGATTCATTATTGTCCCTCTTCCAAAGTTGAAAACTCTAGTAGGTTAAATGTAGTATCGGAAAGAGAGGCATAACGAAAAAGGACGAGTCGAAGTACAGCACGTGGTATCGGCTTTAACAATCATATTTGCAGGCACATTCGAGGATTGAATCATGGTTTTAACTAAACAATGTGAACTTTCAAGGACTCTCCAACATGTCTCATCATGTTCTTTTTCCCTTCACGCAATACAGATAGAAATAGCAACTTTTTCAAGTACCACCCGTTGGCTACTTAAACATGTTCAAATCCACACGCTCTGCTTTGAACAAAGAAATGTAACATAGATGATTGGTGAAGAAAAAGCTATAGTATTTCCTTTGTTCTTATAGTTTAAATATAGCCGATGATACCACATTGAAGTTCATAATTAAGCATGCGGTTTCTCATTAACTTCATTTCTTTATCATCATCTGAAACAAAGAATTCTCGCTTTTCAAGATTACAAACTTGTTAGAACAGAATTTTTCATCCTCAAAACCGTCACAAGTTGAACAAACAACCATAGATGAATACACAAAGTTGTAAGAATAAATATTGACACCCATTCTATTGCAAACTAAGCACCAAACCCTTTCTTTTGCCAGTGTCCACAAGTATCTACTCCACATTTAGACTTCTAAAATACACAACAAAAAAGTCCTCAACAAATTTACAAAAAAAAATTTCACAAATGGAAAAAATATCAAAAATAGACTTCTTTCAATTTCTATCAATGATAGACTTCTAGACTTCTATAAATTTCTGTCAATGATAGACACCAATAAACTTTTTAACATCTATCCAAAAAACTAAAATTTTGCTATTTTGAAAATTTTGAATCCAATTCTTACATTACCATCGCTTACACCAAGAACCAAAAAAATTTCCTAATATGAAGGGAGTATAGAAAAATTTTCAAGCTCCCTCATTACCTTTGTAGTATAAACAAAGGAAGTATTGTAATACGACAACAGTATAATATTTTCCCGAAGATTAGGTGTAATTAGCTTCTAATCCTAGGCAACGTTGTCTATTCTACATGAACATTCCGAACATTGTTCTTATTATTTCTATTTCTAACATTAAATTACCCAGCTGTCACTGATAAATATGACATCAAAATCCAAAACACAAAACCTCAAAACTCCAGAATGACAATCACAGAAAAAAAATCTGTTAATGTAAAACAAATGATTTTAAAGATTTGAAAACATCAAGTAGAACATATTTCAAGCTGAAATAATGAACGGGGGTATTAACTTAAAAGTTCTCTCGTGCAAGAACCTATATCAGATCATTCTATTCGAGATACTACATAACAGCTATTGACATCTTTATAAAAATGGATCTAAGAACGATCCTCAAAAATTCATTCATAATCATCCCAGTTACCCTATTCTAAACGAGTGTAATGTGGGGGAAAATGGACTGCAATTCAATTAATGCGTTAACATATCGACAACTGATACTTCGTTCTTGTACACGAACAATTTAGGTTACGGATTCGTACTTGAACAACGGACACAAAAAAGAGGTTTTAAGTTAATGGTGACGAACAACCTATCAAATACTGATATTTCAAAAACTCCAGACTCAATTCAATAATGTAGATCCCAGTGGGAAGTAAGTCAAACAAAATTACTCATTGAAACTAAAAAAAAAAAAGCGATAAAAATCCAACAAAAACACAAGAAATTCAACTATTACTCGTCCTAGATCAGTAACAACTAAAAGAACGATTCTCTTTTTTATTTAAAGAAAACACAAAACTACTTGGATCTCTGCCTCATCTTTCGGCGCTTCCTCTTCAATCTCCTCATTCTCTTCTTCTTCCACTGGTGAATCGAAATGAAAAACAAACAAACAATAAGAATCAACAGAAGAAACAAGCTATATTAGTAAAAAAAAACTTGATTCAGAAACTTGGAAACTTACCTTAGCCCTCATGTTGAAGAACTGCTAATCGATCCACCAAAGAACAACAATGGTCTGGCGAACGAGGCGGGTGACGAGATCGACGACGTTCCGGATGCTAGGGCTTCGGATTTATATATATATAGTGACAAAACCCTAATTTTAAGTCGGCTTTTTTCATGGGCCACTTGGGCCATTTTGGGCCCTTATGATAGATCGAAACGGCCCAATGCTAAAAATTTAGCTTGAAAAATAGTTGGAAGTAGGGGTGTTCGTGCGTTGGGTTGGGTTGGATTTAGGGATATTCTAGGTCCAATACTATGGTTCGATCTATATATTTTTTTAACTCAAACTAACTCTTGTTAAATTATGAATCTGAACCAAACCAACCTATAAAAAATGGATTGGATTGGTTCGATTCCATCGATTCCCTTAAAAAAAAACTTGGAATCACAAATAAAAAACACATAAGATTCCACAATCCACAAGAACGATATCCAAAATCTATTATAACAAAACAAGTCTCCAAAATTCACAAGAAAGACCATAATGTCTACAAAATTCAAAATATAGGCAACAATGTTTTCAAATGTCTACAAAATCCATAAGTAAGACTATAATGTCTACTAGGGGTGTTTATGGGTTGAAAGACTTTTTAGACCCAACCAATTGTTCGGGTTGTAAATTTTTTCAACCAAAATAACATTTATTAAAAAATGAACCCAACCTAACCCAACCATGAAATATTTGGGTTGGGTTAGTTCGGGTTAATCGGGTCATTTATTTAAAATTTTATTCTAAAAAAAATCAAAACGTAAATATGTAAAAGTTTAATTTAATTATTTTCATATATTGAATTAAGATTAACAACTCAATCTCGATTTATATAGTGATTTTTTTTTCTAAGGTGTAAAGAAACTACTTCTAATAGTTGTTGAAAAAAAAATTATTCAAAAAAGATTGAAATTAAATAAAATTAAAATCAATATATGTATAAATAATTGTGTTATAAGTAAGGAAAAAATATATTTTAAAGTTAATAATAAATTCGGGTTGGTTCGGGTTTGTTTGGGTTATATTAGGTGAACCCATGAACCAACCCAACCCAAATTGCACGGATTGGGTTGGGTTGATCGGTTTTTTTCGGGTCATCGGGTTTTTTGAACACCCCTAGTTGGAAGTGTATTTTTCAAAATTATTCTCTATTTTTTTTTTTATTTCTACATACAAGACCTAAAGAATAGGTGTTAATGTCTTGAACATTTCATTATTTACAAAAAAAAAAATAATAATAATAAAAAATATTGAGCTCCTTATTTTCACTAATATCAATGTCTATTTACAGTTTAGCCTTCATCTATGTTTTTTATATATACATTTATTTCTTTCTTTCTCCTCCATGCATATTATCTGCATATATTCTCTCTCCCTAATAATATATTTCATATATTTTCTCCCCCATAATTCATATCTATTTCTTTCTCTTCCCTCTATTTTCTCCTTCCCCCCTCTCTCTTTTCTCATTCCGGCGGTGTGAGTTGCAGGAGGTAGACGATGGTGTGGGGCAAATTGATGGCTTGGCACGAGATGACACGAACGACTTGGGATGAATCGATGTCATGGACGACGTAGGGCGAATCGAAGATGACGTGTTCAGCAGATTCGGTCGACGGCATGACAGGGTGAGTAAATTCGGTCGATGACGACGAGAAAGATCCATGCCGTCCACGGCTAAAGAAGAAGAGATGAAAATTGAGGGTTATGTATTATAAACACCCATATGAAGATGAATTTTATTTTTTCCTATTTTTAATATATATTGTGATCTATATGCACTTTTTTTTTTTTAGTTTTTGTAGAAAATTTGATATATATTATGATATATGTATTCGTTTATTCGACAGAAACGAGTTTTTTTTTAAATTTTTTATTTAGACTTATTTTATTATGATATATATATATACTGTGGTGTAAATGAAATTTATGAAGATTTAAATACCGTGGTATATTTCATATATTGGTTTATAGTATATTTCGTATATTGGTTAGAATATTTTCAAATATCTAATAAAATATTCTAAGGTATATTTAAAATAATCATAAATTCGCTAAAATGTTTTAAGGTATATTTAAAATAACCATTAATCTGTAAAAAAACCAATAGATTGATATATATAAATTAACGTAAATAGAAAATAAAATTTTATTAAATGTATTTTTCCAAATTAAAAAATAGAAAAAATTAAAATAAGTGCATTTTCCCTCTCCAATTGATAAATGAGAAAAACTATATTAAATACCTTTTCTCTCTTTATAATAAATATATTTTCTTTCTCTATCATTAAAGTAGTTTCTAAAATAAGAACAATATATATATAAAACGAAAATAAATATAAAAATGGGTAAAACTGTCGAAAATTAATACTAAAAGACATTTTTGAAAAAAATCAAATTTAAAGATATTTATGAAAATATATAGCCAAATATAGACGGTAAAAATCTTTCTTTATTTTTATTTTATTTTTTTTTTTAAACAAAATTATTCGTCGCTATTATACACTTTAGTCCGTACCATTTTAGTTTTTTGAATTTACTCTCTTGTTAATTTTTTCTTTTTTTTAAAAAAATCTATTATGGTTCAATGTTTTTCAATTTAATCCCTATTACTAGTAAATGTAATATTTGGTTGATGATAAAGATATACGAGATAATACTTAGTGATTTTTTTTTTTTTTTAAGAAAAAATAGTATTTCTAACATCTCATCCAAAATTCTAAGAGATCCATAGAAATTTTGAGTAAACTAA
The DNA here is from genome assembly GCF_009727055.1 of Benincasa hispida. NCBI lineage: Eukaryota > Viridiplantae > Streptophyta > Magnoliopsida > Cucurbitales > Cucurbitaceae > Benincasa > Benincasa hispida. The sequence continues at coordinate 63,008,928 of NC_052352.1, read as the reverse complement.
TTTTACCATGTAAGTTTATCATCAATCAATTTTAATATTAACCAACAATTAGTGATCATGCTGTGAAAATTATTATTACATAAGAAACTAAATTACAGCTTCTTAAATAATATAGACTAAATGAGGAAGAAAAAAGAAAAAATAATTAATTTATACATCTACATTTGGAGAATCGCATTAGTTCAAGGTTACTCAGCAAAGAAAGGCTAAATGAAAGATAAAAATTAAAGCATTGTCTTTTGGGCCTTTTATATCTTTATGTTGCATTTGCATGTTCTCACGAACTAAATCTCATTATTTTTCGGGATTTCTATATAAAAAGGTCTAAAAAATGGATACACATTAAATTAATATCGGGAACATTTTAGTTTTTTTTTTTTTTTTTTTTTTTTTTTTTTTTTTTTTTAAAAAAAAAGACCTATTAATCTTCCCTATTTTCACTAATATTAGTGATTATTTACAATTAACCATCATTTACGTTATATATATATTATATATATATATATATATTATATATATATTTATTTTATTTATTTTTCTCTCCACTATGCATATTCTATCTCCTCATGCATATATTCTCTCTTCCCAATGATATATTTCATATATTCTCTCTCCTATAATTCACACCCATTTATTCCTCCTTCCTCTCTTTTCTCCTTTTGACGGTGTGAGTTGTAGGTGGTAGATGACGACGTGGGAGAGAGAATCTTTGGCACGAGCTCGAGCAGACGACAGTGTGGTTGCAGACAAACGACGTGGTGCGAAGCGAAGCTTCCGACACTAGGCACGAGCAAAATTTAATGCGGACTCGACAAATCCAGTCGACGGAGACGTGAGCTTGAGCAAACGGACGACGTGAGATGATGTGGCGAAGCTTTTGGCACCGGATGCGAGCAGATCCACGCGTGGACTTGGGCAAATCCAGTTGACGGAGCTAGGCAAAAAGATTCGATCGATGGTGGGTATTTAATATAAACGATGATGATATATGTACTATGATATATATAGTCGTTTATTTTATATAAACGATGATGTTTTTGTATTTAGATTTATTGTTTTGTGATATATACACTTATATATATGTTCTATGTTGAACCATCAAGTCCATCTGTGATTTATATACTAGTAGATATTTTTGTTGATTTTTTATTACTTTGAATGTATGATATATGATATATACACGCTTGTATATATGTTCTAAGGTATATTTAAAAATAACCATGATTATTTAAGCAGATACCAAATATATTTACTGATATATTTCATATATATTTTTAGAATATTTCCAAATAAACAACGGAATATATTACATGTACAAGTGAACAAACAATGAAACATTTCACATAATAACACAAATCAACATGAAAAACGAAATGGAAAATAAAATCATAGTAAATGCCATTTTTTCTCTCAAAATGAAAATGAAAAAAAATATATCAAATGCATTTTATCTCTACAATAAAAAAGGAAAAAAATCATAATAAATGCATGTTATCTCTCCACAATAAATGCATTATATGTAGATTTATATTAAGCATTGAATTTATATACCGTACTATATTTCATATATTGGTTAGAATACTTTCAAATACTTAACAAAATATTATGAGGTATATTTTAAATAACCATAAATCGGTTAAAAAAAACGTAAAACCAACAAAAATAGAAAAAAAATCATTACATGCACTATATTTTCTCTCTCTAATTAAATTAAATAAAGGAAAAAATCACAACAAATAAGTGCATTTTCTCTCTCTATTTAAAAATATGAAAAAAAATCATATTAAATGAATTTTCTCTCTCAATTTTCTCTCCATCATTAAGAAAGTTTGAAAATGGGAAATATATAAAAAAAAATCGGGAATAAAAATAATAAAAAAAAATAAATTTGTCCAAAAATAATACTAAAAGTCTTTCTTAAAAAAATTCAAATTTAAAGATATTTTTGAAATAGAGTCCAAAGAGGATTTTTTTAGGTAAAAATCCCTTTTTGTTTCAAAGTATTCCTACTTCTTTGGGCTCTATGTGCATAATGCAAATTAATTTGTTAACTACTTTAAATTCCTTTCTGAACTACTTTAAATTCCTTTTAAACACATTTTAAAGATATCTATGTTATGAACTACTTTAAATTCATTGATGTATTGAGTTGAACTCCAACATGAATATGATGTTTTTACTAGTTCTTGCATTAACCCATCAAAGTGGTAAACCTACCAAACAAGTGATTTTTTTAAATATAATTTTTAAAATATTTAAAATTTAAATTTTGAAATTATATATATATATATATATATATATTGAAGGACTTATTTATAATTTCAGATTCTAAAAATGGTTTCTGAAACCACTAAAATTAAGGACGATTTTAAAAAAAATGATTATATTTGCAGACGAACCCACTCATATTGACTCTTCAGAACTTAATTAGTTATAAATAAACTTGAGATAAAGACCAATGCAGAGTGTAAATAAGAATGCGAAAGTATAATGACATATTCAAATTTCAGCGCAGCAGTAAGCAAAAACCTTTTTTTTTTCCTTTTCAAGTATGATGCCAAAATCTGTCTTACAAAAGAGGTCAAGAACTTGACCAACAAAAGAGAACTTGCACATCAATGTTGTGTTTGCCACGTACATTGATGTTTAAGTGAGAGAGTGAACGAGGATAGAAACTACAGAATTTGAGATTAGGATTCAAGTCACTTTATATGAAGCTATAGTGATACACTTATACTGGTGATTGATCTATGTCGTTCTACTAGGGTTCTAGAATCAATTTGGGATAATTGTATAGTCTATTGGGTGGAAGGCCATGCCTAGTTTCATGTTTGGCTAGGTTCAACTTATCTGTATGAGGCTCAGCATCCCCTCCTAGGACGAGTGATGCTTTTTATTGGGTCGATCTCAACCTTGGTCTTGACCGAGAGCAAAACCAAGCACATAAATTTGGACTTTGACATAAACAAATCCTCTCCCCAATACGTACGTGCTCATTAACTAGGCCCAAATCTTGTTATTTTATCGACCCGTCTATTGAGCTATGTTAATCCTTAATTTATTAATGATTGCAATCATAATTACCTTCAAGAAAATGTAGTCTAATAATTGATCCTGCAATAATCGATCACTTACTAGATAAAATAAAAACAGTTTTATTAAATTAATTAATCCAGAAATTAATTCACAATTGTCGATAATCAGATAACCCAATTGTTTGAATTAGTAGTATTTTTTATAAACATCGAGGGATCAATAGATACATAGATATATATCTCAACTAAGTTGATATCTTTGGATATCAAAAGTTGAAACATGTGATGATATTATACTTTTATTTTGATTCATAGGCAACTGACTTTTTAAAGAAAGTTCTACTTGCAACAATATTTTTGAAGGTGTTGTGGTATTGTATGCATAATTATATATTTTCTTATTCCTTTAATAATACGATACTTAGGGTTGACTACACACCCCAATTTGGTGAACTGAAAAAATTAATTAGTGAGAAAATAAGGGTTTAATATAATCAAGACAATGATAGATGTATCATTACCACTTCCAAACTTGATGGAGTTTGTTCAAACTCCAAACTCTTACAATTTCTAAATAGAAAAACAATAATGGTAAAAACCCCTGCAATTGTGAGATATTTCTTCTTTAATACAATAGGAAGTGACGGATTTTGAACCACACCTCTAAACTATGCTCGCCTTAGTTGCAATAGAGAATTAAAGAAAATTACAATTATTATTAATATGAAAATAATAATGGTTGAAATCGTTCGAATCGTTGAACTAAAAACATTTGTCATATTAATTACATGAAAACAATAATTATGGAAATAAGAAAAATGCATTACTTTAATATTTTAATTAGGGTTAAATTACAAGGTTTAATTATTGAACTTCCAAGCTTGTGTTTAAGGATATATATCTTTATTGGACTTTCAAAATATCTAAAAAAATATCTGAATTTTCAACCCACTAAAACATAAAAATGTAAATAGCTAAACTTAAAAGAAAAATTGTGTTATGAATCTTTGATATAATGTTTAAAAATGAATTTATATACTAATCATACTCTCAATACATTTTCAATTTAGTATTTTATTAGATCTAAAATAAAAAAATTTAAAGATTTAGTTGGAACTTTTTAAAATTTAGGTGTCAAATAGACATATACGGATATACTTGAAAGTTAGATGTCAAATTTAGGATAAGATTAAATTTGTAATTTTAACATTATAATTTAAAAATTTTGCAAACCATGAGATCCTTCAACCAAACTAATATCCAAAAATATGATAATTGGTCTCTTATTATTATCATCATCCCCATTAAAACAACTACTTGGCATAAAGAGATCTGCTAAACTAAATGATGCAAACAGTTGCTGCTAAAATCCTATTTGTTTCACATATATTTTGTGATAGAATTTCAGACAAACATTTACAAATTTGTTTGGATTGACTTTTTTTTAAAAAAATTCATTTTTTTAAAACATTTTTTATAAAAATTATTTAAAATACACTTAAAAAATTATTTTGAGTGGTTTCCAAATACTCCAATTTTTTTAAAAATAACTTATTTTTTAAATTAAACACTTGAAAATGCATTCTTAACCCAACTTATATTTCATAGGAATTTACTTTTTAAAATTCAGGATATTATTATCCATAAAACTTTAAAACTCATCTAACCATGTGTTTTTAATACTATTTATACTTGTGAGATTTTATATACCTAGAAGATTGGTAGAGCCTAATCAATTAATTATTACTATCAACTTTTTTATATACCTAGAAGATTGATAGAGCCTAATCAATTAATTATTACTATTAAGTTTAATTAATTATTAAATATAAATATATTATTTAGATTTAATAAATTTCAACTAATACATTTAATATTGATATTTTATAACAGGATTTTGAATCTGAGGAGGTTTTCTTGAGTACTCTAATATGAGTTACTCCCATCGAAGATTTAATGGACTCGATGAGTTATGAATATATAGGAGTTAACATAACTTTTCCCTTTTTTGTATTCAAATTTTTAACTATTTTTCTGTTAAAACATCTATTACTGAAACAATTTTATTATCTAAAACCTCCTTTCAGTTTAGACCAATCCGGTCACTTAATCCAATGCTCGTTTCATTTTCCTTAAGCACTAAAAATAAAAAAATCAAGCATTTTAAAATGTAAAAAAAGTTTTTAAAAATATTTACAAGTAAAAATTCCAAAAATACGAAATACTAGAGATTTTTCTATTTATAAGAATTTTTTATTTTTTAATTATCATATGACACTATTATTGGATTGCTCTCTCTATGTTCGACCAAAAAAAAAAAAAAAATGGTGTAACTAACAGCATCCAAGTTTTTTTTCCCCTAAAATTTATATATATAATTCAAGACCGACTTGCAACAATTTTTTTTTGTTCGTAATATAACTTCTATACAAATATATTTTTCCTTTTCTTAGTCCTGTGCCCTAACTTTTTAGAACCCAAATTTGATAAAACATGTCTAATTTAACCTTTACGAAATGTAAAACAGATAAATTATAGTATATCAATATAAACAAACCTTACTTTAATTATTCAAATATAACCTGTAATTAAAAACTCAATTTAAAAAGCATTGAAAATAAAAATAAAAGTACATTTAAGTATTGATTACTAGGGTAAGGCTAGCTAGAAATTTTCCACTTTAAAGTTTCAAAACAACATAGACTATAAAAAAATGTTTTCAAATGAAGATCAAACCCTAAGAGATTAATTAAAGTTGCATGTTGGATTAACAAAAAGGCAGAAGCTCCCTATATCCCTTTTAAACCTTTTCAGTCCTTTATGCAGCCATGCATTGACAACTCAAAACCCTAATGCCAACACTAACCCTTCACCCACAATTTATCATAACTTTATGGCATAAAAAAAAGGAATAATAATTTATTTCCAATAAATGAAGACAATCTCATTTTTTTTTTTTTTTTTAAAAAAGAAACATTCAAACTCAGAATCAGAGCTAACAATAATCAAAATTACAAATAAAAATGAAGAAAAATGGATGAAAAAGAAATTCAGCATATTTTTTCCTTTATTGTCAGCTGACACTTCCAACAAATGGAGAAGACAACTTTGAAAACAATGAAGCAACGCATCGCCAATTAAGCCTCTTATCTTTTGTTGACTCCATCAAAACAAAACCTCTCTCATTTTCTTCCCAATTTTTAAATTAAAAAAAAACAAAGGAAACAACCCACAGAAAGCCCAAAATTCAATCCATCTCATGCAAACCGCCAATTGGATTAATCACATTGTATAAAATTATTCCAAAAAAAAAAACACAAGCATAATATATTAATATATATATATAATATATTATATATTTCATAAAAATCTGAATATATATTACCAGCCAGTAATAGATCATAAAATATCCTCCGCCACAGCCACCGTCGTCTCCGTCGAGTCCAGCCGGTGCAGATTACATGCAAGGCCAGATTGGTAGTTCAATCGAAATCGGAGATCGACATGTCGTTTTAGGGTTACTCATAAGAAAACCCATTCTCTGGAAAAGGAAAAAGAAAATCTCACAAATCAAAGAAAAAAGGATCGGCATAGTCCCAAAGAGAAGGAAGATAATCGTCATCGTTGATGTCCAGAGAGGCCATCCAAGGGCGGGAGAGGCAGGCCCAATAGGCCAAGAATGAGATCTGAAGGGAGCGGTGCAAGTGGCGTGGGAGGGGAATTAGCAACAAGTAGTGGATTAGGGTTTTGTGAATACGAGGTTGTTGGAGAGGAGGAGGGAGTGGCAATAGTAGAAATGGAAGGAGTGGAATTAGTAAAAGTAGTGGTGGTGGTGGTGGTGGCGGCGGCGGCGTGGTGATTATTTCGTTGATCTGGGTGAGAAAAACCGTGAGGGTGCTGGGTAAGTTGGGGTGGTATTGGTTAGGAGATTATTAGGATACATTAAGGAGAATCCTTGAGGAGGGGATAGAGAGTGTAAGATTGAGGAGAGGGCATAACGGGGAGAGAGGAAGCCATGAAGGAGAAGGAGAAGGCGGAGACGGAGGCGGCGGGGGGAGGAAGGGCGGAGGAGCGGAAGAGAAGAGCGGGAGGAGGAGAGGAGGAGAATGGAGGAGGAAGAGGAGTTAGAGGAAGAGTTGGGGAAGTGGATTGAAGGTTGAGTTGGCGCGGGAGCCGTAAAGGATGATGGCGGCTCGGTCGTAAGCACGAGCGGCGTCTTCAGGTGGAGAAAGTACCGACCACTTGCGGGTGCGTTTACGAGGCTCGCGAATCTCGGCGACCCTTATTTGCCCCAGCTGCGTTGACGGACGCCGCGGTAACGGAATTTGTTGTTGTCGGGGCCGCCTTTGCCTTTTCGTTTACGGCCACCATTATTATTAGTATTGTTGGGAGGAGTGTTGGAAGAATCGGAAGGGTTAGGGGAAGAAGGGTTTGAAGAAGAAGGGTGGGGGAGAGAGGAAGAAGGTGAATGGTCGGGTTCCATAAAAGAGAGAGAGAAAGGGAAGGGAGTTGCCTCGTTCAGTGAAATGAAAGAGGGAAGAGTGGAGAGAGTGGTTGGGGGTTTGATTTGGAATTGGTCTCACTTAATGGTGGAATAGGGCGGTGGTTTTGAGTGCATTTCTTTTTATACACAAAACTACAATTTAGTGTTGCAGACAAGAGAGAGAATTTTTTTAAAGAAAAAGGAAAAAAACAATGTTAATTAATTTGAGAGCAATACTTAGGTAGGTCCAATCAGTGATAAAAATATCCACCCATATATTCATATATTATTTATCCCCCCAAAACGCAATCTATCGATGAGAATAAAAAAAGTGAGTCTCATTTGATTACTTTTAATATTGTTATTGAAATATAGGTTTTACATCCAAATATATAATGAAATAATATAATTTGATTGATGAATAAAACACCTGAAAATTACATCTTATCGTTACCATTATCGCTATAGTTACTGTTATGATTACTATTATTGTTACTATTACAGCTGAAAAAGTAACCAATTATGACATTTTTACTATTATCGTTACTGCTTGACCCTTAAAAGTAGAGGTAGAGGTAATGAGAACAATAGATTTGACAAAATTCATAATTTTAAGTCAATCAAAATCGATCCAATTACATTTGCAATTCAAGCTCATTACAATTGATCCATCAATGAAATTTCATTACGATTATATTAATTTTTATTATGGTTTGATAAAGATGGCCTAAATATTCATAGATATCTCCAACATCTTTCATAAATGCTCCCAAAACATAAAAAAATGTCGTGTATTTAGTTCAATATGAATATGAATATCTATAACAATATCCATAACTTAGTTTGGGAGTTTGGGAGTAAAAACAACTTAATTATTACCCTAAATATATTTTATAAATTTTGTGATTCGCTAGAATATTTGTCAATATTCATATTCTATCAATATATTTGTAAAATTGAAATCTCGATATCGATATCGACGTTGATATTTAAATCTTTGGATCTAATTCATGTCACTTATTTCGTTGCATCTCCTTCGATCATAAAAGATAAAAAGTATTAAAATTTTATTTTTTTAAAAGAAATATTATCATATGAAAAGAAATGATTCGACGTTCAAAAGAAATGCACAAATATGAGTACAATTTTATTTAGCGAGTTAGTAAGAGTAGAAGAGGGTAGTTGCTCGAGGTTTGATGGGGAAGTGTTTTTGCAGAGAGTAGATACACGTGAGGCACTTCTAGCCGATTTTTATGAATACAATCTCTACTTTCTTACTTTAATATCTGACAACAACAAAGACTTCTTGTACCATCCTTCTTACTCCTTTCTAATTTGTTTCATTATTTTTTAACCAATATGGATAATGTACTCGATTCAATGTCAATTCATACACGCCTTCAGGGGTGGATTTAATATAGACTCAAACAAGATTCCAGCTTCTCCTTAACTTTAAGTTTTTTATATAATATATATATAAGAATTTGACGTAATATTAAAATTACTGGCTAATTCAATGGTAAATTTACTTTCCATCCTTTTTAGAATTAAGTTCAAATCTCATTCATTACATTTATTTTTACCTAGATTCATCACTGCCATCTCTTGTCAAAACTTGTTTAAGTTTTAGTTGGTAATGATTTAATCTTTGTATTTTTTTAATTTGTAAATTTTAATAAGTGTCATTTTAGTCTCTATACTTTGAAATTTGTAACAATTTACTCCATATCATGAAAACTTTTCTCAAAATTAAGTGTCAATTTTATTGTGTAACTACTTGGTCTTTATAATTCATAGAAAATAATTTATGATCTACATGTGTAAGAAACTTCATGAAATCTTAATAATATTTTTCACAATAAGTGTTCAATCTTAACAAATTGTAAAGTAGGTAGACTAAATTGTTACTTATTAAAAACTATGGTTATAAATATGAACTAATTTAGATTATTCTAGGATAAATATACAAAATAATCAAAATATAAGATACAAGCATGGATGAAAAACCAAATTCTATAAAGTGTTGAATTTCATAAAATTTAAATCTTGATATGTAAGGACGTGTGGTTTGTGTAATTTCTCAGCTATGCAACTTAATAAGATCAGAATGGGAGGATCCACAATATCATACGGAGAATAGAAGGCCAAAGAGAATAGTATTTTGGGACCATAACCCTATATTTATAGGTTGATCCTAGGGTTCCCATAATTCCACTAATGAGATTAATTTCTATCCAGCAAGCCACACTTACTTTATGGAAAGTTATGAACCCATAATTAAGATTAGACAATATGCCCATTAAATTGCCCAAATATAATTGCTATTTAATTTATTATCCACATATGAATTAAATATTAAATTAATTCCAACACTAAATTCTTACCGAATAATGTTCGATAACTAAATTGTTACTTTATGAAAGTAAGGATCAATATTTTTTTTCTTTACAATATTAAGGGAGTGGGATCAAATCTCTGATCTCGAGATTGATAGTATATTTGTATATCTGTTAAATTATACTCATTTTGATACTAAAATGTCTTTTAAACCATAAACAAAAGTTGAAACAAAGTTTAAATAATTTTGTAATATCTGTAGTGTATAATCGTATTAAATTGTCAACTATATAATGTAGCCGTACTCTACAATGCCAATTTCTCCGCTTTAACCATCTTACTCTCTCTCACCATTTACTTTTACGTATGCTCTCTTAAATGCACGTAGGTCACAGAAAATTGGATTGAGTTATCAATTTTATAAAGATGTCAGGAGAAAATTTAGGTTCATTTATGAGTTTAGTCTTCGAAGAAATTTTTAGATATGCGTGACTTTTTTTTTTATAAAAAAAATAGAAGTACAAGAGGAAGAGAGATCAATAGATATACCGAGACATCTCAATTAGGTTGACACATCCTTAACTTCCTCATCGTATTTTCAAGAATCCATAGAGTTGAATTAATATAAAGAAGAAATATAACGAGAATAACAGAGCTAGAGAAGAGCTTGGAAGTTCAAAAATACAAACATGGAAAGGCTAGAGGAAAATCTTCCAATTTAGCGTGATGGTAGACATATCATAGTCACAAAAAAGAGAAGATTTAGTATACCATTGGGTTGTTTAGGTATAAAATTTTATCCCACAACTATAAAGCCAATTTGTCACTAGTATTAAATGTGCGGTCATTGTGCTTAAACATCAAATTGATGCACCGATAATATTGGTAAGAGTATGTTGGAAAGAAATTTTGGGAGGTTGGAGGAAATTTGGAAGAGAGAAATGAGAAAGAGGCTCCTTGTGTTATTGAGCACCTCTAGTTTTTTTTGGCTTGATACAAATGGTAAGACATACCTCCTATTTATACTTGACACTCCTAAATCTATGACTAGGATTTTGCCAACACATTCATGATCTAGTGGCTACAAATGTTTATCTAGACTATTTTTTATAGTTACTCATTTTTCTCATATTTTCTAGAGAATCCTACAAAATGCTCTAAATATTTCCTACATGTAATTTCTCTAGAATATTCTAATATTTGATATTTCTAGAACTTGGGCTTTTGTTTGGGCTAGACCCAATTACTTAAATCAATTTTACATTTCAACACCCCCTCTTAAACTTGATTTTGTTACTCCTAGCACATCTCTCAATGTTGTGAAGTCTTCTTTTTTAAGAGGCTTGGTTGAAGATCTTAGCTACCTGATCATGAGTCTTCACATACTCTAATTGCATATCCTTTCTTTCGATGCACTCTCTAATATAATAGTACCACGTATTGATGTATCTTGCTTCGATTGTGAAAGACTAGATTCTTAGCCAAAGCAATTGCTGACTTGTTGTCTACAAAAATTTTGGTTGGCTCCTCTTGTGGTACTCTCAATTCCTGTAATAGATTTCTCAGCTAAATCGATGGCAAATACATGAGGTAGCAGCTACATATTCTGCTTCACATGTGGAGAGAGTAACAATTAGTTGCTCTTTTGACATCCATGTGAAGGTAGTATCTCCCATGTAGAACGCCAAAACTACTCGTACTCTTGCGGTCATTTGCATCTCTACCCCAATTGTTATTACCTTATAATTATAAGAAACATAATAGAATAAGTTGTAGTTTATCGTACTTTTGATGTATCGAAGAATTCTCTTTGCTGCCTTCAAGTGTGTGGTTGTTGGTTTCTCTATGAAGCGACTGATAACTCCACGGTTCGATTTTTGCGGTTTGAATGACCATCCCTAATTATTAGGACTAATTCCTCCACCAGTCGAATCAACTTGCAACTTGAGCAATTGATCGACGATGCCTTCCTTCTTCTTTTTCTTTTCTTCATATACTTGTAATGAACTCATGAGTTGCTCAATGGTCATGACCTCCAAGTATTTTATTTCTTCGATTATGGCGACAATATGTTCAAACTTTGGATTTAATGATCTTAGTATTTTCTCCACGATTTTAACATCATCAATCTTTTCACCATTTCTTTTAAGTTGATTGGTGATAGTTAAGACTCTTGAAAAATAGTCTAAGATGGCTTCTCCTTCTTCCATGTGCAAAGTTTCAAACTCAACTCTTAGTGTTTGAAGACGTACCTTTTTAACTGGATCTGTTCCCTTATATGATGTTTGAAGCTTTTCCCATGCTTCTTTCACTGTCTTTACTTGTGAAATCTTCTAAAAAATATCATCATGTAATCCTTGATAGATCAGATAGAGAACCTTCTTGTCTCTCTCTTTTTAGTCTATCAAACTATCCCTTTGTACTGGAGAAAGACCATCATCATTCTCCAATTCGACGTATCCTTTCTTTGGGATCTCCCATACATCTTATGAGCCAAGGAGAGCGTTCATCTTGATACTCCAATTATCATAGTTGCTCTTGTTGAGCATAGGAACTTGGAATGGAACTATGTTATTGCTTACCATCTTCTTGAAAAGAATCTTTAGGCTCTGATACCACTTTGTTGGAAAGAAATTTTGGAGGTTGGAGGAAATTTGGAAGAGAGAATTGAGAAAGCGGCTACTTGTGTTATTGAGCACTTCTAATTATTATTATTATTATTTTTTTGGCTTGATACAAATGGTAAGACATATCTCCTATTTATATAGTTGGCACCCTTAAAGCTAGGATTTTGCCAACACATTCATGATCTAATAGCTACAAATGTTTATCTAGACTATTCCTTATAATTACTCATTTTTCTCATATTTTCTAGAGAATCCTACAAAATACTCTAAATATTTCCTACATGTAATTTCTTTAGAATATTCTAATGTTTGATATTTCTAGAACTTGAGCTTTTATTTGGGCGAGACCCAATTACTTCTAACCCAAAATCAAGTTTACATTTCAACAGAGTAAGGGTTGGACTTGATCTGATTTTAGCTGGATAAGAGTAGACAACAGCTCCTCCAAAGTAGATGGAAAAAGATCTCAAGCCTTACTCATGAGAGTACCTACAATTCCAAAAAGGATGATCTACACTTTCACCACCGCTCTTACACAACACGCACCACTGTGGATTGAGGTTAAAAGAAGGGAAGCATTGTAATACGTTGAAAATTTTAATTGAACTGTCATATTAAAGAACAAAAAAAGGAAATAGAAATTAAAGTTATAAATAAACAATTTTGAGAGATAAAAAATGGTGACATAAAAGATGAAAATTTTAGGGAGAGAGCAAAAATTATACAGAAGTGAAAACGAGAGAGAGAGCATTTTTGTATTTTAGAAATTTTTCGATATGCCCTTAGACTTGTAATACGTTGTTGCAATTATTCTCATCAATTTAATGCTTACATTTTCAAATGCCAATCATACAAGTGTCGAAAAAAAATATAATTGTATGAAACATTTTCAAGTAAAAACTCTAATTTTCTAAATATACATACAAAGTATTATCTCAAAAAAAACGGAAAAGGACAAAATAGAAAAAAAAAAGACGACATACGCAATTTTTAAATTTAATGACAAATTTGTCAGAAACCGGTGTGTCTACTGATCTCTTAAAGATACAGAATTTATATGAAAATTAGAGTTTTTACTTCAAATTCAATGAAATTTAGTATATTACCTCCATTTCATCATTTTAAGAAAAAATGAATAATCGAGAACTAACATGAAATTCATTATAATTTTTAGTACTAATTTTCTATATTATCTCTATTTATTACTTGCCATAATAATAATATTTAAGAATTATTTAAGATTTACCAATTTAATGATGTATCAAATAGTACGTTAGAAAAAAGTATTTATTAATTTTTCTATTTTGTAGTAGAGTTAGAGCATGCAAAAGGGTGAGGAAGAGTAGAATAAAGTCATAAAAAGTAGAAGAAAATAATTATTATATGGCCGTTTTGAATAATATATATGTTGGACAATTCCCAATAAAATGAACATTCACGAAGATACGAAACATGCATTATAAGATAATTATCTCGTGATAAAGTTTTCGGTGGGGATATGCTTTTTTATTTATCCAAATTATAAATATTTTCACGAGATTAACTCTTTCAGTAATTCTAATTATTTGAAGAAAATATTATATCAATAATGCAACATATATGTTGCCATGAACATCATGGTTCACACGTAGAGATGTTTTGAATTCATTTAACCCAACAAGTTCCAAGTATCTACTTGATGAGTTTTTTCCTGGTATGTAGTTAATTAATTTTAAATCAGAGCAATGATTAGATATAACCTAATTCTGGTGCTCTTTATCTCTCTACCACATAAAAAAAAATCATTTTTTTTTAAAAATGAAACAAATGTAATGTGAAAATATTTTATTGGATTATATATGGAATGCATTAAGATAGGTGCATTCAAGACAACACTCAAGTTTTTCTCTTTGAATAATTAAAGCTATGTATTTGGAGTAATATTTTATCACATTTGATTATTTTATTTGTTTGGACTCTATTATGTGATCAATTTAATTAAGGCTCTAGATCCCTAATTAAGTATGAATTTAAAAGATAGAAGTCAATTCCTACACTACAAGAAAAAGGGACTCTTCCGACGCCTAAAACAACCATCAAGAGATACATTGTCTTCTTCCCTTCTTTTAACCCTAGCACACATCGAAGGCAGATGCGAAAATCACAAATCGAAGGTCCGTCTTCTGTTAACTACTCATCATCCGTTGTCTATCAACTGCTTCATCGTCTATTGTCGGTCTGTCGTTCATCGTTCGCTCGTTCGTCAGTTGCTCTGTCGTCCGTCGTCCATCTCTCTTGGTAAGTTAAACTTTGACTCTATAGTTTTAAATTAAAGGAACCGTCTATCTCTCTTGGGTAGGTTGTAATTTGTTTAAAATTTGAGTAATTTTGTTAGGTAAGAATAATTAATTAATTTTATGTTAGCTTTTAGAAAGAAGAATTGACCATAATCTATTTATAACCTTATTTATTTTTATTTGTTCCATTTCTTATTTGTATTTATAATTGACCATAGTCTATATATAATGTTAGCTCTTATTTGTTCCATTTCCATAGTCTATTTATAATCTTCAAGTAATTTGTAAGCTAGGATATACAAAACAATGTATTTTCAGATAATTGAAAACAAAGTATTTTAAGTTCGACTCAATTACTAAAAAAGAAAAGAAAACATGAACTTTGCTCTTCGTCATCTACTCAAGAAGTGAATGATAGGGAGATGAGGGAACTAAAAGCTAATGTTGAATAGTCTCAATTGAAGATTAAGGAACTTGAAGACGTCAAAAAATAAATGAGAGAGGATCATGCAAGACAGATAGAAATGAAAAAAGAGCCATCGAGAGAAGAGCCATCGAATTAGGTATGATTAATTCATTATCTAATTGGCTAATATGTTGCTATCCTGCAGTTATGATAACAAAACAATTATATCTTACTATTAGCTTTATGATAATGAATTGTTGGCTATCCTGCAGTTATGGTAGCAAAACAACTGAATTTTAATGTGTTTTGAGGAGTTTTTGTGTGTTTGTAGAGGTTTATGAAGTTTGAATGTTGTGTGGGGTTGATTTGAGATTAGCGTCTTTCTTTTGGAGTTCAACTTGTGGTTTTTGTGTGCTTGTGGAAGTTTAAAGTTGTGAACATGTAGCTTTGGAAGTGTGTTGATTTTCTTTGTTTTGTAGGATTGTGGGATTCACCTTATTGTTTTTGTTTATTTTGTAGGATGCTGTTTGGAGATGATGTTGAAAATGTTGTTGGAGATGCTGTGTTAGAGATGCTGTGTTGGAGACGGTTTTGAGAGTTCTTTCTTCTATGCATTTGTTAAGATATATTTCTTTTGTAGACCATTTTGCCAACTTTTCTCTCTTTTGTGTAATAAAGAATACTAACGACTTTGTGTTGGATTTAATAATTGAATATTAAACTAAATTAATTAAATTATTTAATTAATTATTTGGATTAATTTTGAACTAAATGGAATAAATCAAAGTTGGACAAAGTCAAATGTTGACTTCACCAAGCTTTGAAGGTCAAAGATCGAAAGTTGACTTCACTAATTGAAAATTTTCAAAATTAGTTTTGAATTAAAATTGTATTTAATTAAAATTTGACTAAAATCAAATGTTGACTTCAAAATAGTTAAAAGTCAAAATGTTGACTTCACTTAGTGGAAAGATCCAAGAATGTGTTTAGTGGAAAAATCCAACTAATCCTAATAAATCCTTATTCATAGTTTTGATATTTAGATATTATTTAAATATTGTTGAGATTGATGCCCTAAATCTCGTAGGGTCCTATAGTTTGTAATTATAATGTACAAATATTTTATTTATGTAAAATATGTGATGTTTTATTTCAAAATTAGTTGCATTAACCATAAATCAATAAAGTAATATCCAAGGTTATCTTTGTAGCTTAAACATGTATGTATAGACATACAAGTGGATAATGTTTAAGTGATAACCTAAATGGTCTGTAGTAGATGAATAAGGCTGAATACCTTATCCCGGTAACACTACGAGTATAACCTATTTTGTAGATTTCACAATTTTTGTAAAGTGCTACAAATGATATGATCATGATCATTCATGTGGAGACATGTAAGCGGGAATATTCTATACAAAGGAGTTTGTATAAGACCGGACCACGAAATGTTTAGTCTCATTATATAAAACCGCTCATAATAGAGACTTTCATTTCACCAGGATAACCATAGGTAACATGACATGAATCCTGAGTGAGCTGTGAACTCCTGCCTATGAAGACGGTCTTTTAATTTGTATGGGTGAGAGTGGTCAGATCGTCGACTCAACAAGCTTACCATTTTGGGGATTCATTTGATTGGGGATCTAGGAACACAACTACATAAGAAGAAATTCACTCCTTCCCCAATATCGGGACAAGTAGATAACTTGCTCTCTTAAGGACTGATTCCAGGGTTGATTTAGGGATGGTTTTTCACAAATAAAAAAAGAGAGAGAGATACACAGAAGGTTTTTGTGAGTGAAAATTGGAACATATCTCTTCCTCTAAAAAACTCTCTCAGAACCCTCTTTTTCCAAAATAGCCAAAGCCCACAAAACTCCTGGATTCTCATCCAAAGAATACAAAGAAATATTTCATGGTGGTGTCCTTGTAGAAGGTCAGAGGGTTCGAGACTGTTCATGACAAGATTCAAAGAAGAAATTTCGCGAAGAAGTGTTCTTCAAGGGTAAGGTTTCTTAAACCCTTTTACTTTTATGTAATCTTTGTTTTAATGCATGCTATAATTTTCTTTTAAATGCATAATCTGTATGTTTTTGTTGTAAAATTTATGATCCGTAAATTTTGGGTATTTGGTTTGATCCCATGCTTTCGCTCAAGGACCTTCACTAGTTCCTTCAAACATCTCCAACTCCCCCTTTATCATTCAATTCCCAATTGAATGGTACGTCGTTAAATATATCACATATATTTAACGCTTATTCCCTAATTTGAATATGAACACTTCAAATTCACGCGTCACAATGTTCTAAGGTTTAGTCCGATATGAGCTAGCATGGGGGCCTAATGAACCTACAGATCATGAGCTCCAACGATTCGAGATTAATCGACTAAACTCTTTAACCTAATTAACCAATATTCATTAACTACCAGGATACTCCACTAAAGGCACTCTCCTCATTGTAGATGTATTTTTGTCCACATGATTTAACCATGATTAGTAATTCGATCCTTCATGGGTTGTTCATAATTATAGTTGGGTCAAAATTCGATCCTTCTTAGGTCTCCACTAATCCACTAATGAACAACTGGTTTATGGTCCTACCAATAAACTGAGTCCCTCTTAGTCATAGAGAGGGTGGGGCCCTTTGTTCAAGACTAGAAGTTGGTACCTACCTATCTACTAACCCTGAAATCAGATAGGAGTGAATTCCATCTTGCCCCTAAAATGGGAGGCTTATTGAGTCGGCGTTGTTGAGCCACTCTCACCCATGTAGATTAAAGGATAATTCCGAATAAATAGAAGTTTATAGTTAGCTCAAGATTAAGATCGAGTTACCTTAGGTCATAAAATTGGAACAATCAGTTTTAACAGTAAACGATATTATAAAGAAAAGTGACTATTTCGTGGTCCAATCTTATGCAAACTTTTTTTGCATAGGATGCCCCCACTCGTATGTCTCTACATGAACAATTCAGGATCACATCGTTTGTCTTAAATACAAAGTGGACCACATCCGTAGTTTTTTCAGGATAAAGTACCCAACCTTATCCTTATACTTATAGACCTTTTGGCTTTATACTCAAACTTGATCCACTTTTGTGTCTCTACATAAAGTTCAAGTATTCATGCTATAGTTAGGGGTTCTTTAGTTTATTGGATTTAGAATTTTACAAGTGCAATTTACATATTCAATAACAACTTTACTGAATATACCTCAATAACATCTTTATTGCAAATTAGAATATGTTTAATGTTTACAAACTGAAAATTTTAGGACATACAACCCAACAAACTCTCATTTGGACTAAAAATCCAGTAGGTTTACATGTATACAATGTTGAGCATGAAAGAATAAAATACAAGTACAATAAACTAGGGCATCGGATACCCATGAATTCTCCCACCTGTCCTAGATTTATGAGTCTCGTAGTCCTAGTTCGACTAGGTGACCCTCAAACACTTTAGCCATGAGAGCCTTCGTAAACAGATAAGCTAGATTGTCTTCTGAGGTATCCTTCCTTAATGCTCCGCCATACTATAACTCCTCCATTCAGAGTGAACACTGATCCTAATGTGGATTTACTGGGATCCTTATCAGTT
The DNA here is from genome assembly GCF_009727055.1 of Benincasa hispida. NCBI lineage: Eukaryota > Viridiplantae > Streptophyta > Magnoliopsida > Cucurbitales > Cucurbitaceae > Benincasa > Benincasa hispida. The sequence continues at coordinate 62,990,160 of NC_052352.1, read as the reverse complement.
TGAACACTAATCCTGTAAGGATCTTAACACCATACACAAGCATATAGTTTCTTGTTCTCCTAAGATACTTGATAATGGCTTTAACCACTGTTCAGTGATCAAATCTTGGACTGGACTGATATCTACTGACCGTACCCACTGTATGACAGATATCAAGCCTATTACATAACATGACATACATAAGGCTATCTACCATAGATGCATAAGGAATCCATCTCATCTTCTCAACCTCTTGAGGTGTCTTAGGACATTGTTCCTTAGAAAGAATAATTTCATGCCTAAAAGGTAGTAAACCTTTCTTGGAATTCTGCATCGAATACTTGACAAGAATTTTGTTAATATACGATGCCTGAGAAAAGACTAGCGTTTTGTTCTTATGATCCCTTATAATTTGGATCCCTAGAACATACTGAGCTTCACCCAAATCTTTCATTCTCAATGAGTAGGATATCATCCACATACAACACCAAGAAAGTTACTGAACCATTAAAGATCTTCTTATAAACACAAGGTTCATCAACATTTTGATTAAAGTAATAGGTTTTGACCGCAGCGTCAAACCTCATGTTCCAAGATCTAGATGCCTGTTTCAATCCATAGATGGACTGATTGAGTTTGCAAACTTAACCCTGTACTATGAATCCTTTTGGTTGAGTCATATAGATTATCTCTTCAAGATTACCATTAAAAAAGGCAGTCTTAACGTCCATTTGCCATATCTCATAGTTATAATATATGGCAATAGACAAGAGAATCCGAAAAGATTTTTGTTGGGTTTTATGTCCTAAAACTCGTGGTTTGTAAACAATAGAACTTATTCTGAAAATTTAATAAGGTGTTATTGAATAGATGTTTTGCTTATTAGAAATCTAATAAACCTGAAAGTCCCTTGACTATTAGATGAGTACTTGAACTTTATGTGGAGACATAAAAGTGGATCAGATTCGAGTAAATAATCAAAATGATCCATAGTATATGAATAAGGTTGGGTACCTTATTCTGGTAACACTATTGGATGCGGCAGCATGCTTTGTAGTTGTTACAAAGAGTTGTAAAGTATTACGAACGAAATGATCCTAATTCATTCATGTTAGGACATGAGGAATGGGGGTGTCTCTGTGCAAAAGGGTTTGTACAAGATCGGACCACGAAATCAGTCACTCTTACTTTATAACGCTGTTTATTGTTTAAGACTGATTATTTCAAAGCGATAACCTAGGTAACTTAACCTTAATCCTGAGCTAACTATGAACTCCTGTTTATTTGGAATTATTTTTAGATTTTCATAGGTGAGGGTATGCTCAACAACGTCGACTCAATAACCTCCCATTTCAGGGGTAAGACCAGATAGATAGCTGGGGACATAGGGTGCAAGATAGAATTCACTCCTACCCGCTTTTAGGGATAGTAGAGAGGTTGTTCCCTTAAGTGCTGATTCTGAGTCTTGAATAAGGGGCCCCACCCTCTTAATGGCCCGAGAGGGATTCGATTTTGTTGATTGGATCACAAAACAATTGTTCATTAGGGGATCAATGGGACTCAAGGAACAAGAGGTAGTTTTGGGGTTAAAACAAAGATTCGACCCAACCGTTATTACAAACAATTTGTGAAGGGTTAACTTACTGATCATGGTTATATCGAGTGGACATAATATATCTACAGTGAGGGGAGTTCAACTATGGGCCTTAGTGGAGTGACCCATTAGTTAACGAATAGGGGTTAGTTCGGTCTAATGAGTTTAGCCGATTAATCTCAGATCGTTGGAGCCCATGATTTGTAGGTCCACGAGGTCCCCCTAATAGCTGGAAAATGGATTAGCTCTAGATTAGCGTGATAAGTTAATTTGAAACGTTCAAATTAGAATCAAACGAAATTGGAGAATATATATTTAAATATGATTTTAATATATGAAGATGGATTTATAAAATTAATTTAATATTGGATATTAAATTAATTAGAATTATTTAATTGTTTAAATAATTATTTATTAATTTTATTAGAAAATTCATTTATAAAATTAATTTTGTAAAATTAATAAATTTTGATTTTTAAATCAAAATAAGATTTTGGAAATAGAAAAATCCACAAAATGGGAAATTGTATTTTTCCAACTCCATCTTCAAGTAGGCTCACAAACAACTTACTATCTTCAAGCTTCAATTACTCTAAGCATGAGCTGCATCTCATGCAACTAATCTACTTGCATGATAGTCTGCAATATATTGAAGAGATTGGAGTAATTTTGAGGCAATGCAACCAATAGAATTTTAGTTGAAAATTCGTGTGAAGAAGGTATTCTTTCTTTGGGTTGCTACTGTGAGTATTCTCTAAGTTCCCTTGATTCTAGCTTATTTTGAGTCCCACAACTCAATCTAGCACACCAAGAGAATAATAGGAAGATCTTGTAGTAGTCTGCACAAAGAGTTGAAGAGGAATTTGCAGTTAGAAATCAAAATTTCAAAGGTTCTTCAAAGGTATGTCTTGAAACCCATTAAATTTTGCTTGAGCATGCTTTCGTTTCTGTCAAAATTAATGAATTAGAGTGTTTATCGATCTTCATCGCTTCTGCAGCATGATGATACAATCCAACAATTTTATCATAGTAACAGGAGAGAAGGTTTCTTCATAGTCCACTTCCTCAACCTGGGTATAACCTTTTGCTACTAATCTAGCCTTGAAAGTCTACACCTTTCCATCTACACCTCATTTCCTCTTGTAGCTCCACTTGCAACCTATAGGTTTTATCCTATTAGGTTGGTCTATAAGTTTTCAGACAGAATTGGAGTACATAGACTCCATTTCTAGATTCATGGTCTTAATCCATTCATCTTTGTCAACATCTTCCATTGTCTTCTTGTAAGACAACGGATCCTAAACATAATCATTAATGATGTTTTTGGCTTCTGTTAAACCCACATAATGAACAGATGGGTTCACAATCCTCCCATTAGGTACGGCTATTGGCCTTGACGCTAAGTCACAGTCTTACCTCTTTCCCCGCCTTTTGGCTAAAGATTAACCAACTTCCCTGTGCCGGAAAGGTAAAAAGTTGGACTAATTTGGAAACATTGGGCACGTTCCCGCTGGACACGTGTTAGCTGTAGGAAGTATGGTTCTGAGCTTCTTCCTCGAGTCCTGTCATGATCGCGCACTCGACCTCGCTAGGTAGTAGCTCTTTAACTACATGAGTAGACTTGCCTTGTGAGATGGGAAAGGGAGAGTTTGCCCAGTTCCCACCATATTGTCATTTATATGCCGAGGATCGATCCAAAGGTGCTCACTCATTGAGAAGGGAAGCTCCGCACAAGGAGAGGAAGCTTAGCGTAGGGAAAGACGCTTAGTAGGAGATACCATAGTGACTTGGCTTTGGGCGTCGAGGCAATCTCAACTCTTGAAATGGATTAGTTTGACTAAACGAATTGACATCAACAACTCTTATTAATGTACTAGCCTCTTCAACAAATCTTGTTGATGTTTTAGTAATATATTCAGAATTTTTTCTTAAAACTATTTTGCTTCATGATTTTTGGTCCTTCATGTGGTCTTCCTCCAAGAGTGTAGTGTTTATCGATACAAAAACTTTATTTTCATTTGGATCAAAGAAGTCCCCACTTCTCATTTCCTTAGGGTAGCCTACAAATAAACATACTTTCAAACGAGATTCCAACTTTCTAGGATTTTTCATAAATACATGGGCTGGACATCCCTAAATTCTGAAGTGGCGTAAACTACTTTTATAATCTCTCCACAACTCCAAAGGTTTTTCAGAAACACTCTTTGATGGAACGTTGTCCAAAATGTAAACAATAGCCTCCACTACAAATCCCCAAAATGAGTCATGAAGTTGAGCATAACTCATCATAAACCGATCTATGTCCAACAGAGTTCTATTTTCCCTTTTTGATACACCATTCTACTGAGGTGTATCAGGGGATCGTAGTATTTTTTTTTTTTTTTTAATCTTTTTACCTAACAAGTTTTCAACCTCAGTCTTATATTCCTTGAACTTTTCATGTACTACCGACCTGTGTTGAATTAGGTATAGATACCCGTATCTTGAATAATCATCTATAAAAGAGATGAAATATTCATATCCATCTCTTGCTTTTACATTCATCGGACCACAGAGATCTTAATGTATAAGTTCCAAGGCTTCTTTGGCTCTATAACCTTTTCTAGTAAAAAGGTCGTTTTGTCATCTTGCCTTTAAGGCATGACTCACATACAGGTAAAGAATTTTCTTCTAAACTATTTAGAAGTCTATTTTTTACCAATCTCTCAATTCTATTGAGATTAGTGTGATATTTTTTACCAATCTCTCAATTCTATTGAGATTAGTGTGATCTAACCTTTGATGTCAAAGGTGGGCATTTTCTTCAGGAGAAATCCTTGGTCTCTTAGCAGTTGTTGCCATTCTGAACATTTCAGTATTTTGGATAGGCTTTGTAACTAATGAACTTAGTACATATAGGTTACTTTCTTTTGAACAAATATTTTCTCCATTCTATTTTTTAAAATAAACACTTTACTTCTAGAGAAAGAGAGAGAATAATTTTGCTCAATCAAACAAGAAGCAAAGATTAAATTTCTTTTCATATTAGGAACTACATATATGTCATATAATAATATATATCGTTTCTTGTTCAAAAGTAACTTAAGCCTGCCTACAACAACAACTAAAACAGCCTCACCAATACCAGCTTGAAGAGTCATTTCCCAACTTCCAATTCTCTTCAGGAATTAAATCCCTGATAGGAAAAACATACGTGATTAGTAGCCCCTGGATCAACTATGAAGTCAAAATCATTATTCTCTACTAAGCACGACTCCAGAACAATTAAATCAGATTTACTGTCATTGGATCTCTTTCTATTCTGGACAGCAGTGGGATCAACTTGAACACTCTTATTATGAACTCCAAGTTTTTTCTCCAAGGACAAACTCTTTGATAAACTTCGCTAGATTTAACAACTTTTGCCTCCTCTATTTATCCCTTGACATTTAATATGAACCGGAGTTCAAATAGAAAGCTGATATTACTGGTTTCGTCTATATCAACCTTATCCTACTTGAATTGTGAGGACACTTACTCAAACAAATCTTGCATTGATTGTATGATCTGAAGTGTAGTGACCATGCTTTCAAATCTTTTGGCCAAGACATCAAGTATGCTCGCCAAAATATGAACTCGAGCCTCAAGATTGGCCTTCGTCCACCTTTTGTATGCACCATGAACATTTCGTGTTGCATCAAGGGTTGGAACTGAAGGACATTCCTCAATCAAGACGAAGTTAAGGTCGTTAACGACGAACATAGTTTTAATCGATTATTTTCAAGTTGTGTAATTGAATTCGATCAATATTTTAGCATTAAGAAGGTTCATTGAAGCGCTAGTCATTTTTATTGATACAAAAAAATTACTTATTTTAGACATTTATGCAAAAATTCATTTTAGTCCAATCAGTTTAGCAAAAACTAATAATGAACCCAACATTATTCCATTTTGCAATGGTGCTTAAGTGATTTAGGACAAAAGCCACCGAAGGGTGGTCAATCACCCATTTCCTGAATTGAAACACTTCTCAACCAATCATTATACCAGAATAACTCTTATTCCTATAACAATTAGTCACCATTGATTTGGTCAAGAAATCATTAACTTGCTTAAGAATTTCTTCTAAGTGTGACCTTTTATTTTAGACCATAGAGTCTCGTCCCAATAAGCCATCCAAAGGGAAGCCGATTGGGGCAAAAACTAAAGCGATTCTATCCAGAAACCATTTCTGAAGTTTGCCCTCTGATCTTGACCTAATGCACAAACCATCCGAAGGGGGATGCTCCCAAGGCACCTCAATGTTGGGATTGGTGTCCTAATTCTCCTGTAGTCTCGTAGTTTGTAAAAATTTTGTAAACATATTTTTATTAATAAAATAAATGTTATTTTATAAGCATTTACTCAATCCAATAAACTAAGATCCATGGTTATTTTATGTAACTTAAGCATGTATGTAGAGACATACAAGTGAATCATGCCTTAAGTCATAACCTAAATGGTCTGTAGTAGATGGATAAATTAAGGATACCTTATCCTGATGACACTACGAATACGACTCACTTTGTAGATATTACAAGTGTTGTAAAGTGCTACAAATGGTCTGATCCTAACCATTAATGTGGAGACATGCGAGTGGAGGTATTCTATACAAAGAGTTTGTATAAGACCGGACCACGAAATGATTAGTCTCTTTATATAACGTTGTTGATAATTGAGACTTACATTTCATTAGAATGACCATAGATGACATGACCTTAATCCTGAGTGAGTTGGAACTCCTGCTCATGAAGGCGGTTCTTTGATTTGTATGGGTGAGAGTGACCAGATTGCCAACTTAACAAGCCTACCATTTTGGGGATTTGTCTGATTGGGGTGCTGGAAACTCAGCTACACAAGACAGAATTCACTTCTTCCCCGAAGCAGGGGTAAGTAGATAAATGCTCCCTTAAAGGTAGATTCTGAGTTTTGAAAATAGTGACCACACCCTCTCCTAGCCCGAGAGGACTTAGTCATAAGTAGAAACTATGACTTATATGTTCATTGGAGGAATCAGTGGTACTTAAGGAGTTAGATGTAACTACACGAGGAAAAACGGTGAATTGGCCAATTATACTTATGAGTGATTTGTGAAGGTTCATTGCACTGTGGTTAGTTATATGGACACAAAAATATATCTGTAGTGCGAAGAGTGCAACTGTTGGTCTTTAGTGGAGTGACCAACAGTTAACGGATGGTGAATCTTATAATTAAAGAGTTTAATTAGTTATTCACATACCGTTGGAGCTTCAAGTTATAGGTCAACAAGGTCCCTTGATAGCTCAATGAGTTCAAGTTGATAATCAGATTTTGGGTTAGTTTGAAGTGTTCAAATTAACAAGAGAAAATTAAATTATATGTGATATAATTGATATGATGTATTTGATACATTATCATTAGAGGAATAATATAAATATAATTTATATTAAATACCATAAAATAGAAAAAGAACTATGGTTTATATGTTTCATATGATGAAATATTAAAACTATAGATTATAAATATAATATAATAAGTTGGTTATTATATTTATTTATAACATATTAATTATATGATAATAATTAATCTTTTTCTTTATAATCGAATTAAGTAGGAGGTTATTGGAAGTTTTATGGTAACTATGAGAATAAAGGAAAATGGTTTTCTAAAATTTGGAGGTTGATGCATTTATTCGGATTGATCTCACAGAAAGGCTATCAAGTAATAGTGTTTTACTAAACGATAGCATAGAGATACTACATGATCGAGTTCCGATTTTACTATACGAATAGTTACTCGTACTTCCGTTGCTACACGATCGAGTAACAAGTCTATACGATAGGCTTCTTCTTACTAAACGATCGAGTATCTAGTCTATACGATAGACTTCATCCATTTCCACTTACTCGATTGTCTACCTCCTTCATTCCTCTATCCAAAGTCACACAGAAGCCCATAACTCTTGGATTCTCACACCGAGAATACCAAGGTAATTCTTGTGGTGGTGTTTTAGTTTCGTTCGAGGTTCGAGGATCGGGGTGAACTCGATTGTGATCGAGGTTCATCCAGTCGTGCGTTGAGATTGAATTCTAATTATTGTGTTCGAGTTCGTGCGATGTTGAACGGAGTGCTGACACCACGATCGAGGGATACTTGAAGAAAGGTTCTTTAAAGGTTTGCATACTCTATCCTTTGTCTGTTCTTTTAAAGAAGAATGCTGTAATTTATTGTTTATGCATAATCTATTCTCGTTGGACTGTAATTATTTGTGTTCTTTCTCAATGGAGTTTGGAATGATCCACTTCCGCTCACTAGTGCTCTATTTAGAGTTCTTTCACTCAAGGCCGTACAAGAAGGTCTCATAATGAAAACCAATGAAGAAGACCGAAAGACATGTTGACACATATCATTCTCCCAATTACTATAAACACTCTCTCCATTCACCTTGATATGGCCCATGCAAACACCATCCGAAGGGAGACGCTCCCAGGGCGCTTAAAGGCCAAGCATGAGTCTTGAACTTTTAGGGAGAACGTGGGTGGAAAAATTGACATATTGTATATATCTTTTTTCTCCCACTGAGTCTTTTACAAAAATGGGCTTATTAGCTTAATAAAAACCGACTAACTAATTTTAACCAAGTCTTTGTTAATTTGCTCAATATAATGCTTATATTGCATATTTCAACAATATGTGACTTCATTTATTAGACTTTTTAACGAAGTCAATCACTTATGCATGCTTATAAAATATTTGTCCAATTCACTTTCCAGGTCGGTTCTTAGGTAGAGGTGTTCCATTTTCGTCAGCTTAATTACCTCAGTCTAAACAGAACTTTCCTTAGACAAAGGTCCCTTATGGACACTTATTTTATAAATTTAATCTCTTACTAAAATTCATTTTAATCCTATTAAAATGCATTAAAAGATTAACCTATTTCTAATATCATTAGAAACGTGTTTAACATAAATCTAGGTGAATTAATTTGCATGTAACTCTTTGTTATAGATATTAATTATAATTTCATTCTACTTAATAACCATTATAAAATAATTTATAATAAAATCTATAATTGCATTCAAAAGACATTGATTAAATATAACATTTATATTTATCTAAGTAATGTCATGCTCAATGCAAAATTTATTTTAATTGAAAAATATAACACTTACATCTAACAATTATTAAGCACACATATCCATCATGTCATCATACATTATAACAATTATAATCTAGTATGATGCATAAAGATGCTTAATGTACCATACATCTAAAATAATATAACACTTATATTAAGATGCATGTGCATGCTAATCATGCATCCCAAAAATATAACACTTACATTTTGATATGATGCATGAACATATTTATCCTAAGGTGGGATTTTGAATATAAATGGCATATTTTATGCACCATTTAAAAATAATTTAAATCATACATCTCATGCATAATTAAATTAACAAAATAGCAAAGTTGACCAGCTATTGACATTCCTAGAAAATAAAATAAAATCTAAAACCCTAGATTTTAGAAAATCCTAAAAGAAAACGAAAAAAGAAAAAAAAAAAAAAAAAACTTCTTCTGTTCAGTGGTGATGGCGGGTTCTAAACATACTGATCAAATTCAACACGATCCAATGGTTAGAACTCAAGTTATTGACAAATTTTTAAAAGCTGTCCTTGAAAAACCGAATTGCACTGCATTGTTTCTCTTCGTTTTTTCTTGTTATGCCTTAATTTTCTTGGGTTCTTTTCACAGCAGCTTTTTGCCATGGCAGACATGGATTTACAAACTCGATTTACATTAAAAAAAAAAAAAAGCCATAAACACTGGGTTTTATATTGATCTCATCAATTAAAACTGTAAATCTAAATGCCAAAAGTCTAAACAGTCAACCCGCAAACCACAATTAAAATCACATACATCTCATGCATATATTTTAAAAGCAACCCACCATTCTATTCTGCTTTGTTTCTAAAAAAAAATCGAAAATCAAAATTGCACAAAGTGGGCTCTGATACCAATTGATGGGATCGAATCCTAAGCAGAAGCGTGTGGTCGCCTTGCAATTTTGTTTTTAATTTTACATAAACAAAATACGGTCTACAAATAATAACATAATGGATAAATAATCAAGATTAACATGTATTTAAGAGATGAAACGAGGGAAGAGCTAAAACTTACCTTTGTAGATTCCCAAATTCTTCACGATTCCCTCCGCATCTTCTTCAGAATGTCTCTTTATTGATCAAAGGACATCACCATAAGTGAAACCTTGTTATTCTCTAGGATCCCAAGAATTGGATGTGTGGTCTCCAAGACTTGGAAGAAGAAGAAGAAGTAGTAGAGAAAAGAAGAGAGATTTTAAGAGAAGTAGTAAGAGACAAGGATTCAGAATTCCCAATTCAACCGTGTCACAAACATGAGTTATGAAGACCTATTTATAGAGAGGAGTGGTGACCCTCTTCTCCTATTCTTTCCTATTTCTACTCTAGTTCTAATTAAATTAATTAATTAATCAATTAACCATTAATTAATCAATTAAACGACTATATTAAATCATATTTAATATAGAATTAATCAAAATATAATTATCACATATTTATATGTATACATCTCTTTAATATTTGAATCTCATTCAAATATTTCTCTCTCTTAATTATAGATCACATCTATAATTAACCATATTATATTAATCTCATTAATATTCAATTGATTTGAATAATTTAAATCATTCCTCTTATATATCCTTTAGTGAGCTAACAAGTGAACTTTATGGACCTACACATTAGAAGCTCCAATGATATAAGATTAATTAATTAAACCCTTTAGTTAAATTAATCAATTTTCATTAATTACTGTTCACTCCATTAAAGATCAATAGTTGCATTCTTCGCACTGTAGATTTATTTCTGTATCCATGAATATAATTAATTAACAGTGAGTTGACCCTTCACAAATTGCTCATAACTATAGCTGGGACAAAATATGGTTTTACCCTTGTAGTTACATCTAACTCCCTAAACACCACTGATCCCTCTAATAAACAAACAGTTTATAGTCCAACTATAAACTAACACCTCTCGAGCCAGTGAGAGGTTGAGACCCCAATGTTCAAGACCCAGAATCAGCTATTAAGGGAGCAATTTATCTATTTTTTCAAAGATCGCGAAGGAGTGAATTCCATTTTTTGTAGTTGTGTTCCTAGCTCCCTACTCGGACAAGTCCCCAAAATGGTAGGCTTGTTGAGTCGGCTAACAAGGTCACTCTCACCCATACAAATCAAAGGATTGCCCTTATAGACGGAAGTTCAAAACTCACTTAGGATTAAGGTCAAGTCACCTATGGTCATCCTAGTAAAATGTAAGTCTCTTCTAGCAACGGTGTTATATAGAGAGGCTAACACTAGAAGAAATTCGGGCTTTAATGTCGTTTGAAAAAAGTGAAATCGGATGTATAATGTCAAATTTTTTTTAAATGGATCTTTAATGTTGGTTTTAAATTGACATTGAAGATGGGCTTTAATATCGGTTTAAAACCGACATTAAAGGTGTAATGTTTTTTTTTCTTATTTTATTAAATAATATATCACTAAATCCCTAAATCCCTAAATTCGCCGCCTCTTCAACTTGCACTCCCCTCTCTTCACTCTCGTCATTGAAGAGACCACCCGCATATCCCCAAATCATCTCCCCTCTCGTCATCGGCGAGAGACAACAAGAGGAACAGGATCATTCCAAGGCATGTTCTATTGGCGATTAGGAACGATGAAGAACTCAGAAAGTTACTCGTTGGTGTAACTATTGCTAGCGGCGGCGTTCTTCCAAATATCAACCTGATTCTTTTGTCAAAGAAGATGGATAAGGCTACAAAAGAGCCGAAATCTCCATCGAAGGGTGCAAAGTCTCCGTCGAAGGTGGCTTGAAGGTTGAATTGCAGAGTTAGGGTCGGATGAATCTGTAATTTATGATCGTATTTTGGATGTCTCATTCCATCTTTTTTATTTTTTTGTTTTTGGTTTTTTTTGGGTTGTAACTGTAGACGAAGATTTAGGGATTTGGGATGCAGGACTGTATTTGATATGGCTATTTTACTAATTTACAAGCGAGGAATCCTCATCTTTTATAATTCTTTTGTCGATCAAATTTTCTACCGTAGGAAGGATATCAGTAATAGCTCTCCAAACAAAGTGTTTTATTTTGAATCGGATATGAATATTCCATTGAAGAGTATGATTTGGTATACATTCTTGATTTTTGATACCATCTACATCCATTATTGTTCTAATATTCACCTCTTTTATCAAAATGCCTTATTAATTTAGGCCCCCTAAGAGCTTTTGATAGGCAAAGTGTCTCCCATTTGATCCATGATCACCACTCAAATCGCATTAAGCTTTAAAAATAGAGTTTTCTGAGTTATTAAGCTTTGATATTTTCGAGCTCTTGCATCGATCAGTCAAGATGAATCTTGTTACCTTGAGTTTTCTTACTTTTCTTTTATTTTCAAGACGTAATTCTTGGTTATGCAATTAAACTTTCTAATCTATTTGACATGAAGGACATAAACCTTCAAAGATAATTACTCCTCTTCTTAACATCGATGGGCCTATTAAGGTAGATGCTAGCAATGGAAATACAAAGATTTTTATAAATGGCCGAGAAATTACAAAAGTAGAGCTTCAGATGCTTCTGGTAAATTTTGTCCCTATAACCTTTCTCTCTAGCATAAACTTCTAAAGTTTAAAGGGAATATTTGATCGTTGTAGTTGGCTGGAGTTCAATGCGTTGGTAATCCACACTTTTGGGTCAATGAGGATGGATCGTACCAAGAGGAGGGTCAGAAGAACACTAAAGGGTACATATGGGGGAAGGTACTATGTTGTGCAAATAGACAGTTAATTTTGATTTTAGCTTACATATGTAGCTATAACGGGTCATATACTTGTTTTTAACTTCTTGATTACATTTTAGGCTGGAACGAAGCTTGTCTGTGCTTTATTATCACTACCGGTTCCTTCTAAATCTTCAACTTATTATGGGGAACCAGACAACAACCTTGTTTACAGAACTTTTCCTGACTACCTTGCTCTTCAAAAGCTCCTTTTAGTTAGTTATGATGGATCTGGGACAAGTACTATATTCAAGCAGGTAGTCTGTAATTGGTCAATTGAGTATATGGTGCATCGTACCAATATCACTATATTGTCTTTGGACAGTTCCACTGGTGGTTATATTATGAGAAATGGTGCTCCATTTATTTTATCTCTGAGATAATGTGTGTAGTCTGTAGATTTCTTTAGTAATCTCAATTTTGTCTGCATTGCACTCCTTCATTGAAAATCTTTAGTAGTCCAATCAAGTTGGCAATCTCATTTTCTAAATGCTTTTGCAGGCCAAAATTCTATATAAGAATGCACATTTCTCTAAATATGAATATGAAATTATTAAGTTGAAGATCCAAAGCAATGTGTACGGATTGGTATAATTCTTGAAGGCCGTGAGCGATTTGAGGAGGACAGTTTGGCTGAAATAATGAAAAAACTAGCTGATGAAGTTGACCCTGCTGGTAGGAGTTATGATTCTTGCCTCAATATCTATTCAAGGCATTAGACAAAGTTACTGTTCATGTGCTTGCTAGTTACCTTGAACAACAATTTTGGATAATGATTTAGGCTTTTTAGATTTAACACTCAATTGTCTGTTAAATGCACAATTAGCGTTGAACAGTGAGCTTAAATAAGGAAAAATTCTTATGTCTTCTAGGTCTCAGCCTTGGGGCGGGCATGGGTGCCCTTTGAATCAGTGGGAGTGGCCTACCAGTACTGGGTTCTCAGGACAAAAAACTGATCACCTTGAGCCTGGAGCCAAGGATATGAAACCTTTTACTAAAGATATTAAAAGCTTTGGGCTATGTGTCGAAGCACTGGGTAAATTTTTATACCGATCTGTACAAGATGGCGGAGGTTAAGAACAACTTGAGGGAGCTTTTGCAACAAAATCTAGGTATAGCTCATCAAATTATGTCTATGTCTGTAGCATAGGAAGTAGGCTTTTTCCCCTTGGATTTGACATTCGCTTAGCCTTTTGTATTTGTATGTTCATGTTCTTGGGTCAAAAGAATTTTTCTGGTGTGGTGTTGGGAGTTTTGATTGTATTTGTTTGATCAAAAGTAAACTCTGCATAAATCTAAATATGCCTCCGCCTCCCATGTTCACTATGTTAGCTCATGTTCCATCTTTTGATTGAGTTTCATTTGACTTAGAGTTTTAGTTCATGAGTTGAATTTCATTAAATAAGTATATTTTAGTTCACAAGTTATTAAGTTTACCTTTTGAGTTGAGTTTATGTGCTTGTGTGTTTATTAAATTCATTTAGTTCATGAGTTTCGTTACTCATTGAGTCTTTTTATAAAGTGTTAAATTAGAATATGTGTTGGAGTGCTTTGGTTAGAGAAGGAAACCATTCTAAACATGTTTTCCATTAAAGAACAAATAAACATCACGCCAGGAGTATCACTGAGAGTATTTATTCTGACAAACTTTTGGAGGCCTATCACTGTCTTTGCTCTTCAGGTGAGGCCCTAAAAGCTTCTGTTGTTCCTCTAGTTCAAGCATTTTGTTTCCAGAGATGGTTTTTATCGTTAAGAGCTAAGGCTTTAGGAACTGTGGGGAGCATACTGAAGCTATTGCCAAACATTTCATATTGTATTAGTACTGACTATGGTAAGCTTGGGATAAACGATACCGCTGCCATCCATCAAACCATGAACAAATTTAGTAAATTATCTTTAATGTTAGAGAGGCTATCCCATGAATTTGATCTCATTGGAACAAGTTTTATTGGAACGGACACAAAGAGTTCGAACATTATTTCAGCCTTTGCACTGAATTGCTCTCTGTTGGCCTTTTGTACTGGTTTTTCCTTTCATGTTCCAAACTTGGCTACAACTCTAATGACTTAAAATGTGGATGATTTCAGAACTAAATCACATGCAATACTCATTCAAAATCTGATTGGTAGGCTGTGGTTGGTAGATGATGAAACAAGTAGAATGCTTGCACAACTTTTCGAAATCAATGGAGGATCGAATAACTTTTCGAAATATTAGATGTGGGGTACGAAGTAGGAGGTATCTTGACTCTCTGTAGGTATGTTGTTTCTGAGTTCATCTGTTTCAAAGCAAGTCAAACAGAGTGGATGAGGGGACATTTCTCCAGGTTATCGAGGATAGTGTGCAGTTTTTATCAAGTATTCTTACATAGTGGATAAGCATTCCATTTCGAATGTCCAAGTGCTTCTTTTGTGTAAGATATACTTATTGGCATTTTCTTTTACCTCGTAGGCTAGCATTTGAGTATTTATTTTAATTCAATTATGTCAGTTGAAATTTAGTAATTGACTTCAAACTTCAAGCCTTGCATTGGGTCTCAACTATTTGCCACTACCGATGCTCGTAAACTGGATAAAATATCTATCCCATTTGGTCCATCTATCATTAAATCTTTGTCTTTAACTCAAAACATTACGTCAAACATGTCAGTTCAAATCACCAAGATGTACTGCATTTTGTATTGTGATTTTTCCTTCCAGGAACTCAAGCACAATGGTAAGAACATGCAAAAACATCAGGTCTTCCAATTACTTATTTACTGCAGAGTTTTCTTGATCTTTGTTGCTTTTGGAGCTTATCCTACAAATTATACGCTTGGAATCGTGTTGAATGATTGTTGTTCCTTGCAATCTATTGAATTCGGGAAGCAGGTTCATGCATATATCATCAAATATCATATAGATTTTTCGATTTAAATAGTTAGTATCTACTAGCGTTCTTTAACATCCGATTTAAATAGTTAGTATTTAGCTCTGTAACTGAATCGGTATTTCTATTACATTAGTAACATCCGATTTAAATAGTTAGTATCTAGCTCTGTAAGCATCATTCTAATATTCGATTTAAATTATTTGATCATTCGATAAGCATCACTACAAGAATTTTGCCTTGAATGTACCATTTATGCACATTCCCAATAAACACCGTTAGTTGAATATGAATTATGATAACATTTTCACTTTCAATCCTTTGTCTTAAACCTTTTTTGTTTGTGTATTTTTTAGGTGTTTGGAAGGGGAGGGGAGGTGATGGATTTCTTGCAATAACAAGGGATTCAGGTGAAAATTATTCCTGGTAAGTGCATTTTAATGCTTGTAGTTTTAAGCACGGTTTCTAAGTGTTTTCAAGTGACTCTAATCATTTAAAAATTCCTGTTTGAGAAGTTATAGTGTGCTTATTTCTCTTTGAACCATACTGGATTAGAATGTAACACCCGTTTATGACTCATGGGTACTATTTATTTGTAGTTTAGATTTGATTCAAGGTGCTCGAGTTTGTAGGTCGCACTATGGTAGTTTGTGGGTTATTCATGCACTATGGTAGTCTTTGTGACAACTTTTGAGGTTTGAAGTATATTGTGAGCTAAATTTGCTTATTGATATATGTGTTCTTGAATATTCATTTTTTGGGAATTCAGATAGTTCTGTTGAGAACAAATGGTTGTGAAATATTTTTGGGAGTGTATTTCTTTGAACAGGTTCAAGGTAAATTTTTGGTTTTGTTGTGGTAGTATCGTTATGCTACCGAAAATTTTTCATCGCCTTCGTATCTCATATCTAGGTAACCAAGCTTCTCTTCTTCAAGATCTTGA
Source organism: Benincasa hispida (assembly GCF_009727055.1). NCBI lineage: Eukaryota > Viridiplantae > Streptophyta > Magnoliopsida > Cucurbitales > Cucurbitaceae > Benincasa > Benincasa hispida. The sequence goes on along the minus strand of NC_052352.1, from coordinate 62,973,886 downwards.
AAAAGAAGATTCTCTCATTTATTCAACTATTGAGTTTTCTTGTTTTGCAGATGCAACAATGGAGTAAATATTTGGTATTGCAACCTCTTTATGCTTTTTCTTGGGAAACTTTAGATCCAACACATTCACTACAAGAATTTTGCCTTGAATGTACCATTTATGCACATTCTCAATAAACATATTTAGTTGAATATGAATTCTTATCACATTTTCACTTTCAATCCTTTGTCTTAAACCTTTTTTGTTTGTGATCGTTTGAACAATAGTGGTCAGACAAAGATGCCTATAACCAGACACTGCTGAAGCTAGGGGGTTGGTTCAAGAAGAATTATGAAGGGATCCATACTTATCAAGTGGAGAGAGACAGTAATCTCATAATGTTTGTAAAATCATAATATTTGTATTACTTGTAATTTGTGTTTTCAAGATCTGAATTATTGTACAACCTTTTAAATTATAATTTTATAACAGAATTTGTGGATTAAATGTAGTAGATTTACAATCCATACATGAATAATATGTCATAGCTACAACGTTCAATGATGATGTGTCATGTTATACTTTTTGACCAAAAAAATGGATTCGACAATGGAATTTTAAAAAAAATGGACAGATTCGGGCTTCAATGTCGGTTAATAATTAAAAAAAACAGAGGCTTCAATATCGGTTGCAACCGACATTAAAGACCTTTAATGTTGGTTGAAAATTTCACTGAAGGTATTTAATGTCGGTTGCAACTGACATTGAAGCCTGTGTTATTGAAGCCTTTAATGTCGGTTTAAAACCGACATTAAAGGCAACCAACATTAAAGGGCTTTAATAACACTATCTTTAATATCGGTTGTCAACCGACATTAAATCCTTTTAATGTCGGTTTAAAACCGACATTAAAGCCTGAATTTCTTCTAGTGTAATCATTTATTAGTTTGATCTTATACAAACTCTTTGTATAGAATACCCTCGCTCGCATGTCTCGACGTGGACGATCAGGATCAGATCATATGTAGTACTTTATAACAATTGTAACATCTACAAAGCAGGCCATATTCGTAGTGTCATAAGGATAAGATACCCAACCTTATCCATCTACTATAAACCATTTAAGTTATTACTTAAACATGATCTACCTGTATGTCTCTACATACATGTTTAAGTTTCATAAAATAACTTTGGATCTTAATTTATTGGATTGATTAATGTAGTCTAAACATTAATAAAATACCTCTTATTTTATTATATATATAATTTATCTTTACAAACTACAAGATACATGATTAAGGACATTAACTCCAACACATATCCAAGATTGGACTGAAACCTGTTGACTATTCCAAATGCATAGCATATGTCTGGGCGTGTACACAACATTACATACATCAAACTCCCAACTGCTGATGCATAAGGAATTCGTTTCATAACCTCAATTTCTTGAGGTGTCTTAGGACACTGTTCCTTAGACAGATGAATTTCGTATCTAATAGGTAACAAACCTCTCTTGGAATTTTGCATCTTATATCTTGACAACATCTTGTCTATATAAGATGCATGAGATAAGGCTACTGTCTTGTTCTATCGATTTCGAACTATTTGGATTCCAAGAACATATTAAGCATCTCCCGAATGAGTAATATAACATGCAACGGAAGAATTCAAAATCAATAAGCACTTAAACTACATTTAATTTAAGTTTTAAACATGCTACTCATGAAGTTTTCAAAAGAGGGTTTGAACATGGCAATATCTTTGTAGTTCTCTTCACGATTTCAACAAAATTTCCATAAATTTGAGCTAGATTCTTAAGATAGGCCATCAACAAGATATTCTCAACTATGCTCAAGAAGGAATGTGTGGTGGAAACACTCTAATCAAGCTGAATTGAAGATGAACTAGAAAAGGTGGAGTAGGGTTTCAGTTTTACAATAGTAAGGATAAAGAGCTTAGTTTTCTTCTTAACTCCATGCATGAAGCTTTATGATATAGACCTTTTTCATATATTAGAACATGGCTGCATAGAGGGCAGCTCCTACTTGGTGTTGATTAAAGAGTTCATGATGAAATTTGGTGATAATACACCATATGTAAAGTTAGTGGATTTTTACAACTTTTGGGAAAAATCCACTAACTCAAAAAAAATTTCAAAAAAATTGAATTTTCATTTAAATAAAACTATTTTATTTAAAATTTAGTTTTATATAATTAATTCAAAATTAATTAATTTAAATAAAACTAATTTAATTAATTTAATATCTTAATATTAAATTAATTAAACATGAATTCTACCAACATGATTTAAATTCATATAATCAATATTTAAATCACAATTTAAATATTAATTGATTCTCCAATCTCATTTTAATTTCAATTAAGTTAAACGTTTTAATTTCATCATATACAATCAATTGAAAAACCCTAAAACTGAATTTGAACATTTCAAATTCATAACCCCAAATTCAAAATTCATTCAATCAATTACTCCATTCATTATTCCAATTTATGAGCTAGTATGAGGATCTATTGGACCTACAGATCATGAGCTCCAACGATTTGTAATCAATTGGTTAAATTCTTTAAACCGAATGAATTACTTTTCGTTAACCAGCTAGACATACCACTATAGCTCGATAGTTGCACTCTCCTCACTGTAGATGTATTTCTATCCATGTTAACTATAATCAGTAAGTCAATCCTTCATAGGTTATTCGTATTTACAGTTAGGTCAAAATTACCGTTTTACCCCTATAAATACATCTTGTTCCTTAAGTTCCCACTGACCCTCTAATGAACAATTGATTCATAATACCACTTATGAATCATGTCCCTCTCTATCATGAGAAGGTGGGGCCCCATTTGTTCAAGACCTACAATCAGAACTTAAGAGAATAACTTATCTGCTAATCTTAAAACGGGTAGTAGTGAATCCCATCTTGCAGGGTTATGTCCCCAGTTATCTATCCGGTTTTATCTCCAAAATGGAAGGCTTATTGAGCAGTGCTACTGGACTACTCTCATCTATGCAGATCAAAGGGCAATCCCGAATAAACAGGAGTTCATAACTAGCTTAGGATTAAGATCGAGTTATCCTAGGTTACTTTAGTATGATATGGTCAGTTTTAACAGTAAATGGTTGTTATAAAGAAAAGTGTCTATTTCATCGTCAAGTCTTTATGCAAATTTATTGCATAGGTGACATGACCTTAATCCTGAGTGTTTTGGGAACTCCTACCTATGAGGGCGGTCTTTTGATTAGTATGGGTGAAAGTGGCCAGATTGCCAACTCAACATGCCTATCTTTTTGGGGACTTGTCTGATTTAGGAGTTGGGAACTCAGTTACACAAGATGGTCCCCAAAGTAGGGGTAAATAGATAGATTGCTCCCTTAAGGGTTGATTCAGGGGCTTGAACATAGTGGCCACAACCTCTCTTTGGAAGAGAAGACTCGGTCTTAGTAGGACTATGATTTATGTTCATTAGAGGGATCAGTGATACTTAAGAAGATAGATGTAACTACAAGGGCATAACGATTATTGACCCAGCTGTACTTACAAGCGATCTGTGAAGTGTTATCGCACTATTGATTGGTTGATATGGACACATAATATATCTGTAATAAGAAGAGTTCAGCTGTCGGTCTTTAGTGGAGTGCCTGGCAGTTAATGGATGATGGATCCTATGACTAAACATTTTAGTCAGTTATTCATGTATGGTTGGAGCTTCGAGCTATAGGTCCATAAGGTCCCCTTGGTAGCTTAATGGATTCAAGTTAAGGATCAATTCTTGGTATTGATTTGAAATGTTCAAATTGACAAGATGTAATTCAATTATATATGATATGATCGGTATGGTGTATGAGATACATCAAGTGGAGGATTAATGTAAATGAGATTTATATTAAGGACCATAGAATAGAAAAAGAGCTATGGTTTATATATTTCATGAGATGAAATAGTAAAATTATAGGTTATAAGTATAGTATGGTAAGTTGGTTATCATGTATATTCATAATTATATTAATTATTGGATAATTATCTATTTTTCTCTAATAACCAATTGAGTGGGAGGTTATTGGTGATTTCATGGTAACCGTGAGATAAAAGGAAAAATGTTTTCCTAAATTTAGAAGTTGTAGATTTGAGAAAGTTTCTATTCTAAAAAATTGCTCATGGTGGCTGTTAAGTAAATGAGATTTACTAAACGATAGTTGAAGAGAGACTAGACGATCGTGGAGTGTTTCTATACAATAGTCACTCAACTAGCCTTTAGCTAAACAATCGTGTAGCTTTTGCTAAACGATCGTGAAGCTTCTTCTAAACGATTGGGCATCATCTATATGATAGACTTGTCATCTCCCATTTACTCAATCATTTACACGATTATTCCTCCGGTCTCTTCCTCTAACCAAGTCCACACAGAGCCCACACTTCTGGATTCTTACACCGAGAATACCAAGGTAGCCATTGTGGTGGGGTCGTACTCAACTCGACATTGTCGAAGTTTATCGGAGGCCGTTCAATGTGTTCGTGATCTTGGAGATCGTTGAGTTTGTGGTCACTGTGATCGTGTAGTCTAGCAGTCGTAGTGTTTAAGAGTTCGGATTTGCAGTTTTGCTAATTGTTCGAGCGTTCGTGATCAAGGGTGTTGAAGATGAGTCTTCAAAGGTATGTGTAATTCTATCCATTGATCTTTAAGAATAACATATTGTAATTTCATTTTGTGCATAGCCTGTATGTTTCCATTACTTGATTATAATTGTTAATGTTCATATCATGAAATTTGGAATGATCATTCCACTGCTCATGGAAATCCTCATGTCCGATTTCCTTCACTATTAACTTGGTCATGTTTATGTCACTACATAGAGTTAAGGTATTCATACTATAGTCACGGATAAGTTTATTGAATTTTCATAATAGAATGCAAAATCAACAACTTTATTGAATAAGTTACTCAATAATATTTTATTGATAAATATAATATTTAACATGAAATTTACGAACTGTGAGTTCTAGGATATTCCCAACATCTCCTAAATCTTTCATTTGAAATTGTGATGCTCGCCATCTCTTAACATCATCAAGGAATCCTACCTTATTCCCAATGAGTAAGATATCATCATCATATAATACCAGAAAAGCTACAGTCTTGTTGACAATTTTCTTGTAAACACAAGATTTGTCAATGTTCAATTCAAAGTGAAAATATTTGATCGCAGTGTCAAATCTTATATTCTAAGATTGAGATGTTTGTTTCAATCCATAAATGGATCATTTGAGCTTGAAAATTTTTTGCTCTTGACCCTATTTAATGAATCCATCTGGCTGAGACAACAGATAATCTATTCAGGATAGCCATTCAAAAAGGCTGTCTTGACATTCATTTGCCATATTTCATAATTATAAAAAACAACTATAGACAAGAGTATTCTAATTGACTTAATCAGGAAACTAGAGAGAAGGTTTCTTCATAGTCCACTCCCTCTCTTTAGGTAAACCCTTTTAGCACGAGTTGAGCTTTATAGATCTCTACCTTATCTTCTTGGTCTCTTTTTCTTTTGTAGATCCATTTACAACCAATAGGTTTTACTTTATCTGGTTGATCTACAAGTTCCCAAACTAAATTGTAGTACATTGACTCCATTTCGAGATCCATGGCTTGTATCCACTGGTCTCGGTCCACATCTTCCATTGCCTGTTTAAAGGTTAATGGATCCTTTAAACTATCATCAGGTATGACGACCTGAATTTCTATCAAATCCATGTAACGGTCAGACTATTGAGCAACTCTCTTACTACGTCGAGGTACTCTCAATTCTTGAGAAGAATGTGACTGACCAAATGTGTTAGTTTCATCAATAACTCTTATTGATGGACTGGCTGGATCAACAATTCTTGTTGGTCTCTCTATAGTTTCTTTGGACATTTCATTCAATACTAATATAATGTAAACCCTCGAGTTTTGTAAGGTACATCAAACCAAACTTGGACATTAATATCAAAGAGGTCTAAGTATGAGTTAAGACTATAAGGAGGAAGATTGAGGATAATTGAAAAGAGGAAAATACTTGAAAAGGTGTGCGGCAGACTAAGCATTTGAAGATTACTAAGCATAAGTTAGGCATTGAGGTAGGTGAAGGCATGGCTACGCATTGACCAAGGAATAGGGAGGCTTTGCATTGAAGCCATGCGTTGGGCAAGCCTCATGGTAAGGCTTGGAAAACAATGTGACATGTACGATAAAGAGTTAGATGACCTTAGGTAAGGAGGCTTGAGCATGCATTGAGATGCGTTGGCTAGGAGTAGTGCTATGCGGCAAAGTGAAGTATTCGGCCAAGAGAGACTATGCGGCCAAGGGAAGGACTGTCTGTCCAAATGGGGTATACGGTCAAGTGAGGCTATGCGGTCAAGTGTGGGTAGGCGTTGAGTGAGGTATGCAGCCAAAGAAGGGTGGATGAGTTGAGTAGAAAAACTTGGGGAACAAGTTAGGGTTGACAGTAAATTGGGATATGTGGCTGAACCAAGTGAAGTTTGGGCTAAACCTAGGATGGGATAGGTGCATGGTAGAACATGCAATGTTGGGAAGGACACATAAAAAAGGAGGCTACGCATTGGCATATGCAAATTGAAGACACTTCAGTCAACAAGCAAGGAGGTGTCAAGGGAGCTGTGTTGGCACATACATGTTGAGGGAAACTGGACATGCAAGGATGGTGAAGTTTCAAGCATTGGTGATTTTAGGACCACTATAAATAGAGCAGGTAGGGGACGTTAGTTCTCACAATTCACTTGTGTAAATCCAGTAAATTTTTTGTAAAAGTGTCGAGAGAGGAGTGTATTAGGAGATCTTAGGCTACCATTTGATTTGGAGAAGTGAGGAGTGAAAAAATTGCATTGGAAGGCAGAAAGGTCAGCTGGTCGCATAGGTAGGTGCCTATCGCCCACGCCATCGCTTGGCGCACAACGCAAGCACACGCACGACCCATCGTAAGGTGCACCTTTAGGACGACCCAGACATCCATGCAGTATACGGGTGAGCGTATGCCCACACGTGTTACGCTACCCAACCCTTGTACACACGCTCACCCATGCCACGCTCGTGTCACGCCGCACCTGTGCGAGGAGTGCTGCCCACCTGCGCACTGCCTTGTGCCCGTCCTGCACATTGACTGCCCATACCACCTACCAACCTACATAATTCACCTAAAAAATTGTTTTCCCGGAAGTTAAACCTATTTTTAAGTAAGTTGGAGTGGGTAAGTCAAAATATTCAATTTAAGGGTATTTTGTTTGAGAAATTGGGCTAATTTAGGATTTCCTTGAATTAAATAAAATTCGAGGAATAGGATCAAGAGCCGTTCGAGGGAAATAATAGGAAAAGTCCCAACAAAGACTGTGAGTGGTTCCTATTTTTATATTTTATGAATTTTTCTATTATGCTTATATATGTAAGGTTTGAAAATAGGCATGATCGGGAAATGTGCCTTCATGGCTTTTGGTGCATTAATTCCATTGTTGATTGGGTTATATTGTTTTGTTAGAATGACTGTTTTACTTTGATAACATGAATTGATAGAAAACTGGGATTGTACCCTGAAAAATTGTTAGCATGTCTCAAAGTACGACTAACAGGATATTGTCGACATGTGCACACTCGACGGGCTAAATGGGTACTGGAATTGTTTCCTCGAACTTATGAATTGTTTCCTCAACTTGCATATTGGATGTAAACGGGTTTACTTGGGAAACACATGATCATGCCAGAAGAAGCCAATTACCAGACTGAGAAGGTTATTTGTTGTGTGTTGTGATGCTTGATTGTAGAATTTGTTTTCCAAAAATGAATTTTCAATGAAAATTTATTTTCCTATAAATTATACCACTCACTGGGCTTTTAAGCTCACGTTTTTCAATATTTTATTTCCCCCCATGTAGCGGAAAAAGGACGTTCTGGAATTGCCACTCTCCCAAATTTAAATCCCGAGTCTGGTTATCATTAGAAGTCACTAGGGCTAGCTAGGGTAAAAAATGTTTAAGTATGAACTCTTGAATTTGATGTTAAAAATTAATTGTAATATACATGGTTGTTATCTGATGAGTTGGTTTAAGGATGGATAGTAGGTGTCACAAAGGTGGTGTCTGCTGTCTTCACGTCTCCTTTTGGGTTGATGTGAACTCGGGAGGGGGTGTGACAAGTTTGTTGCAATGGTAACATTTACCTTTAGCAACCTTAGCCTTGCTTTTCTTTGTAGGATCCCTTGTTGCAGTGGTTACAACACTTGCTTCCCTTTCTTGTCCCTTATTTTTCATCAGAGACTAATAAATCTGAAACTCATTTAAAAGAGTAGTCCGATTATATTCTATTTTTTTTCATCATTACATTTGTTTTAAATTGCAGAAAACTCTTTGAAAGAGAATCCATGATGAAACTGACTGGCTCTTCTCATCAATGATAGCCTTGTTTGCCTCTGCAATATTGAAGTGGACCATCATGTCCAAGACGTGTTCTCTAACAGAGGTCCTTTCTTTCATACGAGAGTTGTTATCACACACCGCTCCAGATTACCCTCATAACTTGGATGGAATGGTGACTACAACAATTACCAACTCTTTTGCTGGCACTTACTGGCTATCTAACCTATTAAATTTTGCTCAGACCCTGAATACGTACATATCATCAATATACGAACATATTAACTCAGAACTTAACACATTTACATTACAGGGTTTCGCAACATTGTTCATACATGAATATTACAACTTAGTGAGCCCCATCAAGAATACTAGTCACTAGACAGACACATGTGTACTAACTAATACAAGTCGTCAATTACGCTTCCTTCAACCTGTTTCTTTGAGTGGCAGAGCAACAGCAGAAAAGTGTTTTGGGAATTGACCGCTACCTGAAAGGAAAACATTTGAAAACATGAGCTAGAAGCCTAGTGAGTGACTTAATAAAAACATAAATCTCATGCATAAATTGAAAGCTTGTAAACATAATACTGAAACTAAAATATGCCAAGTAAACGACATAAAATCTTTAAAACCATTGTATCTAAAACCTGATTCTTAGTTAAGAATGAACATTTATCGTTCTAATTCCCAACGCCAAGCCATGGCCAGATGAGAGCCCCACTCCGATCTCTTCATATTGAACTATGGTTAGGAGAGATCCCTACGTCGAACTCTTTAAATATACCGATGGGCATCTCAAGCAACTTTCTTTAACATAAACATTGATAACTACTTTAAACACCATTATACATCATTATTCTCTAGTTGAAACGAACATACATCGTTCTAGCTCCCAACGTCTGTTATCAGCCAAGAGACCCATACTTCGGCCTCTCTGTGCTGGTATACGGCCTAGGAGACCCATACTTCGACCTCTCATTCAGAACTACCTACGTGCATGTGGAGTTTTCTATGTACCGTCAACACCTTGGGTACATTTATTGAGATACCTTCCTTACCTTCAGTAATCGGCTGACTTAAGCTACCAAGTTCTCGAAAAGCATTAAAAGAATAGTTTTCAAATATAGCATAAAAAACTCTTTAGGATACTTCCTTACCTTCAGTATTCCTTTTCATTATGTTTAGGAATATCAACGCATGTACTTTGACAACCTCGGGTATTTAAAACATAGTACATCAAGCTTCATTCAACCTTAGTTTTAACCCTAACGCATGCTTCATACTTTGTAAAATAAGTTGGCTTAAATCATATTGAACTAGCTTGTAAAAACCACTAGCATGCGTTAGACATGGAAAACATACTTGGAAAACTCATACATTAGTAAACATCATGCATTGATCATGCTTTCAATCATAGAAATAAATTGCTTGGAATCACATAAAATTTAGTATGAGAATGACTTTGCTCAATCCCTCGACGTCGTATTACTTACATGCACGTGCTTATAACTGAATACCATCATACCTTAGGTACTTAACTAGGATACCTTCTCATTGTTTTTCAGTATCCTTAGGATACCTTCGCATTGTCCTTCAGTATCTGTCGTATAACTAGTCATAAACATTTAGTTGAAAACTAAGACTTAGTGCTCAAATCATCATACTAGTTCATCATTAAAATGGAGTTACTAAAACATACTGAAAGTATTTGGAAAAAATAACATACTTAAATCATGCCAATTTCCATAGAAAACATGCTTTACTTAGCATGAGAAATAGCTTCAAACATATGTTGCTTGGCACTTCATATAAACACTTAGCATGAGAAATAAATTCAAAGAAATCATGGTTTCTAAATCATTAAAATTAAATCACCACATAGTCACTCACAGTTCGTCGGGGCTCTTAACGGTTTATACGCCTCTCCTAGCTCTTCTTGGCCTGAAAGGACATAATTCCCGGTTAACTTCCTTAGAATTCTTAGCAAAATACCTCAACTAGTTCGTTTACTAATGGAACTTTCCTCATCAAAACAACATTGCTAACAAGATAACCATTATGAGTGAATTCATCAGCGAGATTAATCATATCATTAGGAAAACTTCAACCTAGCGATACTCACCATACCAACGAGATTCAACCCAAATTTCCAGCTAGATTTCCTTCTTGAGCGAGATCTTTAGCATAAAATTAGCGAGATTATCATTCTGAGCGAGATCCTCATGCTCCTTATCTCGCCCTCGCTCTCTACGGTGAGCTGTTTGCTTGTTCTTCCCAAGCAGCTATCTATTTATGTACAGATTCTCTGTTTCAATTTCAAAAATTAATAACTCAAAATCCAAAACTCTTTTTATAAAACTTCCTTCTACAAACATGTTTAGAATCAAGTTAGTAACATTACCTTAAAATTTCAGCTCAAAATTCTTTGTCGTTTGATCTGGAGATTCAAACCTTCATCATTCGCTCCAATTCAAGCAGCTTCCTACTTGTTCAACAGTTTCCAGTTCAAACTTCAAAAATATATAACTCGATTTTTGCTCAAAACGCTTCGTAATTCATCCTGGAGCTTCAATTCTTCACTGATGGCCTAGATTCACCCGAGAAACGAACCCTTTGTCTTTATTTTGTCCTTTCGGCCTTATTCCGACGAGTTTTTCCTCCAACAGTATAACCACAGAAAATAAACACACAGAGCTTTCGAATGCCACTAGAATTATGAAAATAACCTAAGTAGTTTGTTCAAACCGACCCAATGAATTCGACTTTCTTGCTTATATCACCGCCCAAAATCCAGCATGAACCCTCGTTGTGCCACCTTTCCCACTATTGATGATGAAGGGTTAGGATTTAGCAAATTTTATTTTGCTAACTTCACTCACAGTATTACTTCAGCACTACACCTAATTAGATGGCATGATCTCATCTATATGCTTATTATGCATTCCATCATCAAGTAGGACCTTCTTTAGCCTAGCCGAGTTTTGTCCTACTTTTACACTTAGCTACCCAAGAGCTTATTTCTTCTTGCTTCCATCTTCTATCCTTCCTAAGACATGGCTTCATTTAGCTCATTAAAAAACATCACATCACTTACTCTTACTTAAAGTAATTTGGGTTCGGGTTTTACAGTTGTAAACGTATTTGAGAGCGTTATGGCAAATGGATGGGATGATTGTCCAAACATCACTTGCAATAAATCCATGATCGCCTAAGTAGTGATCATGCTCTCGTGCTTCTTAGTCAAAACATCTTATATGTTGGCTAATATGTAGGCTCGGGTTTTCTAGTTTGCCCTTACCCACTTGTCATACGCATCCTAAATGTTTCGGTCTGTAGTTGAGCTGGGATATTAATTGCAACGATACCTTAGTGAGTTATTATAGATGCTATCAAGGGGCAGTAGAAAAGTCCTTCACTGAAGCAAGACATTCTTGACTAAATACTGATGCTAAAATAACTATTTATTCCTATAGTCATTTAGCTATCGTTTTCGGTCAGGAACTTACTTACACTTAGTAATTCTCGTAAGTGTGACTCTCCATTTTCAGATTTTAGAGAATGGTATCAACAAGCTCCCGAATTAGAAGACAATGTTGAAGACAGAACTAAGAAATCTTATTCATTTATGAAGTTTGCGGTGTTCCAATCCCTATGTTACAACCCTTTGATTGGGTGGTCGCCTAAAAACGACACGCAGGTGGAACATAGGAATCTTATAGAGCAACCTTATGGAAGAGACCACAGGATATGTTAACATATTTCCTTCACCCACTTACTATGAACTACTTTCCCTATTCACCTAGTTATTGATCCATGCAAACGCTTTCCGAATGGAGCAGTCACGATAAAAGCGACACAAAGCCGAGATGGATCTCACGGTGTGAACTCTTAGGGACGTGAGAGCTAAAAAAAATATATTTGATATATTATTAATCTCCCACTAAAGTGTTCTTTTTGATTGGGTATATACTTTACTTAAGTATATTCCGGCTAAAAAAACTGAATCTAAGTGTTTATCCAAGTATTACGTTTATATTTGGATTTAACTGACGATGTCTATAATTTTTAAAGCCCATAAACAACTGAGGAATTACAATAATTAATTGACGATTCAGTTTAATTAATTAATTGACAATAATTAATTAAACTGAATCGTCAATTAAAGCCCATAAACAACTGAGGAATTACAATAATTACAACCAAATTGAAGCTTAAAAGAAATGCCAAATCCGTAATATATCCACTTTAGCCACCACACATTCATCTCATGAAATAACACCCGCCAAACTAAAATTAATGCAAAATAAGTGCTTAAAACATGCTCTAATACCAACTGTTAGAATAAACGACGTGCATACGAAAACAATTTGGATCTTAAGCACTTTAAATTTCATTAATTTTAAAGATAAAGTATGCATGCAAATAACTTTGGAATTATGGTTTGAGTTACAACCTTCGTAGTTCCAAATTGACCATCAATTCCACTCCAATCTCCCCACGAGCCAGCTGTGAGCCAGCACGAGAGTCTTTCGACTATTCTCCAGCCTTAGATGGGATGGTGGGATCCGATGAATGACTTTGTAGGGATGAATTTAGTATAGAAATTGAGATAGAATTGAGGACTTAATTTCTAAAACTCTTTTAGAATCTTTAAGTTGCCAAGAAAAATTTGTTTTTCAACTAACTTGAAATTCACCAATATGGCCAAAAAGAATTAATCTCCATCAAAGCATCTTATTTATAGAGCAATTACATGCCATTCATGCAAAATTAAGTTAACAATTCTTGACACTTCAAAATGCACTTAATTTAGTGAGATAAGTGACATTTTGTGGAATCAACACTTTGCAAAATGAATTACTCACTAATTCACTAAGTTGGATTTTTCCACTAAAAAATATTTTTGGATCTTTCCACTTAGTAAAGTCAATATATTTTTTTTACTTTTGACTATTTTGAAGTCAACATTTGACTTTAGTCAAATTTTAATTAAATATAGCTTTAATTAAAAATTAAGTCAAAACTAATTTTGGAATTTTCCACTTAGTGAAGTCAACTTTTGATTTTTGACCTTCAAAGCTTGGTGAAGTCAAAATTTGATTTTGTCCAACTTCGATTAATTCCATTTAATTCAAAATTAATTCAAATAATTAATATTAAATTAATTAAAAATTTTAATTAATTTAATTTAATATTCAATTATTAAATCCAACACTAATTCCAATGAATCCTTATTCATAGTTTTGATATTTAAATCTTATTTAAATATCTTCAACTCTCTCTTTATCATTCAAGTTCTAATTGAATGATACACCGTTAAATATATCGCATATCTTCAATGCTTATTCCCTAATTCGAATATGAATACTTCAAATTCACACGTCACATTGTTCTAAGGTTTAGTCCGATATGAGCTAGCAGAGGGACCTAATGGACCGATAGATCATGAGCTCCAACGATTTGAGATTAACCGGCCGGCTAAACTGTTTAACCTAATTAACCAACATTCGTTAATTACCGGGACACTCCATTAAAGCCCAATAACTGCATTTTCCTCACTGCAGATATATTTCTATCCACACGATTCAACCATGATTAGTAAGTCGATCCTTCACAGGTTGTTTGTAATTACAGTTGGGTCAAAATTACTGTTTTACCCCTGTAATACATTTTGCTCCTTAAGTCTCCATTGATCCACTAATGAACAATTGGTTTATGTTCTTACTAATAAACTGAGTCCCTCTCATTCATAGAGAGGGCAGGGCCCCTTGTTCAAGATTAGAAGTTAGTACTTAAGAGAACAACCTATCTACTAACCCTGAAATCGGGTAGGAACGAATTCCATCTTGCAGGATATGTCCCTAGCTACCTGCCCAGTCTTACCCTTAAAATGGGAGCCTTATTGAGTCGACGTTATTGAGCCACTCTCACCCATGCAGATTAAAGGATAATCCCGAATAAACAAGAGTTTATAGTTAGCTCAGGATTAAAATTGAGTTACCTTAGGTCATCAAATTGTAACAGTCAGTTTTAACAGTAAACAGTATTATAAAGAAAAGTGACTATTTCGTAGCATAGGATGCCCCCACTCACATGTCTCTACATGAACGATTCAGGATCACATTATTTGTCTTAAATACAAAGTGGACCACATCCATAGTGTTTCTAGGATAAAATACCCAGCTCTATCCTTATACTTATAGACTGTTTTGGCTATATACTCAAACTTGATCCACTTTTGTGTCTCTATGTAAAGTTCAAGTATTCATGCTATAGTTAGAGGTTCTTTAGTTTATTGGATTTAGAATTTTACAAGTGTAATTTACATATTCAATAACAACTTTACTGAATATACCACAATAACATTTTTATTGCAAAATAGAATATGTTTAATGTTTACAAATTGTGAGTTTTAGGACATATAACCCAACACTTTGTTTGTTTGTTTTGTTCCTTATGTGAATATTTTTTATTTTCTTAATAATGTTATACATTTTAGGTTATTCAGATCAAATTAAAAAATTAAAAATAAAAAATAAAAAAAATGACCATCTCCCGATGATGTCTATACATGCGTTGGAAGTTCCAAACTACCGACGCGGTATATCAAGCGTCGGTAGATATATTAACTCTCAACGGTACATCTCTCGACGGGTATATCCCTACCAAACTCTCAATCCCTAGTTTGTCGTCAAGAGTGGATCTCCTGACGCGTTTTTTACAATTTAATTTTCCGACGATTTTAAGCGTCGGAAAATGGGTGTTTTTTTGTAGTGCTAGTTAATTAGGGTATAATAGAAACTCTAATTGAACTAATATATAAAGAGATCTTAGGACTATGGTTCCCAATATGCCAAAACAATACGGATTTCGTCTCTCTGTAGTTACCATCAATCTTACAATGAAATTCGATGTGTTATTTATTTGTGATAATTTAGCATTAATGGTCTTAGGGATAAATCTTTTTAATATAGATTATAAAGAATTTTATCTAACACAAGTTTATCTATTTCTATAAAGTTTGGTAAAGTTTTCATATACGGAATTTTCCCTCACATTTTCAAGGTTATGAATGAGTTCATCTTAGCATATATCTTAAATTTGTTCCCAGAAATATATTAAATCATGAAATATTAACCTGAATTATAATTTTTTGTATTCTTAAAATAAATAAACAAATTTTATCTTCCGACCTATAATTTAATCAATTAAAACATGTTTCCGTCGATAGAAATAGCAGAAGTTAACTTTCCATTGTTTCAACCAACATGAGTGTGAATTTCTTTATTGTGTTTAATAGCACACTTAGAATTTGAATTTGATTTATGGCTTAGGTTATTTTGTAAAATTTCAAGCTTTTGCTATATTTAAAAATACATATTTATATCCTATATTATTTATGTAAACACATATTAAATTTTTGTATATATAATATGTAACATATATTTATATTTTAATTTAATTTCCAAGTGTTATTACATTAAGATAAAAATAAAAAAAGTCATTTAGTAAAATTTTGAGATATTTCACTCAATAGTATAAATTTAATATATATTCTAAAAAATGTCGCAATATTTCTTTCTATAAATAGCATAAATGTAAATTTCTTTGGTGTTTCATATTACACTTGAAATTGAGTTTGTGGAATATTTGGATTTTATACTATACTAATGTATTTTTTAGTATTTAAAAATAAATAACGTTTTTGGAAAGAATTAAGGTAAACGTATGATATCTTAATTCTTATTATTTCATTGTTATGTATTGAAAATATAAGAAGTTTAATAGGCAAACTATAATATTTCTTTTAATTCTACCATTGCAGGACAAAAGTAATTAATCAGAGACATTTCTTATAAGATTTATCCCGAGTACTTTTATCCATGAACTACCCTATAATGTTTAAATTGGTATTACTTTCAAATTTTAAAGGTATAAATTGATATTTATCATAATTTGTTTAAAGAGTGTCGACATAAAATATCTTAGAATAGGGACTATATTACATTAATGTCTTCAACATGTCATTTTTTTTTTTTTTACAAAAAAAGACCTATTGGATTTTGTTTTTCCATTAATGTCAATGACTATTTACAATTTAGGTCTTGGTCCCACACACAAATATATATATATATATATATATAACTGTGATTCTCTTTCCTTCAGGAAAACCTTCACGCGCATCAATGTTTCTTTTTCAAAAAGAAAAATTATTGACTCTTTCACTTCCCTTTTCTTCCTCCTTTCTCTCTTTTCTCCTTCCTCCTCCATCTCTTTTCTTCTTCTAGCAATTTCACACTCCTCCATTGACGCCGTTTGTCTATCGGATTTAACTGACCGCTGCCGTCATCATTCACCAATCCGCCTTAAGAAGCACAGACACAGATACAGATACATGATACAGATATGATACGATACGACGATACGTTAATTTCTAAAAAACTAATATATGGATACATTGAAGATACGTTATATACATATACAGATCTAAATATTTACATGTACATATACAGATCTACACATGTACATGTACATATACAGATACAGATACATAATACGGATATGATATGATACGACGATATGTTAATTTCTAAAAAACTAATATATGGATATGTTGAAGATACGTTATATACATATACAGATCTACATATGTACATGTACATATACAAATCTACACATGTACATGTACACATCTACATCTACACATCGTACATCTACACATGTACATATGTACACACATACATATATACATACACACACACATATATATACATACGTACATATATTTATTTTAAGTTAGATTAAAATAGATTCAAGAAGAGAGTGAAAACTTGACAAAAAAAAATCAGTAATGTTGAGTGATTGTTAAACGTCTAGAGTAAACAGTAGGAAAGAAGATGAAGATGAAGATTGAAGAATGAAGTTGAGGATGAAGGGGGTGTGAAACATGATTTAATAGTGAGAGAGAAAGGAAAAATGAAGATCTAATTACGTTTTGGATTTTTTTAAAAAAATATGTTTTATCATTTTTAATTTATTTTGTTTTGGATTGCTCAATTTATGTGGATTTTAATGTTTGGAAGTGATTTTAAAATGGTTGAAATCACTTTTGTTATTTTTAAAATCACCGTGAAACATGTTTAATCCTTCAAAACTACTTTTGATGATATGAAAATTGCATTTAAAAATGTAAATTTGAAAACTAAATTAATTTTGAGTAATATAAAAAGTGTGTTTTTGAGTGATTTTAAAAATGAAAAAAGTGATTTTTGATGATTTTAAAATCACTCCTAAACATGCACTAAAATAAAATGGATTGAGGGTTAGGCTTAAATTTGAAAAAAAAATTGACCAACATATTCTCTTCACGTATCTGGAAGCAAATACACATATGTAAAAATTAAAAATAAAAATAAAAAAATCAAATACTTGAAATCACTTATCAGACACGTATCTACCACGTATCTGGACGTATCCGTATCTGATACCGATTCTCTGCACAATTAGAAGTATCTGTGCTTCCTAAAGTCCATCGTTCGCCGCCACCATTTGACCGACCGCCACGCCGCCATTCGCCTGTTGGATTTGATCGTCGACTTCCGCACACCATCGAACCCCGGTTGCCGAGGTAAGCTGCTAGTTGTCTTCTTGTTGATTCTCTCTCCTATTTGCAGTTTGCTCCCTTCATTCGTGCTGTGCACCAAGATCCAGTCACCTATATAGATATGTGGCGACCATAGTTAAAGAAGAATAAGAGATGAAGATGGAGGGTTATGTGTTATAAACCTCATATGAAGATGGAGAGATGAGGATGAACTTTGTTTGTACTGCCTATATAGATTTGCTGCACCAAGACCGAGGAGAACTTTTTTTAAACCCTAAATATATATTATAAACCCCTAAGGGATTATGCATTCCTTTATTTGATATATGTGAATTATATACTGTGGTATATACCGTTGTTTATTTGATACATACTGATTTACATTGAATATTAAGTCAATATGTGATTTATATATTATGGGATACCTGATAAAGAAAATCGATTAAACAATATATACTTTTAATTTTGTATATTGTAATATCTATTAGTCTTAATTTTGTATATGTTCCAAGGTATATTGACAATGTTCCAATGTATATTGACAATATTTCAAGGTATTTGTAAGAATATAAAAATTAATTGAGAGTTTTTTTTTTATTTAAGTTTTATGTATTGTGATATATACAAATTTTGATGTGTTAGGATTTCTGATTACTTAAATGGATATATATATTATAAATGAAATTTATGATATATATTGCGATCAAGTCGGACATTAAGCCATATTATTTATATATTGTGGTATATTTCATATATTATATTATACGGTGATTTATGTCAAGCATTGAATCAATCTCTAATTTATATACTGTGGTATATTTCATATATTGGTTAGAATATTTTCAAATACATCACAAAAATGTTCCGAGGTATATTTTAAATAACCATGAATTGCAAAAAAAAAAAAAAAAAAAGGTGAAACCAAAATTTCATTTAATGTATTTTCTCTCTCCAAATAAATTAAATAAATGAAAAAAATCTCAACCAATAAATGTATTTTCTTTCTTCATTTGAAAATATGAAAAAAAATCTAATTAAATGCATATTTTCTCTATGATGAATGCAGTTTCTCTTTCCATTATTAAGAAAGTTTTAAAAATGGGTAAATATATATGAAAATCGAAATAAAAACAATAAAAAAGGGTAAACTTGTCAAAAAAAAAAATAATACTAAAAAAGCCTTTTTTGAAAAACTTCAAATTTAAATATATATTTTTAAATATGTGGCTTAAAAGAGGATGTTTTATGTAAAAATCTATTTTTTTTAATATATTGAGGGTGGGAGAATTTGAGCTACATATCTCATAGTTACCAATATACTCATATATCAATTGAGTTAGACTCGTTTGACATTATTGATCTATATATATATATAAAGAAGTCCACCAAAAAAAAAAGTCCACCATATTGAATTTCTCGGCTTCTCAAACTGACTTTAATGAAAATGGAAAAGTAAACAAGAGGGTTTTAGAACTGATTTTATTTTTGACTTGAAATTTTGAAGTAATTTCATGGTCCAAGTCTAACTGATAAATTTATTATTTTTATTTGTGGTTTTCCAGAATTATGCTTCTTAGTTACAAGTATATTTAATTCCATAAATTATTTCTACAAAAATATCTTTAAAATTTCTACCCAAATTGTGAAAACATATGGGTTTCATTCATTACATTTCTTTTCAGATTCTTGGGTTTGAATTTTATTATTCTTATTTTCTTTCTTTTCTAACTGTTAGAAAAAAATGTGAAACCTCTTAGTTTTTTTAATGTAGAATTCTCAACATGTCTTCTTAAGATAACACATTTTTTAAAATTTTTTTATTAGATCAAATATTTGTTTGAATTTTATAGACTCGATACCAATAGAACAATAAGTGCTATTGAGAAATTGCTTCATGGAGAGTTTTGTTTATGAAGAGAGGGGAATTGATCCATATCCATTAAGATAAGAAGGGGTTCAAAAAAAAAAAAAAAAAAAAAAGCAAAAGTCTGCAACTTTCCTGCCCTTCTTGAACTCTGTGCTTAACACTTTCCCATTGTCACAAAGTCTCAATATTCTTCTATTATACTCTTTTGTTGATTTTTTCTTATTTAAATTATTTTCACATGTGTATTATATTATTATTCTTATTTATCTCAGATTATCTCTCTCTTATTTAATATGTTTATTTGAAAATTAATTTTCCATTTTAAAATATTGACTTCAGTTATCCCTCTAATTAAGTTCGTTAAAATATTGATAATTTTTTTTAAATAAATGGTTACGTTGACAACTTTTGATTAGATATTTGAACTAACCGTAGTCAGAGATACACTTAATGTTTTTATTTTTTTAAATTATAATTATAACTATTAATAACTTTTTCTTTTAGAAACTATTAATGATTTGTACTCCTACATTTTGGAGAGTTGTATTAATTAAAATTATGAATTAATAATTATATCGATTTGAATTTTTTTTGTATAAGTGTATAAATTTATGCCTTCTATTACATTTTGTTTTGGGTATACAAATATTGTTTGAGACTTTTAATTTTATCAATTAAATTCTTGAACTTTTACAAATGAATCAACTTAAACTTTCAATTAAGATTTTATTTTAAAAAATCATCCATGCATCAGTGCTAATTGTCTATTTCATTGGTCCGACATTCGAAGAAATCTATACACGTGTAAGAATTGATGCATGAACGATTGTAGAAGATAATCTTGATAATCGGTCTAAATTGATTCACTTATGATAATTTAAGAGCTCAATAAGTCTCACACGAGATGTTTTTAAAACGAAATTTGAAGAGATAAATTGATAGTAATGAAA
Source organism: Benincasa hispida (assembly GCF_009727055.1). Taxonomy (NCBI): domain Eukaryota; kingdom Viridiplantae; phylum Streptophyta; class Magnoliopsida; order Cucurbitales; family Cucurbitaceae; genus Benincasa; species Benincasa hispida. The sequence continues at coordinate 62,953,060 of NC_052352.1, read as the reverse complement.
ATTCAAGGTTTAAATAGATACAACTCTAAAGTTTAATATATATTTTCCTTCTTCTTTATTTTTTTTAAAAAAAAATTAATTTAAAAAATTCATACAAATTTATTTGATTAAATTAAAAATGGACAATACTTTCCTCTGCTAAGCCCTAGCCGTGCCAGTTCCTTCTGCCTACCATCAAGTTTTTTATGGATAAAAAAGAGTATTCAAAGAGGAAAAGAGATTAGGAGGACATGGACTCTTTCTTTTTTCCACAAATAATAATAATAATAAATAAATAAATAAAATATAAAATTTAATTATCGGTAAAAAGAAATTCCTATTGTTTGGTCAACATGGAAGTATTGTTCTAAAACAAACTTCAACAATCTTTTGAACAATTGAAAGATAAATGGAAACTAAATTTGATTTCGCATCCATATATGATTGTTTTTTTAATGAAGAAATCGAATTTCATCAATGGAAATAAATACAAAAAATGAAATTTAATTTATTTTTGTAGTAAAGGCATAGAAATGAAAAGATGATAGAGATGAGAAGAATAATGGTTAGATTCATGTCATACTCTCATTTTCTTTAGACACAAAAAATTAATTTCTTTAAAAAAAATTATCACATGATAATTTTTATTTGATAACTATATGAATTGCACAAGAATAGGTTGTACGCACTAAAATATTTTTAAGATGAAAATAGAGTGAGAAATGTATTAATTTTAGTTTGATAATTTAATTATATGAATGCATCACCTTTAAAATTTGTGGATTTTTTTCCCGTAAAATGTTGGTGGCTCTAATTTATTGAAATTAGACAATTTACATAACTATAGTTATTTTGTTTGGACTTTTATTGAAATTATACTAATTTATAGAGTAAAATGAGTTTTGCTATGTGATATATACATGTACTCCCTCCTTATATATATATATATATATCCCCGGGAGCTTATCTTGCGAGATTTTGATCGCTGGGTTGCATGGTAGATGAAAGGCTCTCGAGTATGAGCTATTGGGTTTTGGCTCGATTTGTCCATCTTGCCCTTGTTTTTCTTTTTTTGATCTGAACGTGGAACGTGGCATGGTGTCACGCTCTTATATCAAGTTATACTCCTGACTTTTAGAATTGTATCAATTTAAACTCTGAATTAAGAATTGTATCAATTTAAACCCCAAACTAATAATTATATCAATTTAAATTTTGAACTTTCATAACTGTATAACTTAAACCATAAACTTTTATAAGTATATTAATTTAAACCTTGAACATTCATAAATATATCTAAATAAAACATAATTGAGGGTTTAAGTTAATACAATTATGAAAGTTGAGTTTAAATCAACACACTTATAGAAGTTTAGGGTTTAAATTGATACAATCAAAGTTCAAGATTTGAATCGATACAATTATTAGTTTAGGGTTTAAATTGATACAACTCCCAAAATTTAGAGTTATAAATGGATATTTACTATATTACAACCTAAAAGTTCAAGGATATATATATATATATATATATATATTCAATCAAACATGTCTAAATATGTCTTCTAGTCAAATTATTTTGAGTTGGATCATATAATCGATAATTTTTTTAGTAGGAAAATTCAGTTTACATGTGAGATAAGTTATATCACAAAATATTAATGTCAAGAAATATATATTATTTTTTACAAAAAAAAAAAAAAAAAACCAACAAATAGAACTTTAGACATGAATGAGGGTTAGAGAATTTTCTCACATGCTTTGAATTGATTGCAAAAATACCAATATATGGTCAAAGAGGTCATAAATTAAATGTTTCTCTTAGTGATCAAGAAATTTGTATTTTGAATCTCCCATCTCTTATTGTATTAAAAGAAATAAAATAGCGATATGAGTTTTTTTATTATGTATAAAAAAAAAATATAACACTTAATTTGAATTTAAAAAGAAAACACTGAATTTTAGATATTTATTCGTTCCTAACTTTATCTCTCCTCTTTTATATACTGCATTAAAAATTTCAAAAATCTATAAGACACTTTTTAAAAATATTTAAGGATTAAATAGATATTAACCATAAGGAAGTAGAAGAAGAATGTTGAGAAAAATGAAATCAATGAAAACATAAATATTATGGAAGCAAATGTCTCAATGTTAAAAGAGAAAAGATGAAAAATGAGAGAGTAAAATTTAATGAATGAATAAAGAAATAGAAAATGTTGGTGATACAAACATTACATCAAAGATCACTCTTTTTATAGGAACAAAGCTGACCCTAAATTAATGATACTAACTTACAAATTAAAAGGAATATTAAAAACATAAATTTACATAACTTAAAAAACTAAAAACTAAAAATTAAATCTCACAATAACAAAAACATGAAAGTTAGAAACTAAATGTGAAAAAGAAAAATTCATAACTCAACATTCTTCCTTGAGATTTTCCTTTGTCACACTCAGCTTCAGGCATAGAAACACAAATTGTCAGTGTGGTAGGGCTTCTGTGAGAATGTTCATCAGTTGGTGTTCAAAACTACAAAAAAAAAATACGCTTGCTTTCACTTCTTTCTCTACTTCTCTCAATAAATGAAATTTGATTTTGATGTATTTTATTTTACCATGTTGAACATGATTTGAGGCAATAGCAATATTATTGGATTTTATATCGTAAAACTCGTGAGTCGTAAACAATAAACTTATTTTGTTAATCAATATAAATGTTATTCAAGTTTTATTCAATAAAGTTGTTATTGAATATATGAATTGCTCATTTCGTTTTAGAAAGAACCTAAATCCAATAAACTAAGATCCATGGATATTATATGAGTACTTGGACTTTTTGTGGAAACATAAGAGTGGATCAAGTTTGAGTAGATAGCCAAAATGGTTTATAGTATACGGATAAGGTTGGGTATCTTATTCTGGAGACATTATCGGATGCGGCCCACTTAGTAGATGTTACAATTGTTGTAAAATGTTACAGACAATGTGATCCTGATTCATTCATGTGAGATATGTAAGTGGAGGTATCATATGCAAAGAGTTTGTATAAGACCGAACCAAGAAATAAGTCACTCTTACTTTATAACGCTATTTATTGTTTAAGACTGACTATTTCAAAGCGATGACCTAGGTAACTTAGCCTTAATTCTAAGCTAATTATGAACTCCCATTTATTCGGGATTATCCTTACATTTGCATTGGTGAGGGTTGACTCAACAACACCAACTCAATAAGCCTCCCATTTTGGGGGTAAGACCGGGTAGATAGTTGGGAAAATAGGGTGCAAGACAGAATTCACTCCTATTCGCTTTTTAGGGATAGTAGAGAGGTTGTTCCCTTAAGAGTTGACTACGGGTCTTGAATAAGGGGTCTGACATTCTCATTGACCCGAGAGAGACTCGGTTTGGTGATTGGATCACAAATCAATTGTTTATTAGAGGATCAGTGGGACTTAAGGAACAAGATGTAATCTTAGGGGTAAAACAACTTTTGACACAATCATTATTACAAATAACGTGTGAAGGGTTGACTTACTAATTATGGTTATATCGAGTGGACAGAAATATATCTACAGTGAGGGGAGTACAACTATTGGGCTTTGTGGAGTAACTCGGTAGTTAACGAATGTTGGTTAATTCGGTAAAAAGTTTCGTCAGTTAATCTCAAATCGTTAGAGCCCAGGATCTGTAGGTCCATTAGGTTCCTTACTAGCTCACAAATGGACTAAACCTTAGAATAGCGTGATGAGAGAAATTGAAACGTTCAAATTCGAATTAAGGGAAACAGTAATTGTATACAATATAATTAAATGTTTAATTATCGAATTAAACAAAATTGGAGAATTAGATAATATTTAAATATGATTTAAATATTAATTTCATGAATAAGGATTCATGCTTGTGAAATTGGTGTTTTAATAATTTAATATTGGATATTAAATTATTTAATTAATTTTATTTAAAATTGAATTTTTGAATCTAAAGAAAATTCAAATATATAAATCAATTTTATTTTAATTTGATTTTTGGAAAATCGAATTGAATTTCATTAAAAATTCAAATAAAAAAATGATTTTGAATCAATTTTAAGTCATAGTGGTTTTTTCCCACATTGGACACTAAATTCCCACTATTGCACGACTTACTTGGTATCAAAATGTCATGCAATCAGATTGCAAATGATTAAAGCTGAGATCTATTTATGAGATTTGGGCATGCAATTGTTAATTTTGCTGATTTTTGGTTGAAGAAAAATTATCTAACACAAAACCAGAAAATTTCTCTCAAATTCCCTAAAAATTTCAACTCATTTTGGATTCCACCACCCAATTTAAAGTCCTAGAGGATAGTAGGAAAGATCAAGTGGTGGTCTACAACATTTTGGAGTGAAAATTCAAGCTAAATTCAAAGATTGAAGTGTTCTTCAAAGATATAATTTCAAAGTCCTGAGTTTAGTTCTTGAGCATGCTTGCTTAGATGCTAAAATTGATTGAATTAGAGTACATAATGATCCCGATCGCTTCCGCTAATAACATGCTAACTCCAACAAATAGCAGACTTGTTCTCACAAAATAATTTTATAGATTTTTTAGGTTCAAATCTCAAATCATTAAGCAACTTGCGAAGCCATATTGCTTGATTTTCAGTTGATGCAACTAATATATATTTAGCTTTAGCAGTAGATTGAGCCACAATTTCTTGTTTTCTTAAATTCGAAAAGAAAGTCCCAACACCAAGAGAAAATAACGTAACTGTAAGTACTTTTAAAATTATCGATGATAATGGCCTAATCACTATCAAAGTATTTAAATCACCATTAAATTCGACCCAAATTCTAAAATCAAGAGTATAAGCATCTAAGAACTCTTTTAGCAATGTCAAAGTGAACTTGTCGTGAATTCATATATCTTCAAACAAGATGTGTAGTATACTTCAACTTTGGCTTGGATGCTGTTAAATACAAGGTACTTCCTACTAAACTTCTATAATTTGTAGGATTAGGAAGCTTTCTCACCATCATTCTTGGAGATTTTCAAGTTTATCGCTAATAGAGTAGAAACAGTTTTACAAACAATCTATATGAGACTTTCAAATTATAGACTTATAACTTCTATAATTTGTTTTCTTTGTCATTCTCCACGAACCCTTCAGATTGATTCACATAAATCTCCTCTTCAAGATCATCATTCAAAATAGCTGATTTGACATATGGATAGAATATTTTCCATCTTAAGTGAATAACTAAAGCAATGAGTAATCATATAATATCATGTTGTGCAACTAGAACAATGTATCTGTATAGTAAACTCCCCAGGTTATTATGCATATCCTTTTACCATTGAACTTGCTTTATATTTTTTTGATTAAACCATACTTATATTTCACCGGTTCATCATGAACACCCATTTCACACCTAAGGTGTTCATTCCTTGTGGTTGCTCAACAAGCTCCCGTGTATTTTTTTTTTTTTTTAATTGATCATCTTCGATTTCACTTTCATAACAACAATCTATTTAGCAGATTGTGAAGCTTCATTGTTAGCTATTTGACTAAAAAATAATGAGATTACAACTTTCATATAAATCAACAAGTGATCTTACTAACAAGGTCATCGTTATTTGAAGGAAGATCTTGATCATCTTGATTATTAGAATTAATTAGTATTGAATCAAAAGGAGATTCATTTTATTCTAAGTTCCAAAACTTGTGGACAGTCTCTCAAAATTATTTACTCTTCAAAATTCCAATAAGAATTTTCATCAACGATGATATCACGAGTCAAAACAATCTTTTTAGTATTGAAATAAAAAAAACTTCGTATCATTTTGAATTAACAGCATAGCCAATAAGTACTCCTTTAATTGCTTTTTCTTCAATTTTGGATCTTCAAGTTCTTAATAGAAAGTTTTTTACCCGCCCAAACTTGATGAAGTTTGCCTTCTACTACTCTTGAGGTAGTCTATTGAGCAAATAAATGGTACTACATACAGCTTTGAAGTATATTCCTTTCTGCCACCCAATGCTGCTATGGTGTAAAAGTAATGGACAATTGATGTTCGATTCCAAGGTCTTAACAAAATTTGTCAAATTGTTTGGAAGTATATTCCTTCCCATTATTTGTTCTCAAAGTTCTGAGTTTACAACCAATTTGAGTTTCAACCAAAATTTTGAAATTTCTGAAAATTTCGAAAACCTGAGTTATGTCAACCAAAACATATACCCAAGTCATCATACTAAAATCGTCTACAAAGAGAATAAAATTTTATAATTTCTAATAAATGTTTTGAGCATGAGACTATGAACATCACTATATGCACCAATTCAAGTTTTGTTTTGGCTTTAAAATTGTCACCTTTTGAAAAAGATAGTCTATGCATCTTCCCTTCTTGACAACTTTCACGAATTTCATCAGAAAAATCATCAACTATATCAAAGCTTTGTTGTTGTAGTGACCAAAGTGATGATGCCACTTTTTGCTTTCTTCTACTTTGACATTCAGTGCATGATGACATAGAGAGTCACCAATAAAAAAAGCATTACTAACCATGTTGACCCTCGTAGTCTTAACTCCTTGTGGGTTAGGAATGACACAGACTTGGATCTTGAAAACCATAGAAAATTTGTTATGCAACAAATGAGCAATACTAAGCAAGTTTTTAGATAACCTCGGAATATACAAAACATTGGATATTCTCTTTTTATATTGCTTAGTATGCATAATGATATTACCTTTACCTTTAGCCAGTACTGTCTCACCATATCCAATAACCACAGGGTTTGTCAATTTGGCTAATAAGATCAATATCCTTAGCCATGTTGATATGTAAAACCGTAGAAATTAAAAATTAGGAACCCAACATTGTTGAACCCCTAACAACAAATCCTAAAACCTCCAAATCAGTTGATATCAATCCAAAAAAGAAGGAATAGAATTGGATTACCCTTTGATCAAAGACTACGAGGCAAGAAGAACTACTTCCCTACCCACGGTTTGAACACTCCACAAGCAAGTTGATTAATCTTACTTGAATGCTTAAGCATGCAATCCTAGATCAAGAATTGCAAAAAGGTTGGTGATGAATCTCTGTCATCAATACAAAGAAAAATTGTCATTCCCAAAATTTAATATCCAAAAAATTATGATAAACAACCTAATGGCCAGACATTAAATAATCTCCAAATAAAAGAAACTCTAATGCCTCATAGTAAAATAATACAATTACACCTACAATGTAATAAAAAAGATAAAATATTAAAATTACATCAAAGTTATTAAATAAAAATTAATTAATAATTTGATGATTAGACGGTTCATATCATCTCCTCCTCCTTTAAAAGGATTTGTCCTTGAATCTAAGCTGTCACCTTGTAGAGCAACTTTGTAGTCATGAAATATTAAAGATATAACTCTCTTTTGATTATTTTTTAACTTTCAACCATTAAAGAGTACATAAACAAGTTTGGAGAAATCTTTTCTAAGTAACGTCTTTATTTTGAACCTTACATGTGGGAAATATTGCTCCTTCATCAATGCTTAAAATCCTGCAAAAAGTCAAAATAAGTAGAACTAGATAATACTCTAAGATTAACTCCACCTTGGGGATAACAAGCTCTTTTGTGTATAGACTCAATGATGGGTGATTTTGAGGAGATAATTTCATCCTAAAAAAGATCTACAATTCCTAGCTTAATTTAGGCTTGTTAATGGATTTTATGTGTTAATTATTCTATTTTGTAGGTATTGAGCACCAAAGAGGTAGAACCGAATATTTTGGAGTCAAACAGGGTTAATTTGAAGTAATTTAGAGGTAATTTGAGCATCCACACTTCAAAGGAGGAGAAATGACCAAAGTACCCTTGATTATAGCGTCGCAACCCTCGCTCAATGCTCCAATGCAACGTTGAAAGGCAGAACACATGGATGCAGGACAACGTTTGATAATTCTAAAAAAGAGTTATTATTCCTAGCTTAATTTGGGCTCGTTATCGGAATTTATGTATGTATGTCTCTATTTTGTAGGTATCGAGCAATCAAGAGGTAAAATTAATCACTTGGTGAAGAACAGGTTAATTTGAAGCAATTTAGAGATGATTTGAACATCCGGACTTCAAAGGAGTTGAAAAGAACAAAATGGCCCTACCGGAGCGTCTTAACGCTCATAATTTGCCTAGGTTTGACGCTCATGCAACGCTTGGAGGAAGTAGATCGTCATGCAGGGAAGCGTTGCAACGATGCTTCGAGTGTCACAACGCTCTAGAGTTAAAACATCGCCTCCGTTGCAACGCCCCAATCCAACGTTGTGCAAGCAGAATGCTCAACATTGCAACGCTACGAACTTTTATGGACAAAGTGCAAAGCGCGCGTGCGAGATAGCGTTACCCCTAGCATTGGACTTCTGCCTTGACGCTCCCCTTCAGCCGCTTCAGCGTTGCGACATTGTCCTGATTTTCTATAAATATTCCTCTTCATTTTTAGGTCAAAAGATGCTAATTTTTGGATGCTGAACTGATGGAGGCTGAAGTAAAACTTCAATCTTCTTCCTTTCCCTTCAAATTTTATTATCTTTAAGTTGATTTTTCTTTTTATTTTGAGTTGTAATCGACGGATTGGATGTCTATGAATTAAGAGGTAACTCCTATCTAATTTCTTTTGAGCAAGAGCCCTATGTTTATTTTCTTGAAGGTTTTCTAATTAATTTAACTGAATTGTTGTGGACTCTTTGGGATAATTTGATTGAATCTTAATGAAATTTTTATAAATTGATCTGACAAATTAGTTTATTGAAATTCTTGTTTGCAAAATCGTCATAGCCTATGCATATATTGATTGATTTAGTTGCACATATTAGGATTGCATGTGTAAAGTCTAGACTTTTTCTGATCAAATGCATGTATGCCCTAAGATAATCTTTTTCAAATAAATCATGCTATAAGATATGGCTTTTTCGGCTTGTAGTATGTCTCAACAATTGAAACCTTTCGTAATACAATTCAATTTTAACTTATATATCGCTAAAAAAGGAAGAGTTGTAAATTGAGTTAGGGCTAATTTGGTTTAATATCAAATTTGGCTAATTGGGCTGTTAGATTTTCTAATAGGTTGAGGGGTTGACAGATTCAGTGTAATTAATTGATGCTTAATGAAAGAAATTACATAGGAAACTCTCTCTTGTTCTAGAAACTAGATAGACTTCTATTCTAGATTACATTTACCCATTTTATTTTAATTTTACGCATTTATCTTTTTCACACCAAAACTCCCCATTCACCGCTCTAGTTAGAAAATTAACTTAACGAAACACATCGCACTTTCTTATGGATCGACTCGGACTTATTGCTATTGCTACATCTAAGTAGTAATTGGAGTAGTTCAGTATATAAAAATTTTCGTTTTGATCAAGTTTGAAGCTTATTAGCGTTGTAACGCTATGAAGAAAAACGAAATGCCGCATGCGCAAGGCAGCATCGTGCCAGAGTTGCAACGCCATACCAACGCTCGAGATCTGGATCGACAAGAGCATTGCAACGCACTTGATAGTGTTGCAATGTTGGACGTAATATAAATATGTTCTTTTTTATTAAGGTAAAAGAGAGGAGAGTTAGACCGTCTTAAAGAGCATGTTGCTCGATTTTGACCCTTCTAGGACAAAACTCATGAGATTTTTTTTTTTGATTTTAAGTTGTAATTGTAAATCTTGGCATCGTGAGTCGGATTTGATGGACGATTGAGTGCCACAATGTCAGCTTTTAAGGTTTGTAAGGATTTTCTTGAATTCTTTGAGGTTTGTTATGAATGTTTATGTTTCTTTGTGATTTCCATTCTTTGATTCAAATTCTAGTACAAGCATATAGGATTGATGAATTGACGACTCGATTCTTTGTATGTTTGTCTTTGCTATGTGTGTTTTCGATGTCTATAATGTTGGGGTTGATGCTCTAAATCTCATGGGTCCTATAGTTTGTAATTATATTGTCAGCATTTATTTCTTTAATAAACTATGAGGTATTTTATTTGACATTTAGTAGTATTAATCTATAAAACCAATAAACAAACATCCAAGATTATCTTTTGTAACTTAAACATATATGTAAAGACATATGGATGGATTGTGTTTAAGTGATAACCTGAAGGGTCTATAGTAGATGGATAAAGTTGGGAACCTTATCCTGGTGACACTACGAATACGACCCGCTTTGTAGATGTTACAATTATTGTGAAGTGCTATAAATGATCTAATCCTGATCATTCATATATTGACATGTGAACGGGGATGTTATATACAAAAGAGTTTGTATAAGACCAGACCACGAAATGATTAGTCTCATTATATAATGCCGTTAATCGTAGAGACTTACATTTCACTATGATGACCATAGGTGACATGACTTGAATCCTGAGTGAGCTATGAACTCTTGCCTATGAAGGTAGTTCTTTAATTTGTATGGGTGAGAGTGGTCAGATCCCCGACTCAATAAGCCTACCATTTTAGGGATTCGTCTGATTGGGGAGCTAGGAACATAATTACACAAGACATAATTCACTTCTTCCCTAATGTCGGGATATGTAGATAGATTGCACCATTGAGGGCTAATTTAGGGGCTTGAATAATGTGGTGTCACATCCTCTCTTGGCCCAAGAAGAGTTTGGTCATAGTTGGACTATGAATTATTGTTCATTAAAGGGATCAGTGGTAATTAAAGAATTAGATGCAACTACAAAGGCAAAATGGTAATTTTGGCCCATTGTAATTACGAGCAATTTGGGAGGGTTATCACACTGTTGATTGGTTATATTCGATGGATACAGAAATATATCTGTAGTGCGAAGAGTGCAACTGTCAGTCTTTAGTGGAATGATCGACAGTTAATAGATGTCGAGTAGTTTAATTAAAGGAGTTTAATTAATTATTCAAGTGTCATTGAAGCTTTAATCTACAGGTCCATAAGGTCCTCCCTGTAGCTCAACAAGGATTGTTGAGAATTAATTTTGAATTAATTTGAATTGTTCAAATTAATTGAGGGATAAATTATATGTGATATAATTAATATAATGTATTTGATACATTATAATAGAAATTTTATTTTAAGAGGAATTAAATATTTGAATATGATTCAAATACTAATTATATGAATTGAATTCATATAAATAAATTTAATATAGATTTGATTTCTATTAAATGTCATAAATGATTGAGAGAATTCAAACTATAGGTTATATTGTATTTGATACAATATAACAACTATAGGTTATATGTACAATTATATTCGATATAATTAATCAATGTTTAATTCAAAATCAAATTAGGGTTTGTACAATTATATTCGATATAATTAATCAATGTTTAATTTATCGAAATTAAACAAAATTGGAGAGTTTATAATATTTAAATCTTTATTTAAATATTAATTACATGAATAAGATTCATGTTTAAAATTAAATGTGTGATCAATTTAATATTTTGATATTAAATTGTTATTTAATTAATTAAAAATCAAATTAATTTTACAAACCCACATTTTCACATTTTGATGTTTTAAATTTAATTAGTTATGAATTAATTAAAATTTGAATTTAAATATACAAAAAATTGGAAATTAGATTTGAGTAGGATCTTCCCACATTTTCACAAAATTGAGGTGTTGCTCTCATATACACCCACAAATCCCATTTTCATACATGCAATTGAGGTGGCCTTGAGATGTCTCCTTTAGTGCCTGCATGAAAAGAGTGGATAAAAACACTCCAATTTGGCTAGGAATGAGAGGCTTGCTACTAGAAATAGGTTTTCTACAGAAAGCTTGTTCATCATCTAAAAACCCATTTTCCCCTTCACAAATTCACTCCAATCTGAGTTCCACTACTCAAATTTAGGGTTGAGAATAGTAGAGAAGATCCCTTGGTGGTTCACTATTGAATTGGAGTTGGAATCACGTGAAGAGTAGCTCGGAGCTGGGAGAATTCATCAAAGGTATGTAGTTTAGAAACCCTCTTCTGAAGTTTCTATTTAAGCATGCTTTTAGAACTCAAAATAAATTTAATTAAAGTGCTTATTGATTCTGTTTGCTTCCGTTGCATGCTAGTATATCCCAATAGAATTTTTAGCAAAGGAGGGAGTTATAACTCTTTCCTCCGATTTTTCTCTTTTGATGGAAGTGGTAGGATATCGTGATTTCTCTCCCAAAAAGTCACAGAGTGTCTGTGTTGCAAATCCTTTCTTCCAAGAAACAATCTAGGAAAACATTCTCTCAAATCCTTCCTCTCTCTCTCTTCCAAAATCATAGCAGAGCCTTCACACTCATGCTACTTGTCAACCCCTACAGAGAGTACAGAAGAAATCTTGTGGTGGTGCCATTTTGGTTTTTTGTTCGTGAACGCTCGTGGAGAGGAGATCGTGAAGAATTATTGGCTTCAAGAGTAAGTATGATCCAAACCCTAACTCACCTTCTTTGTTCAATCTCTAAAAGCATGATGTAAAATTTTGTAAAATGCATATTAATATTCTCTGTATTTTTAATTCTGTGAAATTTGAAAATTGGGAACGATCCCCGCTTCCGCTATAAACCTTACAGTCCTTCAATTGGTATCAGAGTGGTGTTTTAGTCCCAATTTTATTTTTTCAGAATTATAATTCAGTTTATGGTAGGTTGCATTATGTAATTTTGTTCATGATGATGAATGAATGAATGTTTTGCAATATATGGATGTTTTTGGGATTGGTCTGTAGCTTTACTGCTTTTCTTTACAAATTTGGTTTGTAAGGGCATGTTGTTTTGGACATAACTATTGCGATCAAGTCTATAATTCGTTGTTAATGTCACTCATGAGTTTTCTAGCGGCATTCTTGTGAAAATGAGGCCCAAATTGGAGAAGAATCGGAGAAAAACACCATTGGACAGTGGACAACTGTACAGCAGCGTTGCAATGTTGTGCCCTAGCGTTGCAACGACACAAAGAGACGAGCGAAAGAAATTTTTCGTAGCCTTGCAATGCTAGGTCACAGAGTTGCAACGCTCCGAGATGGAAAGAATGATGCAGTTGACACTCGGTTCGGTTCGTAGGTCGGCTGGTTCACGTTTGATTTGCTTGGTTCGAGCGGTTTGCGGCTCGGTTCGAGTTTTTTTGGTCCGGTTAAAGCAACTCTCTAGTTGTAGTAGTTAGTTTTTAAATTAATTAAATTAATATAAATATTATATTAATTTAAGTAATGATTTAGGAGTTCAATCCTAGTCCATAAATTGTTCTTTAAATTATGCATTTGATGTATGGTTTAATTTTATATATATGCGTCATAATGTATGTCATATAGTATAATCCCACCATAGGTTATGCACTAATCATGCATCATGAATATTATAAATGTTAAAAATATAAGTGAATGATTTGTTTTACAGCATGCTCATGAAGGAACCATTGAAGGTCCTTAAGTGGAAGCATAAGATCGGATCAAATACCCAAAATTTACGTAACATAAATTTTATAGCAAAAACAAACAGATATGCATTTAAAAGAAAATTGCATCATGCTTTAAAACAGAAAAAATAGAATAGTAAAAGGGTTTAACCCTTGAAGAACTCTTCTTCACGAGATTTCTTCTCCAAAACTTGTCACGAACAATCTGGAACTCTCTAATCGTAAGTGAGGACACCACCATGAATGTTTCCTCTGTATTATCTAGATGAGAATCTAGGAGTTTTGTGGGCTTTGCCTATTTTGGAAAATAGGGATTTGAGAGTATTGAGAGGAAGAAATGATATTCAGCAATTCTCACAGAACTTTTCCGTGTATCTCTATCTTGTAAGAAACACACTAGGAAAAAAAAGAACAACCCCTTTTTACTTCCATGCTACTATGTTTTAGAGAGAAAAGAGGGAAAGGGAGTTACAACTCCCACCCAAAATTATTTTTTTAAAAAAATAAATTAAAATAAAATAGGCAGAGCCTATAAAACTCTTGGATTCTCATCCAGAGAATATAGAGGAAACATTCGTGGTGGTGTCCTCACTGAAAGTTAGAGGGTTTGAGATTGTTGAAAGGAAGAGATGATATTCAGCAATTCTCATAGAACTTTTCTGTTTATCCCTCTCTCTTGTAAAAGACACACTAGGAAGAAGAAGAACAACCCATCTTTACTTCACTACTACCACGTTTTAGAGAGAAAAGAGAGGTAGAGAGTTACAACTCCCACAAAAAAATAATTTTAAAAAAATAAATTAAAATAAAAAGGCAGAGCCAATAAAACTCCTGGATTCTCATCCAGATAACATAGAGGAAACATTCGTGGTGATGTCCTCACTGACGGTTAGAGGGTTCGAGATTGTTGAGAGGAAGAGATGATATTAATCAATTCTCACAGAACTTTTTTGTGTATCTCTCTCTCTTGTAAAAAAACACACTAGGAAGAAGAAGAATAACCCATCTTTACTTCCTCACGACCACGTTTTAGAGAGAAAATAGGGGAATGGAGTTACAACTCCCACCCAAAATTACTTTTAAAAAATAAATTAAAATAAATTAATTTATTTTCATAAATAAATTTAATATATATTTATATGATAACTACCTTATCATATAATATATACTAAACTATATGATATATCAAATATAACACATAACCTATAGTTTCTATATTGTATCAAATATAGTATAACCTATAGTTTCTATTCTCTCATCAATGACATTTAATGTAAATCATATTTATATTAAATTTAATTATGTGAATCAAATTCATTTATTTAATATTTGAATCATATTTAATTATTTATTTACTCTTAAATAAACTTTATATTATATCATATATAATTAGATTAAATTAATTATATCACATATAATTAATTCCCTCAATTAATTTGAACAATTCAAATTAATCCAAAAATTAATTCTCGTTAATTCTCATTGAGTTACAGAGGGGACATCATGGACCTGTAGCTTGAAGCTCCAATAATACATGAATAATTAATTAAACTCCTTTTCACCATCCGTTAACTTTCGGGCACTCCATTAAAGACCGACAGCTATACTCTTCGCACTACAGATAATTTATATGTCCATTGGATATAACTAATCAACAGTACGATGACCCTTCATAAATTGCTCTTAAGTACAACTAGGCCAAAATTACCGTTTTCCCCTTGTTGTTACATGTAACTCTTTAAGAATCACCGATCTCTCAAATGAATAATAAATCATAGTTCAACTTTGAAAAAACCCCTCCCGAGCAAAGAGAGGATATGGTGCCACGTTATTCAAGCTCCGGAATCAGCCCTTAAGGGAGCAATTTATCAACTTATCCCGACATTAGGGAAGGAGTGAATTCCTTCTTGTGTAGTTGTGTTCCCAGCTCCCCAATCAAACGAATCCCAAAAATTGTAGGCTTATTGAGTCGAAAATATAGCCACTCTCACCCATTCAAATCAAAGGACTACCTTCATAGGCAGGAGTTCACAACTTGGTCATGTTACCTATAGTCGTCCTGGTGAAATGTAAGTCTCTATTATGAACGACGTTAGATAATGAGACTAAACATTTCGTGGTCCGAGCTTATACAAACTTTTTTCTATAGAATATTCCCGCTTACATGTCTCCACATGAATTATCAAAATCAAACCATTTGTAGCACTTTACAACATTTGTAACATTTACAAAGTGAGCCACACTTGTAGTGTCACTAAGATAAGATATCCAACCTTATCCATCTACTACAGACCATTTAGGTTATCACTTAAACATGATCCACCTGTATGTCTCTATATACATGTTCAAGCTACAAAGATAACCTTGGATGTTAGTTTATTGGTTTATGATTAATGCAACTAATTTTTGAAATAAAACAATACATATTTTATCATATAAATAAAATGTTTGTACATTACAATTGCACACTATAGAACCCTACGAGATTTAGGGCATCAACCCCAACAATCTCCCACTTGACCTAAAATTAATAAAACGAATTCCACTAATATGATTCAATTTCATATAATTAATATTTAAATAAAAATTTTAATATTAACCGATTCTCCAATTTCGTTTAATTTCATCTAAATTAAACGTATTATAATTCTATCAAATACAATAAATTAAAAACCCTAATAATTGAATTTGAACATTTCAAATCATAACCCTAATTCCAAAATTCATCCAATTTATTACTCAATTTGTTATTTCAATTTATGAGCCAGTAGAGGGACCTAATGTACCTACAGATCATGAGCTCCAACGATTTGTAATTAATCAGTTAAACTCTTTAAACCGAATTAATTATTATTCGTTAACTATCAAGGTACACCACTATAGCTCAGTAGTTGTACTCTCCTTACTGTAGATATATTTCTGTCCATTTTGACCATAATTAGTAAGTCGATCCTTCACAGATTGTTCGTATTTACAGTTGGGTCAAAATTATCGTTTTACCCCTGTAAATATATCTTATACCTTAAGTTCCCACTGATCCTCTATTAAACAATTGATTTGTAATACCATTTATAAATCATATCCCTTTCTACCAAGAGAGGGCGGGGCCCCGTTGTTCAAGACTAGGCATCAACTCTTAAGAGAACTACCTATTTGCTAAGCCTAAGTTGGGTAGGAGTGAATTCCATCTTGCATAGTTATGTCCCCAGCTATTTACTCGGTCTTATCCCTAAAATGGAAGGCTTATTGAGCAGTGCTGATGAACTACTCTTACCTATGCAGATAAAAGGATAATCCAGAAATAAACAGGAGTTTATAGTTAACTCAGGATTAAAATCGTGTTATCCTAGGTCATTTTAGTTTGAAATAGTCAGTTTTAACAGTAAACGGTTGTTATAAAGAAAAGTGACTTCTTTGAGGTCCAGTCTTATGCAAACTCATTGCATAGGATGCCTCCACTCACATGTCTCTATATGAATCACATCAATTGTATTAGTATACGAAATGGGCCACATCCAATGGTGTTACCAGGATGAAACACCTAACTTCATCCATATACTTATAGACCATTTAGGCTATATACTATAACTTGATCCTGTTTATGTCATCACATAAAGTTAAAGTATTCATACTATAGTCATGGATTTCTTTATTGGATTTTCATTATAGAATGCAATATCAATGTCTTTATTGAATTAAAATACTCAATAATATTTTATTGATAAATAGAAATGTTTAACACAAAATTTATAAACTGCAAGTTCTAGGATATTCCCAACAATCTCCCACTTGGACTAAAACTCCAGTGAGAATAAATATATACAATACAATTTGAGAAACATAGCAGAAAATACAATAAACTAGGGCATCACTAATACCATAAATATTCTCCCACTTACCCTAGATTACATTGCTCGGAGTCCTAGTCCATAACTTCAAAGGTGTTCTAGTAACACTTTTGGATGGATCGCAATTCAAAATATACGTTGTAGTCTCTACTGCATAACCTCAAAACGAGTCAGGTAAGGAAGCGTAGCTCATCATAGACCGAACTATGTCCAGTAGGGTTCGATTTCTCCTTTTTGAAACACCATTCTGCTGAGGTGTAGTAGGTGTTGAGAGTTAGGATACAATTTTATTTTCTATCAAATAGTTTTGGAATGTCAAATCTATAAACTCTTCACCTCGATCAGATCGAAATGTCTTAATAGTTCTATTTAATACATTTTCAACTTTAGCCTTGAATTCTTTGAACTTTCAGACTTATGTTGCATGAAATAAGTATACCCATATCTGGAATAATCATCAGTAAAAATGATGAAATATTCAAAACATCTCATTGCTTTAGCATTCATCGAACCACAGAGGTCTGAATGTACTAGCTCTAGAGGTTCTTTGGCCCCGTGACCTGTTCCAGTAAAGGGTCTTTTAGTTATTTTGCCTTCAAGGCATGACTCACACACAAGTAAAGAATTTTCTTCTAACTGGCTAAGAGGTCCATTCTTCACCAACTTTTCAATCCTATTGAGACTGATGTGCCCTATTCTCAGGTGCCAAAATTGGGCATTTTCTTTAGGAGAAGTTTTACATCTTTATGTTGAGTTACCATAGTTTTAAACATTTTAGTGTTATGGAGGGATTTAGTTGCTAACGTTCTTAGCACATAAAGGTTGTTTTCCAGTTTCGTAGAATAAATATCAACATCATTTTTGGAAATAAACACTTTATTTACATGGAAGTTGAAACAATAAGATTGTTCTAATAAATACTTCACATAAATTAGGTTTCTTTTTAAACTATGAACTACATACACATTTTCAAGTAAAATGAACTTATTATATAAAGTTAACTGGAGACCTCCCACTGCCACAGCGGAGACGTTTTGCTCAGTTTCAACTTGTATGGTCATCTCACCGGCATCAAGTTGCCGTTAGGAATTAATTCCCGTGGGCTAGGAAAAGTCCATGCAAAAAAGAGAATACATGACTGAAGCGAAGAAGTCTAAAATGTAGAACAAATGAGGTTAGTGGCGTCAGAATCTATAATCCAGGCAGAATCCTCATTCTCCATTAAACATGTTTCCAAAACGAGTAAATCATATTTACCTTACTTGGCCTTTTTCTTTTCTGCCAAGTAATTGGGACCGTTCTTCTTTTAATGTCCCTCTTAATTACAGTGGAAATAGATTCCCTTTGCAACCTTGGCTTTCTTTTGGGTAGTAGCTGGTGGGTTAGCTTTCCCCTTTCCACCTTTCTTCTTCTTCCATTTTCTGGTGTCGGAGGAAGAAGGTACAGACTTTATCCCAAAGGTCAACCTCTGTGGAACTTCTTAGAGGATGGAGCAAAATTTTCTTTACCCTTCCGTCCCTTGCTTTTCATCAAGGTCTGGAAGGTCTGTAACTCGTTAAGCAAGGTGGTTAAGTTATAGTCAATCCTGTTTAAAACAACATTGCTACAAAAGTGTAGGAAACTTTCACGTAAAGATTCCAAAATGAAGCTAACCTGGCTGGCTTCTCCAAACTATAGCTACTCCATTGAGAGTGAAAACTGATCTTGAAGTAGATTTCCTTGAATCTACATCAGTTTGAAAATCAGAATCAGTGTATCTAGTAAGGATCTAATCCTTAGGTCCATATATAAGTATATAGTCCCTCGTTCTCCTTAGATACTAGAGGACGTTTTTGCCAGCAGTTCAATGACTGTGTCCTGGATTGGATTGGAACCTGCTGACAATTCCAACTGCAAAGCATATGTCAGGGCGTGTACATAACATTGTGTACATCAGGCTCCCAACTACAGATGCATATGGAATTCTTTTCATTTCCTCAACATCTTGAGGTGTCTTAGGACACTGTTCCTTTGATAAATGAATTCCATGTCTAAAAGGTAACATACTTTTTTGGAATTTTGCATATTATATCTTGACAACATCTTGTCTATATAAGATGCTTGAGACAGTGCTAGGGTTCTATTCGATTTCGAAAAATTTGTATCCCTAGAACATATTGAGCATCACCCAAATCGTTCATTTGAAACTGTGTTGCTAACCATCTTTTTACGTCAGCAATGAAGCTTGTCTCATTCCCAATGAGCAAGATATCATCAACATAAAGTACTAAGAATACTACAGTCTTGTTGACTATTTTCTTGTAAACACAATGTTCGTCAACATTCTGTTCAAAGCCATAAGATTTAATCGCAATTTCCAATCTTATATTCTAGGATCTTGAAGCTTGCTTTAACCCATAAATGGATCATTTAAGCTTACAGACTTTCTGTTCCTATCCTTGTTCGATGAACCCTTCTGGTTGAGACATAAAAATACTTTCCTCAAGATGGCTGTTCAGAAAAGCTGTCTTGACATCCATTTGCCATATTTCATAGTCATAATATGTAACAATGGATAGAAGTATTCTTATAGATTTTATCATGGCAACAGAAGAAAAAGTTTCTTCATAATCAACTCCTTCTCTTTGGGTAAAACCTTTTTCCATGAGTCTGGCTTTGTAAGTTTGTACCTTGCCAATTTGGTCTTTTTTTTTTTTTTTATAGATCCATTTGCAACCTATAGGTTTGACCCCATGTGGTTGATCTACAAGTTTCCAGACAGAATTGAAGTAGACTTTATTTCAACGTCCATTGCTTTTATCCACTATTCTCTATCAACATCTTCCATTACCTTTTTAAAGGTTAATGGATCATCTAAACCATCATCATGTATGATATTTTGAGTTTCAGTTAAATCCATAGAGCGTTCAGGTTGCTGAACAATAACCCTCCCACTACGTTGAGGCATACTCAACTCTTGAGTAGGACATGATGGGGCAACAATAGTTGTTGATGGACCAGCTTGATCAACAACTTTTGTTGATTTTTCTGTAGCATCTTTGGTCATTTCTTGTAATATTAGTTTACTGCGAGGTTGATGATTTTTAACATGATCTTCTTCAAAGAATGTAGCATTTGTCGATATAAACACTTTGTCTTCTCGGGGATCATAAAATAGTCCTGCTTTTGTTTCTTTAGGGTATCCTATAAAGAGGCACAATTTCGAACATATTTCCAATTTCTTAGGATTTTGTACTAACACGTGTGCTGGACAACCTTAGATATAGAAATGACGTAAACTAATTTTGCGTCCTTTCTATAATTCATGCGGTCTGAAACACTTTTTGAAGGCACAATGTTTAAAATATATACCGCAATCTGTACTGCATATCCCCCAAAAGGATTGAGGTAACTGAACATAAGTCATAATTGATCAGGCTATGTCTAACAAGGTTCAATTTCTCCTTTCTGCAACACCCTTTTTTGTGTTGTTCTAGGTGTTGTGAGCTGGGATTGAATTCCATGATCTACTAGATAGTCCTGGAATTGTAAATCCATATACTCACCACATCGATCAGATCAAAGTGTTTTAATTCTTTTACTTAACAAATTTTCTGTCTCGGTCTTAAATTCTTTGAACTTTTCAAGAGTTTCAGACTTGTGACTTATTAAGTAAATGTAGGCATATCTCGAGTAATAATCAATAAAACTGACAAAATACTGATAACCTTCTCGTGCTTTTACACTCATCGGACCACATAGATCTGAATGTATAAGTTCGAGAGGTTCTTTGGCACGAAGACCTTTTTCAGAAAAAGATCTTTTTGTCATTTTTTCCTCAAGACATGATTTACATGGATGTAAAGAATTATCTTCTGACTGACTTAGATGACTGTTTTTGACCAATCTCTCAGTCTTGTTGAGATTAATGTGACCAAGTCTGAGGTACCAAAGATAGGCGTTAGGAGAAATTTTTCATTTTTTAGTTTGAGTCTCAGTCGTTTTAAATATCTCTATATTTTGAATGACCTTTGCTTCAATTGGTTTTAATATGTACAAGTTATTTTCGAGTCTTGCGAAACAAATATGAACACCTCTTGAAAAAATAAACACTTCATTAGATCCAAAAGATATTCTGTACATATTTTCTAGCAGATAGGAAATAGAGATTAAGTTTCTTTTCATCTAGGTACATAATATACATTTCTAAGTAAGATGAAAGATTCTCCAAAAAATAGCTTGAGATCTCCCACTGCATGAGCCGAAATGACTTCTCCCGTTCCCACCTTGAAAGTCATTTCTTGTTCAGAAAGTTGTCTCCAAGAATTAGTTTCCTATAGAAAAGTGCAAACATGATTAGCGCGCATGAATTTAATATCCAGGTTAGGTGAGTATTCTCCACTAGACATGTTTCAACTACTAGTAAATCTAATTTACCTTGGTTTTTCTTATCTGCTTTCTTTTCTGCCAAATACTTTGGGCAGTTATGCTTCCAATGGTCATCTTCTCCGCAATGGAAACACTTTCCTTTGGGAGTGTTATTTTTTGTTTTTGTTTTTCTTAGTAGTAGTTTTCTTATTCCCTTTACCCTTCTTCTTCATTTATACTAGGTGCTAAAGCATGGGTGTTTTGTATCCATTGAGCAAAGACGGGTTGTAATTGTATAACGGTATCTGAAAACATATCTTGGGGATGCCTTAACATTGACTTCACTTTCTTTAAGTTTCATCATAGACTGATATGTCTGTAGCTTGTTCAACAACATAGTCAAATTGTAATTAATTTTGTTCATAACAATATTGGTTCTGAAAGGTAGATAACTCTCCGAGAGAGATTCTAATATCATATTGACTTGACTGATTTCATCTAATCATCGCCCCATGAGCCTCAGCAATATTAAAATGGACCATCATATCGAGAACATGTTCTCTAACATTGGTACCATCTTTCATGCGAGTACTATAAACATATTTAATGGCTTCATGTCGAACAGATGATGACGGTTGCCCGAACATCTCTTGGAGCAACGCCATTATCTCATGGGCAGTGGGCATTACCTGTACATCAGATATACTTGATAAGATATAAGCCCTGCATTTTTCGTTAGCCCTAACCCACCGATCATAGATGTCCCGAACATTTCGGTTCGCTGTTGTATTGGGAACCGGAGGACATTCCTCCGTCAACACAAACCTCAAATCATCCACAACTAATATCGTATTAATTACCTTTCGATCAAAGACCATGAGGCGAGAAGAACTACTTCCCTGCTCACGGTTTGAACACTCCACAGGAAAATTAATCAATCTTACCTAAATGCTCAAGCATGCAATCTTAGATCAAGAACTGTAAAAAGGTTGGTGATGAATCTCCATCGTCAACACAGAGAAAAATTGTCATTCCCAAAATTCAATATCCTAAAAGCTATGATAAACAACCTAGTGACCAGACTTTAAATAGTCTCCCAATAAAAGAAACCCTAATGCCTCATAGTAAAATAATAAAATTACGTCTACTTAAACGTCATAAAAAAGATAAAATATTAAAATTACATCAAAGTTATTAAATAAAAATTAATTAATAATTTGATGCTTGAATGGTTCATATCACATGTGGGTAGTACTACATCCATTGTCAATAAGTCATGAGGTTGACCTATTGTCATGCATATGAGAGGTCATAAACAAGAGATTTGTTTCTTGATTACTGTTGACACAATTTGCTTGCTCTTGAGGATGTTTGACATAGTAAAACATCTCCGTATGAACATCTTCATACAATAATCAGAATGGTATACTTTGTTGTTTTTACACCAACAATTTTTCTCAGCATGGTTGACCTTTTTGCAATAATGCCCAGGAGAAAATTTACCTTTCTTTGATGCTCCTCCTTTTCCCCTTGCTCCCTCGATCTTTGTTTGTCTATCATCTTCTGCGACAAGTTTCTTGCCTTTAGAATTTGCATGAAATGCACCTTCAACTTGCTCCTCATTACGCATTCTATCTCTTTGTCCATGAGTTTGTTATTTGCTAATTAATTCAGTTGTCAAGAGAGTTATTAGATTCTAGAAGACTCCTCTATGGCTAAGATCTTTGACTTAAATTTATTGGGAATACTAACAACATTTTTTCCACGACTCTTTGATTACGAAAATTTTCACTAACTAATCTTATTTAATTTACGATGGTCATCACTTTTATTATGTAGTCCCTCACAGTATTTGAATCCATCATTCTTAGCATCTCAAACTCTCTTCGAGAGTCAACAATTTGGTAGTTTTCACTTTTGGATTTCCTTCAAATTCCTCTTGCAATTATTTATCCCAAGCTTCTTTTGTCGTTTTACAATCAATAACCCTAAAAATACAATATCAGATAAAGCGGCACATATCATAGATAAAACCTTGTGCTTCTTTAATTTATCATCTTCATGTAGTTTTATCTATCGTTGGATTTTCTCCTAGTGGTTGAGGATCATCATCAGTTGAAACAAATTCTCAAAAGCCAGGTGCCTCGAGATCATATTACATTTTTCACTCTAAAATGTGAATTAAAGGTAACACCAAAATTGGAAGATATTTTTCAAATATAAAAGAGAAAACATTCCCTCTCTAAATAAAATCAGACCTTTAAATCTAAGGCTCTAGTATCACTATTGAGAAAAATGGAATCAATGCAAAATAAATGTTGTGAAATGAAATCAATATTCTAATATTTGTTAAGTAAAAAGAAAAAAAACGAAAAAGGAGGGAATGGAATCAAATGGATGAATAAACTTATTATTAAAGTAGAAAATGTTAGTCATATACAAATATTACATAAAAGATCAGGAAAATTGTCAAAAATAGTACTCTCAACTTTTCATTTTTCTCGATGGAGTTCGGACGAGATTGACCACCGATATTTAGTTAAAAGTTTTACTTTTTCTAATTGTTTTGGTCTTTCGGGCTTTTCTCAGTAGAGAGATTAAAGGCCGAGATTTTAGTAATTTTTTCAAATATTAGATACTCTATCCAAATTTTATACTTAATCTTATATATTTCAATTTTTTTCCAAATTCGGTCATCTTTATCGAATATAATATTCAATTCTGATGTAATTATAGACCCATTTTTGTTTCCATGATTATATGAATTTCTTTCCAAATGATTGAATTTTTTTAAATGGATTATTGCATTTTGATTTTTAAATTTTTTGAAAGTTAAATTTTGCAACAAAAAATAAAAAATAAAATAAAGGTAAGATATGGAAAATATATAAAATTTCGATATTAATCTGTCCAAGAATTCATCAATCTCGGTGTTAATCTGTCCGAGATTCATATTAAAATTTTATATATTTTCCATATTTTATCTTTTTTTAAAAAAAAAATAATCTTTCCAAAAATTTAAAAATCAAAATTAATTACTTGAATCCATCTAAAAAAATCATTTGGATAAGTGGTAAATTGACTTGAAAATTAAAAATTTTGCTAAAGATTTAAAAAATTATGTAAAATTTTGGTATAATATTTGATAAATATAATTGAATTTAGAGAAAAATTAAAAATATATAAGATTTGATATAAAATTAAAAAAGATGACATAATATTTCATGTGAAATCTCAGCATAAGCTGTTCAAAATATGAGTCAAAAGTTAGAAAAATATCAGAAAAACTAAACTAAAAAAGAAAGTGATGAGAGAGGGAAAAGGAGTGTTTTGGAAGAGTTGAGGAGTGCATGCAAAGGGGAGGAGGTGTCGGGACGTAAGAGGAACAGCAAAGGCATTAGGCTGAGAAAGGGAATGATTATTAGCAATTACAATGCATGTGATCAATGCCAATCCTTGTGGGGACACTCCCACACGCTTGCATCGGTACTCTCTAAATTCCTCCTCAAAACCCCCCACTTGCTTACATAAGCACATTTTTTTCTTTTCGTTAAATTTCCCATTCCTATAATAATTTAATCTCTAAATTTTAATAAACATCAATTTAGATATTTTTTATAGTTTATAAAAAAAAAAATTAATTCTTTTTTATCGATTTACGATCTATTTGGGTAAGAAATTTCATTATATCTTAAGAATATTTTTCACGATAAAGACTCATTTATTACAACTTGTAAATTATATAAACTAAATTGTTACTTAATAAAGTTCAAGGATTAAATTGTTACAAATTTGAAAGTGCAATAACCAAATTGTTATAACAATTAAATATAACATATGTTAGTTTAGGGACTAAAAGTGATTTTTTAAACTTTTCTTTTATTAGTCGTATGTGAATGGAAGATTGAATCTCAAACCCTAAAATTAATAGTACAACTTCATGTTAGTTGAACTATATTTATATCTATTCAGCACCTTTAATGCAATTCTATGTCACATCTCTAACTCTACTATTCTTCTTATTCCCCTTCCTTTTTAATTAACCCCTCCTTCCTAATATTCTATTCATACACTATGATCTCTAAAATTAAGCTTTAAATATTCTCAAACTTTCAACTTTCTTTTCCCTTACTTCATCTTAAGGAATACATATTTATGTTATTCTTATTAGTATTATATTGGCTCTTGACGAATGACTAATTTGATCAAGTACTTGAATATAATTAATTGGTTAAGATATATGTTTTTATCCGTTCAAATTTTTCCTATTCACTCATTTTTCAATTAAAAAAAAAGGACATAACTTGAGAATTTATGTAAAGAAAATATTTAGGTGCTATCTAGGCTGTACAACCAATATAAAATTGTCACGTGACAATTTTTTTAAATGATTTTTTGTGTGTAAAAAAAAGGAGAACATAAAAGTTAGATGCACACCTAATCATTATTCTTTATGTAATACATTAGATGTGAGTAGGCACATGGACTGGATTATATTGAAGCAAATAATAGGCAATTGAATATTAGGTCACAAAATAGTGAAAATGATCTAAATAAAAAATTAAAGTAAATTTAATTAGCTGACGTCTACTAAGGAGTTCTTTATTTTGTTATCTAAATTTTAAGGAGTATTTTCAAAATTCAAACTATATTTTGAAAAATTGTAAAAAATAAGTGTTTAAGAACGTTTTGCGTTTCTGAAATTTGGCTACATGCTCAAATGTTTTATGAAGAAAGATAAATATTATAGTTAGAAATGGTAAGTAAGCTGGTACAATTTTCAAAATCTACAAAAAGAAAACCCATTTGATAATAATTTATTTTTTTGGTTTTTAATTTTTTAAAATTATTTTTACACCATTTCCTTACTATGATTTTCATCTTTTATACGTAAACATTTAAATTCTTATAGATTCTAAAAAAAAAAACAAGTTTTTAAAAACTACTCCTAGTTTTAATATTTAGCTTGAATTTAGAGATCTTAAAAACTAGAGAATAAACATAAAGAAATCAATAGCTGGAATTAATGTTTGTTAACTTTATTACCAAAAAAATAAAACATAAAAAATCAATGCCGTATTTGATAATTATTTTGTTTTTTATTTTTAAAAATCAAGCTTACAAACACCTCTTTCACCTCTAAATTTAATGCTTTTTTTAATAGGTAATATTATTATACAACAACTGGAGGATCCCACAGCTTGGGATCAAGGCATCATAGGAAACAAAGTAACAACAAAGACTGAGCTCTTAATTGAACCAGAGATCAAAAGCCATAGCAAAAGAAAATAAAATAACCGTCCAAAGAAATAGTCACGAAACAAAACAAACCCCACAAACCGAGGGCAACACCCAAAGGAAACAAAAGATTGAACACAATAAGGAAGAAATAACATTAATAAAAACTAGAGAAGACCGAGAAGATCAACCCACCAAGAAATAGCATGAGCACGAACCATAGAGACAATAAGATGGAATAAAGCAGACACCGTCCTTGGACGACCTCCATGCAATCGACGATTCCTCTCCGCCAGATATAATAAATAGAAGCACACCAGAAGACTCGAAACAACTTACTTTGTACTCCCTTACCCGTCCCCACTCGATAAACCCAACTCAACTCGACATCCCACCCAGCCACCTGATGAGACGACCCCAACAAACGCAACACACCCGACCATACCTCTCTCCCAAACCCATACTCGAAGAACAAATGATCCCAAGACTCCCAACCCCCCACACACAAGAGACACGCATCATTAGACGAGACATTCCACCTATTAACCCAATACCGAGTATCCAACCTATCCCGCACAGCCAGCTAGGCACAAAAAGAGTGTCGAGGAATACCCACCCCAGACCACAGAAGTTTTGCCTAAGACACCCTAGGATGACGATGACACAAACTCTCCTATGCACTTGCAATAGAAAACCGACCATTAGCACTCGACACCCATACCTAATAATCCTCACAACTCACCCTAGGCTCGACTGCCTGAATCAAACCCAAAATATCACACAACTCACGCGAAACAGAAGGTCACCTCCAACCCCCCTCTCCATCCAGAAAATCTGATAATTGCGCCTCTCTACTACTCGCCGCATCAAACACCACCTTAGAACCATATGTCTCCAAAATCGCACCTCCAGGCAACCACGGATCCCACCATACAAAACATCTCCTCTCATCACCCATCTTCAAACAAACCAACTGCTTGAATTTATCCCGATGATGAAGGATGGCCCTTAAGCACTAGGATCTCCTAGCCTCACACCGAATTGCCCACTCAAAAAAATTTAATGTTTTAAAAACCCAAGCCAAATTTTGAAAACTAAAAAAGGTTCTCGTGGTAACTTTTTGGTTTTTAGCTATTTTCTGTTTTAAAAAAATTATATAGACATTATTTCTACTTCCAAATTTCCTTTTTTGTTATCAACTTTTTACCAATTATTTAAAAAAATAAGTTCAATTTTGAAAACTAAAAAAAAATAGCTTTTAGGCCCCGTTTGGTAACCATTTTGTTTTTTACTTTTAGTTTTTAAGTATATTTTCTCTTGATTTCATACAATGATTTGCATATTTCTTAAGTATAATAGTTGAATTCTTAGTCAATGGTCAAAAAACAAAATCAAGTTTTAAAATTTCTTTTTTTTTTTTTTAATTTTCAAAATTTGACTTAGTATTTTTAAACCATTGTTAAAAAGTAGATAACAAAGAAAGAAATTTGGAGGTGAAAATAGTGTCTATCATGTTAAGAAATGGGAGAGAATAGGCTTAATTTTAAAAAGCTAAAAACAAAAAACGAAATGGTTACCAAATCGGTCCTAGTTTTTAAAAACTTATTTTTGTTTTTGAAATTTAGTTAAAAATTCAACTTTTATACTTGAAAAATACAAATTATTGTAAGAAAATGTGAGAAAATAGACTTAATTTTAAAAACCAAAAACCAAAAATAAAATGATCATCAAACAAAACCCAAATGATTATTGAATGGAAACTTAATACTAAAATGAAACTAATGAGACCTTGAAGTAAAAAATGTAATAAGATATATTTAATGGAATCACATATCACAATGCAAAGTTGAAAGTTTAAAACAACCAAATAATTAGAATTACTAAATTTGTAAATCAACTTTATTAAAAAAAAAAAAATTGAGATGTATGATATTTTGTTGTACTTGTTGTCGATTTTGGTTAACGTGTTTATCATTATTATTTATTTTTCTTTCAAATCAATCTTATCCTGTTCCATGAATGAGAACATAAGGCCTGGGCTTGGAGGGCCCAACAGGATTTCGGGCCCAATGTCATTTTCTTGGCCCAATCATACAGTTTCAGATCACAAGTCCCAATCTTACTAACTATTTCAAACCTCCTCTTTCATTGAACCTGCAACCAGCAATTCCATTCCAATTCCATGGATCTTTAAAACTATTTTCATCTACCCATTTCCCTTTTCTTTTTCCTAATGATAATTACTACATAAATTATGATATATATATATTTTTTTTTCTGTATGAATTCTTATAATTTTATATAGGATAAAAACCATAGAAGACTTTTTGACGTGAGCATGCGTGACAGAAATAATGATTCAACTTTTTTTAGATATTCGTGAGTGTTCGAGTCAACTTACGCATACTTCAACTAATCTCACAATACAACATATCTGATCTTACAATATTTTGGTGTCAAGAAAACTCGTAGGATATTAAATTATAGTAAGGTGATCACCTATAACCTCTTAGCCCTATCAAGGAGATGTTTCCTTATCTACCACTAGACCCATGATGATTTGGAATAATGATTTAACTTTTATTCTCTTTTCACAAAAACAAAAAGAAAAAGGGAAAAAAAAAACATATTACCTAAATTTGCAAGGAATAGCCTATAAAAATTGCGAGGTTTTTAAAATTTTCGAAGGTAGGATTTTCAAGAGAATCTTTTTTTTTTTTTTTTTTGGAGAGAAGAGTAGTCAATTTAATTATGTTTAGGTTGGCCATAATACCACATATATTTAATTCTGGATTAATTTAAGTTAAAAATAAATTTCAATCGGATCCATTATATAGTCCCCATCTTAAAAAGAAAAAAAAAGGAATTTATAAGAGATTCGTACAAATGTTAAACAAAATAAACTGCACAAAAGCAAAAGAGTTGTGCAAAAATTGTTCCCTCTTGGAAAAGAAAAAGTAAAATAACAGATTCTTTTTCATATTTATTAACTCTATATTTTGTTAATGATACAAAAAGAGAATGAACAATTTAATCAAATACCAAATAAGCATAAGATTGCAACTTAATTAGATAATATAAATGTCCCACCAACAAGAAAAATAGATACCATTTAAAACAAATATATGAAGAAGAGAAGACTAATTAAATGAAAAGGGGAAAAATATAATTGATCATAATTTACACATCTGCTATCACTCTTAATTTCAACTGCACTTTGGAATTCATAAGAAAGATGAAAAAGTTCAAACTTTCGATTCTTCTTTGTTTTGAAAGAATCCTCAAAATCAGTTTCTACTTCCTTGTTTCTCATCATAAAGCCTTGAAGATTCTCCAGTAGTGAGAAAAAAGCAAAACTAGTTTAATCAATAGTAAGATACCTAATTGTCTAATAAGATTAGTCGAGTAATATGTTTAAGAATTGAACATATAACAAGAATTGAGTTGGGATTGAACCTATGAAGCACAGACATAAATACGGATATAAGATATGGATAGGATAGAGTACGACGACACGTTAATTCCTAAAAAACTAAGATACAGATACATTGAGTATAACCGATGATCATACAGAAACAAAAAAAGAAAAATCTTTCATGAAACCCTGATGATAGAGACAGAGAGAGAGAGATCACAGAGTTTCAAGCTTTAAATGGATAAGGAAAATGGTTGAAATCACATAAATATCCATATTGGGTGATATCAGAAGAGCTCTGCCCAGCAGAAAAACTCAATCCACCATAAGACATATTAACAACACAATTTTCGAAAGAAGAAGAGGAAGAAGAAACATTAAGATTATGATGAGAAGAATCATTAGCATAACGAGCAAGACGAGCTTTGGCAAGAGCAAGATCATGTTGAAGCTCCACCATTTTAGTCTGCAACAAAGCTATGGCACCGATGCAGCCATAAACAGGATCTCTCAGCCTTGCTTCAGCCTCATAAGCCAAAGAATTGACCGTATCTTCTCTCTGCTCCTCAGGCACTTCAGTAAGAATCTTGCTCACATTACTTGCCCCAAAAACCTTATGAACTTTGGCAAATTTCTTTGGCTCATCAGACCTAAAGTAAGGAGCAAATATGCAAGTGGGAATGCATCTTCTTTTCAGCAATTTGCAGGCTGCACAAGAAGAAGAAGAACGAGTTTCATGCCAACCTCTCATGCCTGCTCTTTCTTCATTATGTTAATCTAAAATAAGGTCATCTTCTTTACAACAAAGGATGTGTATTTATATATATATACATGAAGGGATTGGTTAGGGGCCATTTGAGGGCACCAACTAAAAGTTCGTGAGGTGATTATAGTCCACTTCATATTTAGGACACAAATATAATAATGATGTATATAACTATTTATAATCTATAATTAAATATAGTAAGTACTATTTCACTATTTTCTATCCAAATACAAACTATTATAATTTAGACACTAAAATAATATGTCCAAAATACTAACTATTATAACCCATTAACTATAATAACAGCCAACTATAATAATCAACTTAGTATCCCAATCGTCCCCTAAAAGATAGGGAGGTAATGTGGGATTAGAGTAATTAAAAAGAAGGGGTGGGACCTAAATTTGGTTATGGGGTTTGAAGAGTAAATGCAGAATTGAAAGTTTGAAAGAGACTATTCAAGGAAAAAGAAGAAACACTTTTAATTGAATTTTCAGAAAGTGGGAATTAAAGAACATGGGGTGGCATTATTTGTGTTCCTAAGTTAGGATGAGACATCATATTTGATATATAAAGCAAGATATTGATGATCTGTATGAAGAAAGTAAAAAATAATGTTAAAGGAAAAAAAAAAAAAAAAAACCAATTTTACTAGAAAGTTGGTTTTCAGCTTTGTGGAGTGAAAATGATAGTTTGGGCATCTGCAAAAATACCCTACACCCTTTAGTACTCTATGTTCTCTTTTGTACATCTCTCATTAAAACCTCTCCTTTTTTTTTTCTCTCTCTTGTACTGTTCAAAATTTCTCCTTCATCTTTTATCATTTTTTTTTTTTATGAAACAACATAAAAAGGAGAAAAAGAGAACCAGCTCCATCATTTATTCTTATATAACAAATTAGTTTCATGGAAGGGAAAGAAGGATCAAAAGGCCACAATTCAATAGTGGGAATGGAAAATTTTGTTGAGTTTTGATAAAATATTAGAAGTGCAATAATCCCATATTTGAAAAGTTCAAAGAAACGATGAGCTCGAAGTACTATAAATATAGTATGTCTTTGGTTTAAGCTTGAGTGTGTTAAATCTAATTAAATTCCCTTATTGTGTTCTTCTAGTTGAGAGTAGATAGAGGATGAGTCATACAAATGTTTTGAGAGAGTGTTTTTTTAATATAATTTGGGTTAGGGAGAGATTTTGCATGATTGTAATAATATTTCACGTAGTGGAAGTTTTCTTGTCTATGGTTTTTTTAGAATTTTTCTACATTAACCCTTGTGTTCCCAATTTTATTATTTTCTCTTAATTTCTCTGATATTTTTCTGCTTATTTATGTGGTAAAATTTAAACGACTTTCATTCGTTATTTGTCATAAAGAAGTATTTAAGAATTTTGTCATTTTTTGACATGTCAAATATTCAATGGAAGAAAGAATATGCACTATTGTAGTAATATAATTTTTTTCGAGGGGAGAAAGGATAAAAAGAGTCACATCAAACGCAATATTGGGGTAGGGATTGGGGGAAAGGGACAAGGATGATAATGGAATTCCCATAACCCACTTGTTCAAAAAAATGGTCGTCGTTTTCCTCAAAGCAAATAGAGAGAAATGGGATTGTTAGAATGAGAAAAGAGAGTGAAGGAAGAAGGATAGTGCATTGCACGTTTAGGCAATGAGAAAACAGAAAGATTTAGAGGAATGATTTTGATTGGAGTTTCGCAAAAATGGTCGGCCCAATATTGAAAGAAAAAACTTGTGACTGCACTCAATTAAAAATTGTCACGTGACAATTCATTTTTTTTTTAAAAAAAGATTATTAAAAAATTACTTTTGGGTATGTGTAGAGGAAGAAGAGCATGAGACTTAGGTGCAACTTAGACTGTACTAAGTGTTGTTAAGATGAATGATTATCTTTCCTTTTTTTTATTTTCCTTTCTTCTCACTTAACTTTCTCTTTGATTAAGTTTGATATTTTGTTGCTCAGTTTGGTTGGGGTTGGGGGATGTTGGAAACTTGAAATATGGTCTTTGTTTGTTTGGTGTGGTTTACTTTAACTCTTCTTTATGGTGCCTTCCTCTCTTCCACTAATTTGATATTCGATCATTAAAGTAGGCCCCTCAGTTTGGATTGCATTTGTACGACTCAACATTTCAGTAGGACCCAAAATAATGAAGAGAGAGAAATAGCAAGTGAAATTGGGCTTTTCTTTGGGCTTGGGGAAATTGGGCTTTTCTCTTGGAGCCCACTTGAGAAAAGTCAACCAACTTGCATATAGATCCACAGGGAAACTTCCACAGGTATGATAAGCAGTGACTTTATCATTTTTGTCCAATCAAAGAGACTTTGGAATTTGTACCCTTTTGGAAGAACCAAAAGCTAAAGAGGTTACTTAAGCAAATCACACTGCTTTCTTTCATTATTTAATCTTGTGGGAAAACATTACCAAGAAAGAAGACAAGTCTCCCCAAGTTCCTGCCCTCCACAGGAATCAAAGAAATGATCAGTAATGTGCTAAGAAAAGAAATAAACACTGCATATGGAAAAATGATAGGAAATGGGGAATAAGACCATCGATGGCCTTTCAGAATATGCAAGAAGAAAAAGGAAGCTATTTGAATTGTTAATTAAAGTCATGCTTTGGATCTTCTGGTAATGAATAAAAAACACATTTGTCCAAATTAAACTATAAAAAAAGATGAGACTAACCCTTTTTTTTTTGTTCATAGAAAGTGACCGTTGTTTGGGGATGTTATGAGATAACTTTTCAATACTCCCTATTAAGAAACTTCCAAAAATTGCAAGAGTTGAAATTTTGCAAGAGACTTGAGAGGAGACTGCCCACAAAGTTTGACAAAGTAAATTTGGTGCAAGTAATGCATGGTTTTGAAAATATAAAATTGGTTGAGGATTGATTTGACCATTATGAGGTGGGAAATTGCTCCAAGTGGCAACTACTTAGAAGTTCTCCTATTGTCTACACAGTCAGCCAAACAAATAGAAACAGCCAAAAACAAAAAACCTTCCAATTAATAATTTTCAGGTTCAAAGGAGTTTTGAAATTTTCTTCCTAGTAATCTATGTCTGACTTAATGTAATGTTGATAAAAACTATGAACAGAGTCTATTCATGGAGTGAGAATGGCCATGGATGTTGCTCTTTCCCCAGTGATGGCAGCTTCTTCAAGCTTTTTGCCTTCTGGTTCTCTGTTGCAATCACTAATTCTCTTATCCAATGAAGTTGCTTTTGAAGAGAAGGCTCTTTTTGTACATGCTAAGACTATCTCAACCATGAGAAGAAGAATTAAGCTTCTTGGTTTCTTATTTGAAGAGGTTCAAGAATCAAATTGTCCTCTTCCTCCATCTTCCATTCTTTGTTTCACTGAACTCTTTTCTGTAATCAGAAGAGTTAAGATTCTAACTCAAAGCTGTGAGGAAGGAAGCTGTCTATGGAGTTTACTACAGACTCAGTTTATTTCAAATCAGTTTTATCAGCTAGTGAAGGAGATTGGGAGAGTACTTGATATTTTACCTCTCAGCTTGCTTAAATTAACAGATGATACAAGAGAACAAGTGGAGCTTCTTCATAGTCAAGCAAAACGACTAGAGCTTTCAGTGAATGCTCGAGAGCTTCAAAGAAGAGATGAGCTTCTTCAACTAATGAGCAACAATAAGGAGAGAAACTACAAGAACAAAGGTTTGGCAGAAGTGGGAAAAGTCAAAGAGGTTTTCGTTAGTGTTGGGCTGAGAAGCATGATGGATTGTGATGAAGAAATATCAAAACTAGAAGCAGAAGCTCTTAAACAAGCAGGAACAGGTGGAATAATTGTGGTTTCTAACATAAACAATCTCATTTCTCTTGTTAAGCATGCCAAAACAGTGATCTTCAGTAAGACAGAGAATGAAAATGATGGGGGAAAATTCAACTTAAAGTTTCTACACTCAAACAAACATTTAGATCATTCATCTTCTTCTAATTCATTGGTTCCAATTCCAGACGATTTTCGCTGCCCCATTTCACTAGATTTCATGAGAGACCCTGTAATTATATCGTCTGGGCATACTTACGATCGTTATTCGATAGCCCAATGGATTGACTCAGGGCATCATGTTTGTCCCAAGAGTAATCAGAGGCTAATTCATATGGCCCTCATA
The DNA here is from genome assembly GCF_009727055.1 of Benincasa hispida. Taxonomy (NCBI): domain Eukaryota; kingdom Viridiplantae; phylum Streptophyta; class Magnoliopsida; order Cucurbitales; family Cucurbitaceae; genus Benincasa; species Benincasa hispida. Next base: position 62,917,907 of record NC_052352.1, on the reverse strand, counting down.
CCAAATTATGCACTCAAAAGTCTGATGCAACAGTGGTGCCAAGAAAACAACATTGGTATGAATGAACCTACAAAACCATATACTTCCTTTGAGTTAGAGAGAAGCAACAGCAAAATATACATCTCCGAGGAACCGGTCGATCACATTTCTGCATCCAAAGAAGCCTCTGATGCTGTCAAAATGACAGCCGAGTTTCTTGTAGGAAAACTTGCAACTGGGTCACCAGATATTCAAAGACAAGCTGCATATGAACTGCGGTTACTAGCAAAAACAGGAATGGATAACCGAAGGATGATTGCCGAAGCGGGAGCGATACCATTTCTAGTTACGTTGTTGAAATCCAGCGATCCAAGAATCGAAGAAAACGCAGTGACTGCATTGTTCAACCTTGCAATCTTCAACAACAACAAGATCCTCATAGTAGCAGCAGGGGCAATAGACAACATAACACACATCTTAGAATCAGGGAAAACAATGGAAGCAAGAGAAAATGCTGCAGCAACAATATACAGCTTGTCCATGGTGGATGAGTTCAAAATAACAATAGGGGCGAGTCCGAAAACCATACCAGCATTGGTGAGGCTCCTTAAAGAAGGGCATTCAGCCGGGAAGCGAGACGCTGCCACAGCACTTTGCAATCTAGCACTTTACAATGCCAACAAAGTTTGTATTGTGGTAGCTGGGGCTGTGCCATTGCTGATTGACTTGCTGACAGACGACAAGGCGGGCATAACAGACGACGCCTTGCAGACGCTCTCGCTGGTTTTAAGTTGCTCAGAAGGGCTGCAAGAGATAAGAAAAAGTAGAGTTTTAGTGTCTTTGCTCATTGATCTTTTAAGATTTGGATCTCCAAAAGGGAAAGAAAGTTCAATTACATTGTTATTGGGGCTGTGCAAGGATGGAGGAGAGGAAGTAGCAAGGAGGTTGTTGATAAATCCTAGAAGTATTCCTTCTCTTCAAAGCTTGGCAGCAGATGGATCATTGAAAGCCAGAAGAAAAGCTGATGCATTGCTGAGATTGCTTAATAGATGCTGCTTTCAATCACAGCCATGTTGAATATCAGAAATGTAGAGATAATCTTACACAAGTATATATTTGTGCAAACTCTAAAGATAAATTTACAGGTTTTTGGGTTTGTTGATTGAAAGATTGACATCAACAGTACACTTCTTTTTCTTCCTTTTTTTTCTCTTCTTTTTGGGGGGATTTTGCTCAGAATACAAAATTACCCTGAGAAAATCCTGAAAATTTTGTTAGTCCTATTTTTTACTCATGTTTCTGCCCATTATCTTCCAGCTCAGTGGGATCTAATTGAGGTTCAAAAACTGAATGATTAAGGCTACTTTTGGTAACAATTTGGTTTTTTTATTTCTAGTTTTTGAAAATTAAGCCTATAAACACTCATTTTAATTTCTTGTTTTATTATCTACTTTCTACCAATATTTTCAAAAACCAAGTCAAGTTTTGAAAACTATAGTTTCTAAAATCTTGTTTTTATTTATAGAATTGAGAGAAAATAATTTTAATTTTAAAAAACCAAATGATTATCAAACGGGCCTAAAAGATCAACTATAAGCAAGATATTGCTTATTCTCAACCTTCAGAAATCTTAGCTCTAATGTGAAAGAGCAAAAATGCAGTTTCCCTGAAATTGAAAATGGTGAAAATATAAATTTGTAGCCATCTGGAACTTCAAATACATGATTACCTAAAACAGGAAAATGCTAATGTACATTATCTTTCGACAAGATGAATACGCTCAGAACCAAAACAATTAACTCTCAAACAAAATAAATTTTGATGCAAAAGAAATATAAAAAACTAAGTAAATTTGTGAGGTAGATTTGGCCTTTAGGATCATACCTGAACATTTTCCCCAAGAACTCTGCAACCTCAACTTGCAATTAAGAGCCCTTGGCCTTGAGATTGAATCTACAGAAATATGGTTACAATTTCTAACATTTGAATATTTGAACAAGTAAGATATGCAACGGACATTTTAAAATTTATCACCATTCATAGCAAACAAGTTTTATGATTAGTTGATGTATCATACCTAATCATAAATATGATTTGGTCGCAAGAAATTCAAAGACAAGGTGCTTATAAATAGACATGTCTACCATGTTTTAGGTTGACACTTTTAGACCCAAGTCCCAACCCAAATGATTTGAGGGATAATATTTATCCCTAATAGATAGAACAATAAGAGAAAAAAAATATAAAAATATAGTATCTCTTTAAAATATTTGAAAATATTGAAGTGTTCACGGGTCAGTTTTTTAATTTATTTTTTTAATTTTCAAGGTTACCCTTCCTTATCTTGTTGCATGTCTTCTTCTTCTCTTTCATTTTTCATTTTTCTTTTTATTTTCTTCCGTTTTTTCTTTCTTTCTTTTTTTATTTTCTTTCCCTTTCTTCTTCTTTTTTATTTTATTTTCTCTCCATTTTTTAATTTTCTTTCCTTTTTCCGATTTATTTTTATTTTTTTATTTTCTTTCCTTTCTCCAATTTTTGCTTTCATTTCCCTAATTTCCTCATCTCTCCAAACATTTTACTCTCTCCCTTATCTTCCCATTTCCGAGTTTCAAACCCAAGACTTTAAAGTACATGACTTAACACTAACAAACCAATCATTAAGTTTGATTATTATAACAAAACGTTAAATATAAATAGCAAATGAAAATGAATTTGAAAGAAATTATTTTTTTTAGTCCTCAAATTTGCACCAATTTTAGAAACATTTATTAAAAATTTGAAATAAGAAACGATAATAGTTATTAAACAAGTTTATTTCTCAAGAAATGAGAAATGGATGATATCATACTATCAATGAAAACTTTTGTGCACAATCAAATAATTTCGAGGAGTCATTTCATCTCAAATACTACATTACATGATAATACTATCAGTGATATCCTTTACATTGATAGCAATAGAAAGATATCACTGACAGTAGTTATCAATGATATCTTTTGTGACTATCAATTTAAAAGGATATCATTCTATACCTATATGCATTAATAACGACATACAAAGACACTATATGTATCAACAATTTAATCAAAAGTCCCCGACTATTTACAAACAAGTATAACATGATATCAAATTCAAACAACAAAAGACATCAAAATATTACCATTGATAGAAACATATAAGCAATAGCCACTATGACTATCATTGATAGAAACATATCAGTGATAGCAACTGATAGCACATTTCTCAAATTAAAAGCTATAATTAATAGCAGCATCACTAATAACAGTTATCAATGATAGCAACTAATAGCACATTTCTCGAATTGAAAGTTATCACTGATAGCAACTATCAATTGCTATCACTAATAGCAACAATCAACGATATTCATCGATAGCAATATTACTGATAGTAAGTCACAACAATTGATAGCACATTTTTTAAATTGAATGTTATCACTTATAGCAATATCACTTATTACAGCTATCAATGATAGCAACTAATAGCACGAGTCTCAAATTGAAAGCTAGCACTGATAGCAACTAATAGCACACTTCTCAAATCGAAAAGCTACCACTAATAGCAGCTATCAGCGATAGCTACTGATAGTAGCTATCGGTAAAAGCCACTGATAGCACACTTCTCAAATTGAAAGCTATCATTGATAGCAGCTATCAGCAATAGCTTTCAATTTGAGAAAACTAGGAAGCAGCATGCAAAGTGGTAATTGAGTGTGGGTTTTTTGGTTTTTCACCACTTTTTGTTCTATATATACAATTATTGTATACTTGTACTACATATTCTATTATTTTGAGCTTGAATTCAATTTATGCAACTATCCCTAATTTTTTCGACTCAAATAACTCTTATTAAATAATGAACTCAACCCAATCTAACCATAAAACATTTGGATTGAGTTAGGTTGGGTTAGTTAAAATCATTTATTTAAATTTTTGTTATAAAAATAAGTAAAATGTTAGTATGTAAAAATTTTATTTTATTATGTTTATATATTGAACTAAGGTCACATTTACCCAGGTGAAACGTAATCCATCAATGCTAATATCAAAAGTTGGACTAGTTGACTATGGTTGTTGTTTACTATGTTCCGTAATTGTAAGGAACTGTGGGGCCTCCTCCAGATTTGTAAGCAAAAGACGCAATCTGATTGAGAAACAAAAGGTGTTCAAATCTGATTGTATTTAAAAATTACGTGGGATCCACTAGCCTTATCATTATCACTACAGATATGGTTACTATAACAGTATGAGAATTATGAATATCTCACATTTACTGTTACTAAGAGTGCAACAAAATTGAAAAACCAAACCAATCCAAACTGATCATCTGGTTCGGTTTGTTTTTTTTTTTATTTTAATATCAACTGTTTTGGTTTGTTGGTTCCAATTGATTTTTTATTGAAAAAAAACAAATCAAGATTGAATTGAACCGAGAGTATATATATAGCCTTAAAAATAAACTCTAACATCCGGTATCTTTTAGTATTTTAATTGTTATGGTGCATATATATTCGTAGTTAAGAAAAAGGACCAATTATTATGGTATGTATATTTTTTTTATTAAAGAAATGTCAAAGAAAAAATATATAATTTCAATCTATAAAAAAAAGACTCAAAATTCATTTAAAATCAGCAAAATGAACCAATTCAAAATAAAAATGGAAATAAAAATAAAATTCTGGAAGAAACAAAACTAAAAACTGAGAACAAAATCGATAATAAATCGAACCAAATAAAAATTAATCCATTGGTTTTATTCTTTATTGGACATTGGTTTGGATCACTTCTTTGTAAAACCAATTGATTTGGTTTGGTTCTTGGTTGACCCTAAAATTGACAAAAGCGAATCATCTATTATTCCTAATTGTTACCTTTACCATTATCATTACTGTTAAGGTCAAACGATAACGATAATAGTGAATGCAACAACTTCCTAATTCTAAGTAAATGTGATAAAAAGCAATTCACTTATGTTTGGAATTCAGACACATTTCAATTGATCCATCAATGGAATCTCACTACAAGTTCACTCATTTCCATTACAGATTGGTTAACGTGTCCTAAGATTAACAACTCAATTTGAATTCATATTATGATTTTTTCTAAGGTGTTAAAAAGTATTTTTAGGAGTTGTTGGAGAATAAATTATCCAAAAAAAATCACGAAATTAAATAAAATTAAAATATATGTATGTATGTATAATTACGTCATAAGTAAAATATATATAATATATATATATATATATATATAATATATATTATATATATATATATATATATATATATATCATCTTAAAGTAAAAAGTTCGGCTAGCTTTGAGTTATTTTAGGTGAACCAATTAACCAACCCAAACTATAGAATTTGCACTTATCTGAACCCAACCCAACTGGGTTGGGTTGGTTTGATTGAGTCTTTTGGGTCATTGATTTTTTTGAAATGGGAGGGTAATTTTGAAAATTGTCTAGTTTAGATTTCTTGATAAAATATCTAAATTTATGAATTCATAAGTAAAATAAAAAAATAAAAAAAATAAAATAAATAATATATATATATATAATATATATATATATATATATATATATTTTGTTTGAAAATTTTTCACAGATAGAAAAAATATTAAACTATTTACAGAAATAGCAAAAAAACACTAATAGACACTAATAGACTTCTATCATCATCTATTAATGATAGACTTCTATCAGTTTTTATCACTGATAAACAATGATAAACTTCTATTAGTCTCTATTAGCCTTTATAAAAAAAGATTAAAATTTTGCTAGTTTGTATAAGTAGTTTTCCTTTTCTGTTTTTGAAAATCTGTCATTTTGTTTGGATTTTATTATATCTTTACTATTTTTAAAAATCTTGAAAATATTTTATTTTAATTAATGGATATAGATTTATGTTCTCCCCATTGTTCCAATGACAGAAAATAAAAAATGAGCAGCTCAAGAGCCGATAGGCAACAATCCTTCATTGATCAATGATCTTCCTTTTGAGAGAGGAGATCTGAAAGAAGCTCGATCAGTTGAATCTTAATGGCAGCAACAACTTTATGAAGAAGACAACTCACAAAATTCTTGATTTAGATTTTTGTATAATAGTTAATATACAATATCTCAAATACAATTGTCTAGGTATGATAACGACCACAAGCAATGCAGACCAGTAAGGTACAGGAAAAAAAACATAAAGCATGTGTGCATTTGTACAATTGGATGTTGGTTTAATTCATGGGTTTGAGAGGTGTTGGATGACAGTGATTATTCTTGAGTTCGAGGGTTATTGTGTTGGATGACGGTATAATTAAGTGGGGTGGAAAAGCGGGGTGTTAAGGTTGAATGTGTACCTCATTTACATGGGCAAGGATTATTCAATATTGAGTTTTTAACACTGTCACCAATCTTCCATGCAAGAATGGGGGCAAAGGGTTATACCTAGGTTGAGGGAGTCGACTATAAGGAGACTTTCTCATATGTTGCTATTTTAAAGTCTATTCGGATTCTCCTGTCCATTGCCTCATATTATAACTATGAGATTTGGCAAATGGACGTCAAGACTGCGTTTCTGAATGACAATCTTGATGAGACCATTTACATGGAGCAGCCCAAGGGATTCATAACCCAAGGTCAAGAGCAAAAGGTTTGCAGGCTTAATCGATCTATTTATGAACTGAAGAAGGCTTCTCGATCTTAGAATATAAAGTTTGATACTGCGATCAAATCTTATGGTTTTGATCAAAATGTTGATGAGCCTTGTGTAGCTTTCCTAATGTTATATGTAGATGATATCCTACTCATTGAGAATGATGTAGATCTACTGACTGAAGTTAAGAACTAGCTAGCGACCCAATTATAAATGAAAGATTTGAGAGAGGCTCAGTTTGTTCTGGGAATTCAGATCTTTAGAGATCGAAAGAACAAAACACTAGCTCTGTCTCAAGCATCGGTTATTAACAAAATACTTGTCAAGTATTTGATGCAGCAAGAGAGGCTTACTGTCTTTCATGCATGGAGTGATATTGTCTAAGGAATAGTGTCCTAAGACACCTCAAGAAGTTAAGGAGATGAGAGGGATCCTTTATGCATTGGCTGTTGGCAGCCTGATATATGCGATGTTATGTACTAGACCTAACATCTGCTATGCAATGGGGATAGTTAGTAGATATCAGTCTAATCCAGGATTTGATCACTGGACCGCCATTAAAAATATCCTCAAGTATCTACGGAGAACGAGGGACTACATGCTCGTATATGGTTCTAAGGATTTGATTCTTACATGATACATGGAATCTGATTTTTAGAATGATAAGGATTTTAGGAAATCCACATCAGGGTCAGTGTTCACTCTTAACGGAGGAGTAGTAGTCTGAAGGAGCACCAAGCAAGGGTGCATTGCTGACTCTACTATGGAGGCCGAGTATATAGCAGCTTCTGAAGTTTCTAAGGAAGCTGTTTGGCTCAGGAAATTCTTGACTGATCTGGAAGTCGTTCTAAATATGTCAAAGCCTATCATACTTTATTGTGATAATAGTAATGTTGTGGCTAATTCTCGAGAGCGTAGGAGTCACAAGCACGACAAAAACATCGAGCAGAAGTATCATCTAATCCAAGAGATTGTGCATCAAGGTGACGTGATCGTCACGTAGATAGCTTTGGAGCACAATGTTGCCGATCCATTTACAAAGGCCCTCATAGCTAAGGTGTTTGAGGGTCACCAATAGAGTATGGGTCTATGGGACAGGTCACGTTTAGACTAGGGTAAGTGGGAGATTTATACTAGGCAGTTTGTGCCCTAGTTTATTGATTTGTGTACTTTGTATTATAGTTTGACTTTTACACTATACACCCCACTAGCTTTAGGTCAAGTGGAAGATTGTTGGAGTTGATGCCCTAAATCTCGTAGGGTCCTATAGTTTGTAATTGTAACGTACAAACATTTTATTTATGTAATAAAATATGTGATGTTTTGTTTTAAAATTAGTTACATTAATCACAAACAAATAAACTAACATCCAAGATTATCTTGTAGCTTAAACATGTATGTAGAGACATACGGGTGGATCATGTTTAAGTGATAACCTAAATGGTCTATAGTAGATGGATAAGGCTGGATACCTTATCCTTGTGACACTATGAGTATGACCCGCTTTGTAGATGTTACAATTGTTGTAAAGTGCTACAAATAATCTGATCCTGATCATTCATGTGAAGGCATATGAGCAGGGATATTCTATACAAAGGAGTTTGTATAAGACCGGACCATGAAATGTTTAGTTTCATTATATAACGTCGTTCATAATAGAGACTTACATTTCACCAAGATGACCATAAGTAACATAACCTGAATCCTGAGTGAATTGTGAACTCCTCCCTATGAAGGTGGTTCTTTGATTTATATGGGTGAAAGTGGTCAGATTGCCAACTCAACAACCCTACCATTTTGGGGATTCGTCTGATTGAGGAGTTGGGAACACAGCTACACGAGAAGGAATTCACTCTTCCCCTAATGTCGGGGAAAATAGATAAATTGCTCACTTAAGGGCTGATTCCAAGGCTTGAACAATATAGTGTCACACCCTCTCCTGGCCCGAGAGGGGTTTGATCATAGTTGGACTATGATTTATTGTTCATTAGAGGGATCAGTGGTACTTAAGGAGTTAGATGTAACTAACGGTAATTTGGCCTAGCTGTACTTACGAGTAATTTGTGAAGGATCATTGTACTGTTGATTGGTTATATCCAATTGACACAGAAATATATCTGTAGTGCGAAAAGTGCAGCTGCCAGTCTTTAGTGGAGCTGCCGGTCTTTAGTGGAGTGCCCGACAGTTAACAGATGGTGAATAATTTAATTAAAGAGTTTGATTAATTATTCACGTACCGTTGGAGCTTCAAGCTACAGGTCTATGAGGTCTCCTCGGTAACTCAATGGGATTAAATGAGAATCAGTTTTTGGATTAGTTTGAATTGTTCAAATTAATTGAGGAAACTAATTATATATAATATATTAACGAAAATTTTAAATTATATGTGATAATTACTATAATGTATTTGATACATTATAATATTAACTATTTATAAGAGGAAATAAAAATTTAAATATGATTTAAATATTATTTTTATGAATTGGATTCATATTGTTAAATTGAATATAAATCTGATTTATATTAAATGTCATTAGTGAGATAAAAGAAACTATAAGTTATATTGTATATGATACAATATGAAAACTATAGATTATATGTTATATTTGATATAACATATAGTTTAATATATATTATATGATAAGGTGGTTATCATATTAATATATATTAAATTATTTATTAAATAAATAAATCATTTATTTATTTATTTATTTTATTAATTTTATATTAATTAATGGGAGGGAGTTGTAACACAAAAGTGGGAAAAGATGGTTTTTTCTTCTTCTTGATCATCCTACAAAAACACAGAATGGTTCTATGAGTGAGAAAAAGAAAATTCCTTATTCCTCTCTCCCTCTCAATTCTCCCTTCCCTCACCAAAATAACCAGAGCACCACACACTCTTGGGTTCTCACCTAAGATAATCGAGGATGTGTTCATGGTAGTGTCCATTTGGAGATCGGGTTTTCAAATTGAAAAACGTCTTCAAAGGTAAGGGTTTCTGTAACACAAATTTATTTTTCTGAAATTTCATATTATATGCATGTTGTATTCTTTGAATTAAATGCATAATTATTATTTTTTCTATAAAATCGAATTCTGAAAAATGGGATTTGGGACGATCCATTGCTTCAGCTCAAGGATCCTACAATAGCAAGTCACAGCAACTGATAGCACATTTTTTAAATTGAATGTTATCACGTAGCTATTGGGGACGATGCCCTAAACTTTTGTTGGGTCTTGTAGTTTGTAAACACAGTTTTGAATAAACGCTTGTGATGTATAATATATGATATTTTCTTCACTTTTGTCTATGAACATTGGATGCTTTATTTGCTTTACCATAAACAAATAAATTAAGATCCCTAGTTGTCGTTTGTAACTTAAACATGTATGTAGAGATATACAGGTGAACCATGCCTTAAGTGATAACCAAAATGATATATAGTATATGGAGATAGGAGGGAAACCTTATCCTGGTAACGCTACGGTTGCGATCCACTTTGTAGAATAGTTACAAGTGTTATGACTTGTTATAGATGGTCTGATCTTGATCATTCATGTAGAGACATGTGAGCGGGAGCGTTCTATACAAAGAAGTTTGTATAAGACCGGACCATGAAGTGTTATAGTCTCGTTATATAACGTCGTTCATGACAGAGACTTCACTTCACTAGGATGACCATAGGTGGTAACATGACCTCAATCCTGAGTGAGTTGGGAACTCTTGCCTTTGAGGGCGGTCCTTGGATTTGCATGAGTGCAAGTGGCCAGATCGCCGACTCAAATCTACCACTTTGGGGATTCGTCTGATTTGGGAGCTGGGAACTCATCTACACAAGATGAAATTCACTTCTTCCCCAAAGCAGAGGTAAGTAGATAGATTGCTCCATTAAGGGCTGATTCCGAGGCTTGAATGATGTGGTGCCACACACCTTCTCATGGCCCAAGAGGTGTCCACACATAGTAGGACTATGTTGTATTGTTCAGTAGAGGGATCAGTGGTACTTAAGGAGTTAGATGTAACTACAGGGGCAAAACGGTAAATTGGCTCAGTTGTACTAACGAGTATCTGTGAAGGGTTATCGTACTATTGATTGGTTATATCCGATGGACATAGAAATATATTTGTGGTGAGAAGAGTGCAGCTGTCGGTCTTTAGTGAAATGTCTAGCAGTTAACAGATGGTGGATCTTGTGGTTAAAGAGTTTAGTCAGCTATTCACATACCGTTGGAGCTTCGAGCCATAGGTCCATAAGGTCCCCTTGGTAGCTCAATGGATTCAAGTTGAGAATAAGTTTTTGGGTCAGTTTGAAGTGTTCAAATTGACAAGAGGGAGTTCGATTATATATGATATGATTGAACTGGTTAATTATATATGATATGATTGACATTATGTATGAGATACATTATTTGGAGGAAAATGATATAAATATGATTTATATCTAGTGGAGGAGAAAAGATTATGGTTCATATGTTGCATTTGATGTGATATTAAACCATAGGTTAATGAATATAATATGATTATATTTATTATTTATTTTTAAACAATTATAGGATAATTGTGGCAGTTTTTTCTCCGTAACCGAATGATAGTGAGAGGTTGCATTCAGTTTTCATAACTGAAGGATAAAATGAAAATCGTTTTCATTTTGCAAAGAGATCAGACATTCCCTCATGAGTGGTGTATACTGCCTATTGCATAGCAAATCGAGAGCCTACACGATAGCTCAACATTTCTAAACGATCATATACACGCGCACAGTTTACTAAACGATCGAATAGGATTTACTAAACGATCGTCTAGCTTTTTCCTAAACGATCACGTGTCTGAGAGTTTACTAAACGATCGTATATACGATCGCAACCCTTTTACTAAGCGATCGTGTACCTCTTCCTAAACGATTAAGCATCGTCTATACAATAGACACCCAATATTCTCCCACTTGCTTGGTCGTGGTATACGATCTTCTCTTCCTCCTTCCCTCTACCAAATCCAACAGAGCCCACACCTCCTGGATTCTCACACTACGAATACTGAGGGTTCTAAATGGTGGTCTCTTCCCTACTTCCGTGTTCGTGAGGAGGTTGTTCATGGGTAGACAATTTGGTGAACGACTAGAGTGGACGTTCTCAGCAAGAGCGAGGGGAGCAGTCTTTGGATGAGAACGAGTTTTGAGGCGAAGAAGGGTTCTTCAACTGGTACATATTTCGTTCTCTGTGTTGTTTAAGTTTCAAAGCATGTCTGTAATTTGTTGTTAAATGCATATCTATTCTGTTTGATTGTGAATGCGGTAATTGTGTCACAATGAGTTTGGAACGATCTCGCTTCCGCTCAGAGGTACTCTTTGATGAGAGTTCCTTCAATTGGTATTAGAGCCAGGTTCTGATATTCCAAATTCATTGATGCAAAGAATAGCATTTACTTTCTCGGTGGGCAAGGCATACCTACATTTTGTTTAAGCCCTAAACATATGTTTATGGATGTGGATTAATGGAGTTTCTGTGATGAAGCCTCTAGTTGTTTAAAATCTTTTACATTTGAAGTTAATTGTAAGGGCCCTTGCGTTTTTGGGCATATTAACTTGCTATCGAGTCTGTAATTTCAAAGTGTTTAAGTCGTTGAGTCGTTCGTGCTGAGGCTTCAAGGAAAGGAATTGCTGTTCTTCGAGGATGAAGACGACCAAGTGTTGGTTGAGTCATGTAAATGATGGGATAAACGATTGTAGAGTATCGGATACCGGGGGCAGGTTGACGCGCGCACACTAGACGTTCGTGTAGCTCAGCAAGCTTCATCTCTTAGTTACTGACTACACGATTGCAAATCATTTACTTATCGCTTGTTAAGTGATCATCTAGACGATCGTGATTCACAGCAACATCATCGTTTAAACAATCGTATAGGACTCGCATGTTTTGTCTTGTGCGCTAAACGATCGGGTACCTCATGCTTCATGGCATAGTTATTGGTACTCGATCGTAGGTAAACAATCGTATACCCGACTGCGTGTACTAAATGATGGGAGCTTCGCCCGGGCGGTTCAAGATCCGATTCGTCTATGAATTGATTTGCTCGATGGAATATGTAATAGATAGAATTTTTATTTTCGATTTTGAGGTGGTTCATCCCAGTCTATTAATCTTTGTGAATGTACATAGGATGTATGTTTATTTATATGTCATATGGTATGCCATATAGAAGAAATCCCACCTCAGGTTATGCACTAGTCATGCATCATCTCTTTATTATAAGTGTTATGATTTAGAGAAGCATGATTTAAATTACATAAGAGCATGCTCATGCATCATATAATATAAGAGTTATATTTATGCATGCATCATCTTTATATTATAAGTGTTATAGTATAAGAGTGTATGGAGCATATTTTCTTGGTTCATTACAAGTATATAAAAGTTATATAGTAATGAATGGACATTGCATGAAGCATGACACATAGGTTAAATTTATAAGTGTTATAAATACCTAGTTGTATGGCAATGTGGATAGTTTTAATTGTTTCTTTTATAAAGGTTATAAGGAAATTAGAACTAAAATCTATAAGAAAGACATGCATGCTAACTTAGGTTTGAATCTTGTTTTAAAAGTGTTTTAAAACTTGGTGGAAATAGACCTAAGATCATGGTTCTAATGAGATTAGCAACCTAGACTTTAATCTTTTAATCAGTTTAATAGGATTAAATTGACTAATAAAAGGTTAAAATATAGCAAATCTATCTATAAGGGACCTTTTGTCTAAGGCGGGTTCTCTCTAGGCTGAGATATTTAAGGTGACGGAAACGGAACACCCCTACCTGGAAACCTACCTGGAAAGGTGAATTAGATAGATTTGATGCATGCATGCAAATTTAAGGACAGTCCATTAAAGAATTTAATGTGACTACTTGAACTTGTTTAATTTCAAAGACAATAGTTGCCTTTTAGCAAATTAATCTGACTTAGATTAAAATCAGTAGCCGGATGGTCTAAGTTAATGAATCCCTAGGTAGAACATTCAGTGGGAGGTACTTGGGGTCTCTGATGCTTCATTTAAACCTCTCGCGTTTCTCTTTTCGTAGTAAGTGGGAGCGGGACATGCGACAGCATATCCCACGGTCTCTTTCGTTAGGTTGGATAAAGTTTTTGTGCATCATCTCGAGGCACCCTTGGAGTGTCCCCTTATAGGATGGCAGTTTTGCACGTTCATTTATTTGATCTCCTGTATAGGATAAGGTCACTTAGTCTTTTGTCCTAATCTGCTTTTTCTCTACGGTGGCCGTTTTAGGGTGGGACTTTAGGGCCGAAAACAAGGGGTTATACTTATGCAAAATTGTTAAGAGTTAACAGTTCTGGACCGAAAGAATGGTAACTGTTAGGTGCAGTTCTAAGAGTTGGTTCTGCCTAATGGTTGAGAGTGTCTCATTCCAGTGAAGGGACATCTGATCACCCCACTATTGACGTTTATTCTACCTTGCTGGGGCATCATTGCAAAATAAAAGTCTATTTCACTTAAGGTACTTGGAAACTATTTTTATAAAACTAAAATTGGAGTTAAAATGTAGTTTAGCATAGACTTATTAAAGTTTGTTCTATTTTCATCAACGTTTTAAATGGCTACAACCACAATTGCTCTATTTTAGCGCTGACAAACTAACTGGCAAAAATTACGCTAGTTGGAAACACATGATCACGACGATACTTATCATTGAGGATCTCATGTTCGTCCTTACGGAGGAGCATCCTCCTATTCCACCTTCTAACGCCGCTCGAAATGTTCGAGAGGCTTATGAGCGTTGGACACGGGCGAATGAGAAGGCCCGATCCTATATCTTGGCTAGTCTTAATGACGTTTAGGCCAAGAAGCATGAGCTCATGTTCTGACAACCGTTTGGACAGTTTAAGCATGAGGCTCTTAAATGCATCTTCAAATCTAAAATGGAGGAAGACACCTCTATTCGTGAACACATATTTAATATGATGGTTCACTTTAATGTGGTGGAGATGAATGGGTCTAGGATTGATGAAGGCAGCCAGATTAACATAATCCTACATTCGTTGCTGGATAGTTTCTTACACTTTGTCAGTAATGCAATTCTGAACAAAGTTGACTATACCCTTACAACTCTCCTCAATGAGTTGCAAACTTTCCAATCTCTACTGAAAAGTAAGCAGAAGAGGAGATGAGACAAATATTGCCTCGTTTTTTCGACCTCTGGGACGAAGTTTGCACCTTCTACTCCTTTCACTGAAAAGTGGAAGAAGAAGAAGGGTGGTAAGGGGAAGGGGAAGGGTAGGCACCTGCTAACCCATAGCCTGTCGCCTAGTAGAATAGGCGTCCAACTCCGGTTGACAAAGGAAAATGTTTTCACTACAATCCAGATGGGGACTAGAAGAGGAATTTTCCTCGCTGGTTGAAGGAGAAGAAGGCGGCTAAGGCTAAAGCAAAATAAGGTAAATGTGATTTACTAGTTTTGGAAACTTGCTTAGTGGAGAATGATGATTCTGCCCTGATTATTGATTCGGGCACCACTAATCATGTCTGTTCTTCTTTTCAGGGGATTAGATCCTTGCGGTAGCTAAAGGCTGGTAAGATGATGATGCGAGTAGGCACTGGACACGTCGTTTCAGTTGTGGCAGTGGGAAGGATCCAGTTGACTTTACAGAAGAAATTTCTTATATTACATGATGTATTTGTAGTTCTTGAGTTGAAAAGGAACTTAATTTCTGTAAAGTGCTTATTGCAGTGTAAATATACTCTTGAATTTAATGTGAATAAAGTATTTATTCATAAAGATGGAGTTGAGATCTGTACAGAAAAACTTGAAAATAACTTGTATGCGGTAAGGCCGTTAGCATTGAGTTCCTTCCATAAATAGAGATGTTTAAAACTGTCGTAACTCAAAATAAACATCAACGAGTTTCTCCAAAAGAAAATGCCCAACTTTGGAACCTTCGATTAGGGCACATCAATCTCAATAGGATTGAGAGGTGTGAAAATCCTGCCTTGAGGCTAAGATGACTAAAAGACCTTTTACTGGAAAAGGTTATTGAGCCAAAGAGCCTCTAGAGTTAGTGCATTCTGACCTCTGTTGTCCGATGAATGTGCGAGCCAGAGGAGGCTATGAATATTTTATCACCTTTACTGATGATTACTCTAGGTATGGGTATGTTTATTTGATGCAACGGAAGTCTGAATCCTTTGAAAAGTTCAGAGAGTTCAAGGTTGAAGTTGAAAATGCATTGGATAGACGGATTAAAACACTTCGATTGGATCGAGGTGGAGAGTTTTTTGATTCGGGGTTCCAGGACTATTTGATATAACATGGAAATTTTTTCTAACTCTCAACACTGGGTACACCTCAACAAAATGGTGTAGTGGAGAGGAGAAATAGAACCTTGTTGGACATGGTTCGGTCGATGATGAGTTACGCTTCCTTACCAGACTTGTTGTGGGGTTTTGCAGTGGAAACTGCAGTATATATACTCAACTGTATTCCTTCCAAGAGTGTTGTGAGAACACCTCTGGAGTTGTAGAATGAGTGTAAATCTAGTTTACGTCACTTCCGCATATAGGGTTGTCTAACACATGTGCTTGAGGCTATTCCAAAGAAATTGGAACCACGGTCGAGGTTGTGCCTCTTTGTAGGCTACCCCAAAGGTACACGAGGGGGTTACTTTTATGATCCAATGGAAAACAGAGTGTTTGTTTCTACGAACGTTACCTTCCTAGAGGAGGATCATATCAATGAGCACCGTCCACGCAGTAAGATCATGTTATGTGAGCTTTCCAACGAAACTATTGAAACTTCAACAAGAGTTATTGAAGGGCCTGCTTCATCAACAGGAGTTGTTGATCATAGTTCATCTGGTAGGTCGATTCCATCTCAAGAGTTAAAGGAACCTCGATGCAGTGGGAGGGTTGCGAAACCCACCTGTTCGCTATCTGGGTTTCACGAAAATCCTGGCTATGGTAGTCATGGCGACATTGAGGATCCGTTGTCTTATCAGAAGGCAATAGAGGATGCTGACCGGGATAAACGGGTCAAAGCCATGGATCTCGAGATGAAGTCGATGTATTTCAACTCAGTATGGGATCTTGTAGATCAGCCTGATGGGGTAAGACCTATAGGTTGCAAATGGATCTACAAGAGGAAAACGGGCTGCCGATGGGAAGGTGCAAATCTTCAAGGCTCGACTTTTGGCAAAGGGTTATACCTAGGTGGAGGGAGTCAACTATGAGGAAACTTTCTCGCCTGTTTCCATGTTGAAATCGATCTGCATCCTCCTATCCATTGACGCTTATTATGATTATGAGATTTGGCAAATGGACGTCAAGACTGCCTTTCTAAACGGTAATCTTAAGGAGACCATTTACATGGTGCAACCTGAGGGATTCATTGCCCAAGGTCAAGAGAAAAAAGTTTGCAAACTAAATCTATCCATTTTTGGGTTGAAACAGGCGTCTCGATCTTGGAATATTCGATTTGATACTTCGATCAAATCATACAGCTTTGACCAAAACGTTGATGAGCCTTGTGTCTACAAGAAAATCATCAATAGTTTAGTAGTTTTCCTAGTATTGTATGTAGATGATATTCTACTCATTGGGAATGAGTAGGCTACTGACTGGTAGTTTAAAGAACTGGCTAGCAGACCCAATTCTAAATGAAAGAATTTGGGAAGAGACTCAGTTTGTTCTGGGTATAACAGGTCTTTCGAGATCGTAAAAAGACAAAGTGCTAGCGCTGTCTCAGGCATCGTACCATTGGATAAGATGTTGCTCAAGTCCTCGATGCAGAATCTCTAAAAGGCCTATTGCAATCAGTGCATGGATTACTTTGTCTAAGGAAATAGTGTCCTAAGACGCCCTTAAAGGTTGAGAGATATGAGAGGGGTCCCGCCATATGCATCTGTCATTGGCAAGTTTGATGTATGCGATGCTCTGTACTAAAACTAGAACATCTTCTAATACTGTGGAAATAGTCATAAAAGGTATCAATTTAACCCAGGCCAGGGTCACTGGACCACAGTTAACATCCCTCAAGTATCTTCAGAGAACGAGGGACCTACATGGTCATGTATGGAACTAGGGATTTAATTCTTACTGGATATACAAGATTTCTAACTTTCCAGACTGATAAAGGAACTCTTGAAAGTCCACTTCAAGGTTCGTTTTTTACTCTTAACAAGTAGGAAGCAGTAGTGTGGGCGGCACTAAGAAGAGGTACATCGTCGACTCCAACGATGGAGGCCCGAAGTACGTAGCGCTTTGTGAAGCTGCTAAGAAGGTTGTTTCGGCTTCAGAAAGTTCCTGAACAGATCTAAAAAATTATTTCCAACATGTCTAGGCCATCACCCTCTATTGTGACAATAGTGTTGGCCTGTGGGTTGAACCCAAGGAGCCTAAGGAAGTCACTGCGCGGAAAAACATAATAGAGCGGAAGTTCATCCCTTCATCTTGCGAATAAAATGCATTGAGGGGACGTGATAGTCACGAAGATCGCTTTGGAGCACAATGTTGTTGACCCATTTACGAAGGCTCTCACGGCTACAATTTTTTAGGGTCAACTTCATAGTATGGGTCTACGAGACCACCCGCGGCTAGACTAGGGCAAGCGGGAGATATTTTGTATTGAGTCTTAGTGCCCTAGTTTATTGTTTTGTACTAGTTGTATGTACACCCCAATCGCTTCAGGACAAGTGGGTGATTGTTGGGGATGATGCCCTAAACTCTCGTTGGGTCCTTTAGTTTGTAAATACAGTTTTGAACAAACGCTTGTGATGTATAATATGTGATATTTTCTTCACTTTCGTCTATGAACATTGGATGTTTTATTTGCTTTACCACAAACCAATAAACTAAGATCCCTGGTTGTTGTTTGTAACTTAAGCATGTATGTGGAGACATACAAGTGAATCATGGATTAAGTGAGAACCAAAATGGTCTGTAGTATATGGATATAGGAGGGAAACCTTATCCTGGTAACGCTACGGATGCGGCCCGCTTTGTAGAATAGTTACAAGTAGGTTGACTTGCTACAGATGGTCTGATCCTGATCATTCATGTGGAGACATGTGAGCGAGGGTGTCCTATACAAAAGAGTTTATATAAGACAAGACCACGAAGTGTTATAGTCTCGTTATATAACGGCGTTCATGACAGAGACTTCACTTCACTAGGATGACCATAGGTAACATGACCTCAATCCTGAGTGAGTTGGGAACCCCTGCCTTTGAGGGCGTTCCTTGGATTTGCATAGGTGCAAATGGCCAGATCGCCGTCTCAAACCTACCATTTTGGGGATTCGTCTGATTTGGGAGCTGGGAACTCAGCTACACAAGATGGAATTCACTCATTTTCCGAAATAGAGGTAAGTAGATAGATTGCTCCTTTCAGAGCTAATTTCGGGGCTTGAACGATGTGGTGCCACACACCTTCTCATGACCCGAGAGTTGTCCACACATAGTAGGACTATGTTGTATTGTTCATTAGAGGGATCAGTGGTATTTAAGAAGTTAGATGTAACTACAAGGGCAAAACGGTAAATTGGTCCAATTGTACTTACGAGCATCTGTGAAGGGTTATCGTACTGTTGATTGGTTATATCCGATGGACACAGATATATATCTGTGGTGAGAAGAGTGCATCTTTCGGTCTTTAATGGAATGCCTGACAGTTAACGGATGGTGGATTTTGTGGTTAAAGAGTTTAGTCAGCTATTCACGTACCGTTGGAGCTTCGAGCCATAGGTTCATAAGGTCCCCTTGGTAGCTCAATGGATTCAAGTTGAGAATCAGTTTTTGGGTCAGTTTAAAGTGTTCAAATTGACAAGGGGGAGTTCGATTATATATGATATGATTGAACTGGTGATAACGGGTAGAAATACACGTTATTACAGCGCAAATAAGCAAAACAATGAGGGAATACGACGGTAAAAATATACAAAAACATGTCCAAAAGCATTAAACTGAGAATATTGAGATCGCATACGCCCATCGCATAAAAGCAGCTAACTTATTTATTTTGTGCAGGAAAAATGCGTTGGCCCAAGTAAAATTGCGATCCAAGGAATTGTACGTCTGCACGCATTGAAAGATTGCGATGACAAAGTCATGCGATCGTATGCGTTCGCAAGAAGTTGCTCAAGAAGGTGGCCGCATAAAGACTGCGCATCAAGGTGATAGCATAATAAATCATGATGGGATGGAAAGCTGAGGACGGTCAAATCCGAATTTATTAGACAAGCCGTTAACGGCACACTGTAGCAAGTACATTCAACTTTTGGTGACCATTAATCGGCGCATCAGAGCGGGAGATTTAATGGCCGCCCATCATTGTAATCATTTGAGAGAAAAGCTCCTTCACCTTGAGCTCTATAAATACCGAAGGTGTAACACCCCGAATTTTTATTATTTATGTAATTTTAGTAATTTTTATTAATTGGGGGCATTTTTGAAATTTTTGGACTTAAGTGTAATTGCGGGATTTAACTATTGACGTTGAAATTATTCAATTTGGAAATTAATGGATTGACGTTGAAATTATTCAATTTGGAAATTAATGGATTGACGTTGAAATTATTCAATTTGGAAATTAATGGATTGATGTTGAAATTATTCAATTTGGAAATTAATGGATTGACATTTAAATTATTCAATTTGGGAATTAATGGATTGACGTTGAAATTATTCAATTTTGAAATTAATGGCAAGAATTAATTTCGTTTTGGAAGGGGGTTATATCACACAAATTTAGTTTTAAATTAATGTTAAGAATTAATTTCATTTTGGAAGGGGGTTATGTCACACAAATTTAATTTGAAATTAATGTCAAGAATTAATTTCATTGTGAAAGAGGGTGAGTTAAATTCTTTGTGAATTGAAAATTTTACGAGGGAAAAGGATTAAAAGTTGGAAGCAGAGTCTGATTGAAGAAGAATTTGGAGATTGGAATCTTGAGGGTAGTTGTTGCTCAGGCTTCATTGGGGAATTGAATTCAAAGATTTATTATTGAAGACTGTCGCTTGGATCGATATCTGAATCTAGTATTGAGGTAAGTAATCTTACTACTGGAACTACCCTAGTGTCAGGCAATGATAATTATGATTTATTGAGGATATATTGATAGTTTGATGTTTATGTATGCCTTGTTGACATGAGGGTTTAAAAGATTAGTTGCGCATAGAGATGTTTGAATACTAGTATGATTTGAGTATATTATTGTTATTGAAGATCCTACTGAATCTGACGATGAGATGCATACGTATGTTATAGAGCTATGATGAAGAAATTTATATGTATATAGAACCATGATGATGAGATGTATATGTATGCTATGAGACTAGGATGACAAGAGGTATATGTACGTTGTAGAATCATAATGATGAGATCTATATGTATGTTATAGAACCATGTTGTGATACTTGTGATATTGAGATTGTGATAGTGTCCTTACTGATTAGTTAGATGTTCACTAGATTGTGTTTCCTTTGGGATTTACTAGATATTGTGTTTCCTTCGGGATTCACCAGATATTGTGTTTCCTTCGGGATTCACCAGGGGTTGTGTTTCCTTCGGGATTCACCAGGGGTTGTGTTTCCTTCGGGATTCACCAGGGGTTTTGATTCCTTCGGGATTCACCAGGGGTTGTGTTTCCTTCGGGATTCACCAGAGGTTGTGTTTCCTTCGGGATTCACCAGAGGTTGTGGGTCCTTTGGGATTCACCAGAGGTTTTGGGTCCTTCGGGATTCACCAGAGGTTTTGGGTCCTTTGGGATTAACTCATATTCAATCTCTCCATTTCGCATGAGTAGCTAAATTTCCGAATGGGTTGAGAAGTACTTAGCTAGCATGACCTAAGATTTATACTTTATGTAATCATCTTGTCTTATGTATGCGTCATTCACCCTTTAGAGATACTTAAAAGAGTAGTCTAAAGAAAGAATCCAGACTTGAGAAAGTCAGATTAGAATCTAGGCTTGAGAGAGTCAGATTAGAACTGCATGAGCAAGAGATAGAAACTTAGACATAAGTTCTGTTTGCTATTACGTATCGCATGCACCCTGGAAATAGGATATGATAGTATGCGATCACCTTGTGTATGTGTGCATCATTCATCATCACATAGACAAGAATAGAGGCTTAGACATAAGTCCTATCGACATTATTGTATACATCACATGCATCCTAGAAATAGGAATTATGGCATTTGCATTGAGAGATGACATGTTGTTGTTTGTGTGTAGCATGATCGCATAACTTGTACGCAATCTTAGGAAGCGTTAGCTAAACCCTTTCTCAACCCCTTCATCGCATACTCATTATAATTCTTGATTTCATCAACTCTTTACTCGAATCTGTCGCATAGGAAATATACTTAAACAAAACACTATCCAACTCATTTGTTTTTGCCACCGCAAAGGAATCAAATTTACTGTCGCATAGTAACTTAGTAGTCCCTGTGTTCGACTCTGGACTTACCAGGAAACCTAGTGAGATTTATACTTGGATCTTATCAGGAAGAATTGCATGTGCAACGCATAACATATCACTGCAACTCATACCATATTCGCATCACATTTACAACGCATTAACTAGTCAATTATATATGATATGATTAACATTATGTATGAGATACATTATTTGGAGGAAAATGATATAAATATGATTTATATCTAGTGAAGGAGAAAAGACTATGGTTCATATATTGCATTTGATGTGATATTAAACCATAGGTTAATGAATATAATATGATTATATTTATTATTTATTTTTAAACAATTATAGGATAATTGTGGCAGTTTTTTCTCCGTAACCGAATGATAGTGAGAGGTTGCATTCAGTTTTCATAACTGAAGGATAAAATGAAAATCGTTTTCATTTTGCAAAGAGATCAGACATTCCCTCATGAGTGGTGTATACTGCCTATTGCATAGCAAATCGAGAGCCTACACGATAGCTCAACATTTCTAAACGATCATATACACGCGCACAGTTTACTAAACGATCGAATAGGATTTACTAAACGATCGTCTAGCTTTTTCCTAAACGATCACGTGTCTGAGAGTTTACTAAACGATCGTATATACGATCGCAACCCTTTTACTAAGCGATCGTGTACCTCTTCCTAAACGATTAAGCATCGTCTATACAATAGACACCCAATATTCTCCCACTTGCTTGGTCGTGGTATACGATCTTCTCTTCCTCCTTCCCTCTACCAAATCCAACAGAGCCCACACCTCCTGGATTCTCACACTACGAATACTGAGGGTTCTAAATGGTGGTCTCTTCCCTACTTCCGTGTTCGTGAGGAGGTTGTTCATGGGTAGACAATTTGGTGAACGACTAGAGTGGACGTTCTCAGCAAGAGCGAGGGGAGCAGTCTTTGGATGAGAACGAGTTTTGAGGCGAAGAAGGGTTCTTCAACTGGTACATATTTCGTTCTCTGTGTTGTTTAAGTTTCAAAGCATGTCTGTAATTTGTTGTTAAATGCATATCTATTCTGTTTGATTGTGAATGCGGTAATTGTGTCACAATG
This sequence comes from Benincasa hispida, assembly GCF_009727055.1. Lineage (NCBI taxonomy): Eukaryota > Viridiplantae > Streptophyta > Magnoliopsida > Cucurbitales > Cucurbitaceae > Benincasa > Benincasa hispida. Next base: position 62,894,729 of record NC_052352.1, on the reverse strand, counting down.
AGTTTGAAACGATCTCGCTTCCGCTCAGAGGTACTCTTTGATGAGAGTTCCTTAAATTGGTATCAGAGCCAGGTTCTGATATTCCAAATTCATTGACGCAAAGAATAGCATTTACTTTCTCGGTGGGCAAGGCATACCTAAATTTTGTTTAAGCATTAAACATATGTTTATGGATGTGGATTAATGGAGTTTCTGTGATGAAGCCTCTAGTTGTTTAAAATCTTTTACATTTGAAGTTAATTGTAAGGGCCCTTGCATTTTTGGGCATATTAACTTGCTATTGAGTCTGTAATTTCAAAGTGTTTGAGTCATTGAGTCGTTCGTGCTGAGGCTTCAAGGCAAAGAGTTGCTGTTCTTCGAGGATGAAGACGACCAAGTGTTGGTCGGGTCGTGTCAACGATGGGGTAAATCTCTGGATCTACGCTTATTTTTAACTCCCCGAATCATTTCATCGCTTACTACGCCCTTCCTAAGAGTATTGGATACTTGGGAGCAGGTTAACGCGCACGGACTAGATGATCGTGTAGCTTAGCAAGCTTTATCGCTTAGTTACTGACTACACGATCGCGAAGTAAATCGTTTACTTATTGCCTGTTAAGTGATCGTCCAGACGATCGTCCTTCATAGCAACATCGTCGTCTAAACGATCGTATAGGACTCGCAAGTTTTGTCTTGTACGCTAAACGATTGGGTACCTCATGCTTCATGGCATAGTTATTGGTACTTGATCATAGTTAAACGATCGTATATCCGGCCGCATGTACTAAACGATCAGAGCTTCGCCCAGGCAGTTCAAGTTTCGGTTCACCTGTGAACTGATTTGCTCGATGGAATATGTAATAGATAGAATTTTTATTTCCAGTTTTGAGGTGGATCATCCCGGTCCATTAATCTTTGTGAATGTACATAGGATGTGTGTTTATTTATATGTCATATGGTATACCATATAGAAGAAATCCCACCTTAGGTTATGCATTGGTCATGCATCATCTCTTTATTATAAGTGTTATGATTTAGAGAAGCATGATTTAAATTAAGCAAGAGCATGCTCATGCATCATATAATATAAGAATTATACTTATGCGTGCATAAAGCATAGGCATGCATCATCTTTATATTATAAGTGTTATAGTATAAGGGTGTATGGAGTATGTTTACTTGGTTCATTACAAGTATATAAAAGTTATATAGTAATGAATGGACATTGCATGAAGCATGAAACATAGGTTAAATTTATAAGTGTTAAAAATACCTAGTTGTGTGGCAATGTGGATGGTTTTAATTGTTTCTTTTATAAAGGTTATAAGGAAATTAGAACTAAAATCTATAAGAAAGACATGCATGCTAACTTATGTTTGAATCATGGTTTTAAAAGTGTTTTAAAACTTAGTGAAAATAGACCTAAGATCACGGTTCTAATGAGATTAGCAACCTAGGCTTTAATCTTTTAATCAATTTAATAGGATTAAATTGACTAATAAAAGGTCAAAGTGTAACAAATCTATCTATAAGGGACTTTTTGTCTAAGGCGATTTCTGTCTAGGCTGGGGTATTTAAGGTGACGAAAACGGAACACCCCTACGTGGAAACTTACATGGAAAGGTGAATTAGATAGATTTGATGCATGCATGCAAATTTTAGGACAATCCATTAAAGAATTTAATGTGACTACTTGAACTTGTTTAATTTCAAAGACAAGAGTTGTTTTTTAGCAAATTAAACTGACTTAGATTAAAATCAGTAGCCGGATGGTCTAAGTTAATGAACTCCTAGGTAGAACATTCAGTGGGAGGTACTTGGGGTATCTGATGCTTCATTTAAACCTCTCGCAGTTTCTCCCTTTATTATCCACACCGTGAGATCTATCCTTGGCCTTGAGGCACCCTAGGAGTGTCCCCCTAAAGGATGGTGTTTTGGGTAGTCAATATCAAGGTGGATGGAGGAATGTTCATAGTAAGTGAGAGCGGGACGTGCGACAACATATCCCACGATCTTTCTCATTAGGTTGGATAAAGTTTATGTGCATCGCCTGGAGGCACCCTGGGAGTGTCCCCTAAATAGGATGGCAGATTTGCACGTTTCTTTATCTAATCTCCTGTATAGGATAAGGTCACTTAGTCTCTTGTCCTAATTTGCTTTTTCTCTACGATGGGTGCATTAGGGCGGGACTCTTGGGCCGGAAAAAAGGGGTTACACTTACGTGAAATTGTTAAGGGTTAACAGTTCTGGACTGAACAAATGGTGATTGTTAGGTGCAGTTCCAAGAGATTGTTCTGCCTAATAGTTGAGAGTGTCTCATTCCAGTGAAGGGGCATCTGATCACTCCATCGGTGATGTTTGTCCTGCCTTGCTGGGGCATCATTGAGTACTTGGAAACTATTTTGCTAGTATTAAAATGTGGTTTAGCATGGACTTATTAAAGTTTGTTCTGTTTTCAGCAACGTTTTAAATGGCTATAGCCACAATTGCTCTACTTAGCGCCACAAACTAACTGGCGAAAATTACGCTAGTTGGAAACACATGATCATGACGATACTTATCATCGAGGATCTCATATTCGTCCTTACAGAGGAGCGTCCTCCTATTCCACCTTCTAACGCCACTCGAAATGTTCGAGAGTCTTATAAACATTCGACACGGGCGAATGAGAAGGCCCAGACCTATATCTTGGCCAGTCTTAACGATGTTTTGGCTAAGAAGCATGAGCCCATGGTCTCAGCGCGTGAGATCATGGAGTCCTTGCGAGGGATGTTCGGACAATTGTCTTGACAGCTCAAGCATGAGGCTCTTAAATGCATCTTTAACTCCAAAATGGAGGAAGGCACCTCTGTTCGTGAACACGAGCTTATATGATGGTCCACTTCAATATGGCGGGGATGAATGGGTCTAGGATCGATGAGGGCAGTCAGGTTAGCATAATCCTGCATTCATTGTCAGATAGCTTCCTGCACTTTGTCAGTAATGCGATTTTGATCAAAGTGGACTATACTTTTACAACTCTCCTCAACGAGTTACAGACTTTCCAATCCCTACTGAAAAGTAAGGAGAAGAAGGGAGATGAGGCAAATGTTGCTTTGTCTTCAAAGCAGTTCCATCGAGGTTCGACCATTGGAACAAAGTCTGCACCTTCTACTCCTTTCACTGGAAAGTGGAAGAAGAAGAAGGGTGGTAAGGGGAAGGGGAAGACACCTGCTAACCCACAGCTTATCGCCCAGCGGAATAGGCGTCCAGCTCTGGTTACAAGGGAAAGTGTTTCCACTGCAATCCGGACGGGCACTGGAAGAGGAATTGTCTTTGCTGGTTGAAGGAGAAGAAGACAGCCAAGGCTAAAGCAAAACAAGGTAAATGTGATTTACTAGTTTTGGAAACTTGCTTAGTAGAGAATATTGATTCTGCTTGGATTATTGATTCGGGCGCCACTAATCATGTTTGTTCTTCTTTTCAGGGAATTAGATCTTGGTGGCAACTGGAGGTTGGTGAGATGATGATGCGAGTAGGCACCGGTCCAGTTGACTTTACAGAAGAAATTTCTTGTATCACATGTGTATTTGTAGTTCCTGAGTTTAAAAGGAACTTAATTTCTGTAAAGTACTTGTTGCAGTGTAAATATACTCTTGAACTTAATGTGAATAAAGTGTTTATTCATAAAAGTGGAAATAAAAAAAAAAAATTTGGAAGAAAAAAAACTAAATACTGAGAAAAAAACCGATAATAAATCGAACCAAATAAAAATCAGTCCATTGGTTTTATTCTTTATTGGACATTAGTTTGGATCATTCTTTGTAAAACCAATTGGTTGGTTTGGTTCTTGGTTGACCCCAAAATTGACAAAAGCGAATCGTCTATCACTCCTAATTGTTACCTTTACCATTATCATTACTATTAGGGTCAAACGATAACGATAACAATGAATGCAACTAATTATATGATCAAAAGCAATTCACTTATGTTTAGAATTCAGACCCATTACGATTGATCCGTAAATGAAATCTCATTACGAGTGCACCAATTTCCATTACAGATTGGTTAACGTGTCCTAAGATTAACAACTCAATTTGAATTCATATTATGATTTTTTTCTAAGGTGTTAAAAAGTATTTTTAAGAGTTGTTGGAGAATAAATTATCCAAAGAAATCATGAAATTAAATAAAATTAAAATAGATATATGTATATATAATTATATCATAAGTAAATATATATATATATATATACATCTTAAAGTTAAAAAGTTCGGCTAGGTTTGAGTATTTTAGGTGAACCCATAAACCAACCCAAGCTATATAATTGCATTTATTTGAATCCAACCCAAACTGTATGGGTTGGGTTGAGTTGGTTTGATTGAGTCTTTCGAGTCATTGAGTTTTTTGAAATGGAAAGGTAATTTTGAAAATTGTCTATCTTAAGATTTCTTGATAAAATATCTAAATTTCTGAATTCGTAGATAACATTTGATGTGTTTATTCTGAAATTCCAATCCAACTACTTATACTTCAAGTTGCACGCCTATTTTTTTTTTTTTTTTAATATTTGGATAGATTTTGTTTGAAAATTTTTCACAGATAGAAAAAATGTTAAACTATTTACAGAAATAGCAAAAAAAACACTGATAGACACTAATAGACTTCTATCAACGTTTATTAGTGATAGACTTCTATCAATTTCTATCACTGATAAACAATGATGAACTTCTATTAGTCTCTATTAGCCTTATTAAAGAAGGTTAAAATTTTGCTATTTTATATAAATAATTTCCCTTACTTTTCTATTTTGGAAAACCACTAATTTTGTTTGAATTTTATTATATCTTTACTATTTTTGAAAATCTTGAAAATATTTTATTTTAATTAATGGATATAGATTTATATTCTCCCCATTGTTTCAACGATAGAAAATCAAAAGTGAGCACCTCAAGGGCCGATAGACAACAATCCTTCATTGATCAATGATCTTCCCCTTGAGAGAGGAGATCTGAAAGAAGCTCAATCAATTGAATCTTAACGACGACAACAACTTTATGAAGGAGACAACTCACGAAATTCTTGATTTAAATTTTTGTATATCTCAAATACAATTGTCTAGGTATGATAACGGCCGCAAGCAGCACACCAGTAAGGTACATAAAAAAAATAATAATAAAGAAAGCATGTGCACATTTGTACAATTGGATGTTGGATTAATTCATGGGTTCGAGAGGTGTTAGATGACAGTGTAATTATTCTCGAGTTCGAGGGTTATTGTGTTGGATGACAGTATAATTAAGCGGGGTGATAAGGTTGAATGTGTACCTCATTTACGTGGGCAAGGTTTATTCAATATGGAGTTTTTAACACTGTCACCAATCTTCCATGCAAGAATGGGGTAACATGCATACCTTATATTTATTTAGGGTTTAAGTTATTATGATTTCCCAATCGTGTCTCTTTCTTTTTTTTCCAAAAAGTGTTATTCGTTTTTGGTATTGAGATGAGTTAATTTATTTCCATTTTGTCATCTAAATTACTAGATTTATTTATTTTAGTTTTTAGGTTAGTGTACACACCTTGTATTTTAGTTATTAAGTTTTAATTTTTTTTTTTTGGGTATTTTTCTAGTTTTGAAAATAAAGTTTGATTTTTTTCACTCTATTTTTTTTTTGTTTATTTTGTCCGCCTATAATTTTGGGTTGAGAAATTTTCATAGATAGCAAAAATGTCAAACTATTTACAGAAATAGCAAAAAAAAAAAAAATACTGATAGACATTGATAGACTTCCATTAATGTCTATCAGTGATAGACTTGTATCAATTTTTATCATTGATATTACTTCTATCAATTTCTATCACTGACAAACACTAATAGACGTCTATCAACATATATCAGTGATAAACTTGTATCAATTTTTATCAGTGATGGTATTAATGATAGACTTCTTTTAGTGTCTATCATTTTAGTTTCTATCATTGATAGACACTGATGAACTTCTATCAATGATAGATTTCTATCCTTGATAGACACTGATAGAATTCTATTAGCGTCTATCAATGGCAGACTTTATCAGTTTCTATCACTAATAGTATTAGTGATAGACTTCTATCAATTCTATCACTGAGAGACACTGATAGACTTCTATCAGTCTTTATCAATGATAGAGATCTATCAATTTCTATCATTGATAGACACTAATAGACTTCTACCAACCTCTATCAATAATATACTTTTATCAGTTTTTTCACTGATAGATACTGATAGAAGTCGATCAATGTCTAACAGTGATAGACTTGTATCACTTTCTATCACTGATGAACATTGATAACAATGTTTATCACAACTATCTAAAAGTAACAAAACTCAAATCTAGCATCCAACTTCATGGATAAATCAATTTTAACACCAAAACTTAATATATACTCAAGAACCAAACAAAACGCAATTAAGATATGGTCAACTTCAAGTTTCAACACATTCCACAGAAATCAACAAACAAAAGCAACAAAAACCAACAAGTATCCCGCAGAATATAAACGTAACCATACCAAGCTTTGTCGGAAGAGCCATCATCAACGCCTTTGGATGGGCCAACAAGTTTGTCATAAGAAATTGCAAAATCTAAACCATTGAACCCGCCAAATGTAGAGCTCCGAGCGTCGAAGAAAACCTTAGACTCATCAATAGCAGAAAAATCAAGAATCAGAATCGAGGAAGCACGAAGCGCGTGGAAACTCCCGAAAATCTCACCGTAGTCTTCAAAACGAGGAGACAAAGCAAAGACTCCTAACTTGGGAGGACCGCCCTAAACTTCGTCATAGATAGTTTAAGCTACAAAAGGACCACCACCATTACTGCCATTACAAATTTTCTTAAAAAGCAAGGTAGAACCCCTGAGAGTCGAGAATGTGAGAGATTATCCATGTAAAATGAAGATTTTCTTAGAAAGGGAAGTGGATCGATGGTTGGACATGAGTACGGTGTTGCTGAAGTTAGAGCGCGTGGGTTAGAGAGAGAGACTGAGATTGGATAGGGAAAACGAAGAAGGGGGAAGATGATTAAATTTTGCTGTAAATACTTTCCCTTATTTTTCTATTTTTGAAAATCCCCTTTCGTTAATCTAAAAGAAAACAAAATCAAATTTGCATTTTGTTATTTTGTCAAGAAAGCTCTTCCATGTGAGAACAACCTGCCTTGCAGACCTTGTATTCGTTTATGGTCTGGATTTTTTGTTATTCTTGTATTTTTTAAGATCAATTTCGTTTTTTTCCTCGTGTCTCTATTTTGATTATTTTTTTTTAATTTTTTGCCCATAAAGATGTTATTCGATTGTTAAACGTGTTAATCTTCTTTGATATTTCACGTGTTAATCCTTCTTTGATATTTCATGTGTTAATCTTTCTTTGATATTTCATTTTTATTTTGTCCAAATTTTCAACTAACATCCGTATAATTTAATTAAATATTTTAAGTTTATACATTTTTGGAATAGAACTGCATTTAGATATTTATCAAAAATGCTTTTTAAAATTAGACATATATCCAGTTGCCCCTTTTTTAAACCTTTAGATATGTCATAATGCAGGGCGGGTCGTGGATGGCTTCCTCATCCCCACTCCCCACATCATTCTCCAAAAATCTCTCACAGACTTTTTTCATTTGTTTTTTTTTTAAAAAAAATCAATTAACTTAAATCACAATTTTTTTTAAAATTAAATAGTTAAAATTCTCAATAAATTTTTTTATAAGATTAGTTCCACATGATGAATTTGAATTTAAAGATAATTATTCTTAGGGTGCAAACGAGTTGGGTCGAGTCGGTTTTTTTATTAAATATGATCTGATCCGACCTAGATCTTTGTACGGATAGAGGCCATCCCAACCCAATTCGAAATGGTTCAGGACTAAAACAGATCGGTTCGATTCGGTTTCAATATTTTCCGAAAAGTGTGACCCAAAATGAATCGAATTAAGTTCGGGTATTTACACTCCTAATATTCTAAAGGAAATAATTGTCCATTGAATTATTCATATAGGTAATCTTCGATTCAAACATACTCATCTTGCCCCTTAAACAAAAATGTGAAATTCAAAAATAATATTTATATAATATAATAATAACAACATAACATTAAATAATAATAATATAAAAGAGACTAACGAGAAATATATTCCTCATTCCCATTAGGATAATTTTTTTTGGGAAATTGGACTGTATGGTAGAATTTGAGGTTTCATTCTGAAAAATGGCAAAACCGTCCAAGAATAAAAATTATGGCAACTCATGTGATATGCACATGACTACAAATTTCTAAATGCATGATTTGTCATTGTCTTGTTCATAGATGTTGATGAAACTACAAATACCAGGTAATTCCAAAATAGAAAACAGAGTTGATATTTGTGAAAGACAACTGCCCTCCTAATTTTGCTGAGGTAGTTAACATAATCTCTATATTTTATTATTATTTGAGATTCTATTTAACCATTTTTTGAATTTATCTCATTAATAAAATGTCCAAAATTTTCTACCTAATTTATATTTGAAATGTCCATATATTATTAAAACTTCTTTTATCCATATATTTTATTCAAATCTCTATAGTTTGTCATAATTGTATACATACATTTTTAATGAATTAACTGTATATTTCTCACATTTTTAATAAATTGTATATGCTATTTTTTATATTATTTTAACGTTTTGGGAAAAAATATCACTTCCTAACAAACTGATCATGTATTGATTGCACACGAATAAGTTGGATTGTTGCTCCATACATTGCTCCATATATTGCCATAACTTTTGTTACTTACACAAAGGTTTCATCGATTTAGGTTTTCTTGTGGTTTCTTTAACAAGTTATTGTTTTTGCTATAACTTTACAATTAGTATTTGATTTAAAATAAACCAACCTCTTCCTCATTTTTCTTTTTTTTTTTAATTTATATTTATTTTTAATATAAAAATTAGATTTTGATAATTACATTTGAATTGATTTAAAATAAACCATGTCTACCTCATTTTTCTTTTATTTTAATAAGGATTTTACAGAATATTTTATACATATTATCATCTTATAATATTATTATATCATTAATTTGTCTTTTTGACAAACAAATAAGTGAGTTCACTTTTGCAATCTTGTTATGCCTCTACAACAAACGAGTTAGGCTTTTTCATAGGTTTTTGTAGTTAATGAAGTTATAAATGTAATGGTTAAAGCTTATGAAAACAAAAATATAAATACAGTGTAATTGTAAATAAACGAACTCTCTTCCTAATTTTTCTCTCCGAATTATATTTGAATTTATATGTTATTATCAAATTAGATTTTATTTAACTACTTATTGATTTTTTTAATCAAAATAAACAAAAACTTATTATTTTTTCTCTCCAATTTATATTTGAATTTATTTTTTATTATCAAATTTGATTATATCCAACCAACTTTTGATTTGTTTATATGTTTGTTACAAATACAATTGTATCTAGATTTTTTATTTTATTTTATACATATTGTTATCAAATTAATTTGATTTTTTTTTCTTTATATTTTTCGATGTTTTCAATTTTTTATATATAAACATGTAAAAATGGCTGGTTGAACCTAAAAATGAACATATAAATGGGAATTAAATTTTAAATGCAACATGTGTGTGTATATATATATTTCAATTTCTTATTAATATTAATAATATTATTATTGTTAGTATTCTTATTCTTATTCTTATTATTTATTAAATGAAGATAACAAAAAAACTCTAAATCTCATTTCTTCATCTTTTTCATTTAGCCGCCCCCAAAATCTCATTTTCTCCTTTGCAATCTCATGTCTTCGATGGTTGGTTCAGCAACTCTTTCTTGAATTCCATCATATACATGTTTTATGCTTTTGTTTTTTTTACTTTGAACATCATTTTCAACAATGATGTTCTGGGACTTTAAAGTTGGCTTTCAAGATCCAATGAGCAAAATGGTCACACGGAATGAAGATGATGAGACTTCTTACAACTGGTTTGGTGTCAAACACAATCATACTTCCAATGGCCACATCGATACTTCCAATGGCCACATCGTCCTGAAGTTGCAATTCTTTAACATATTCACTCGCTAAGTAAAATAAACTTTGCTCTTTTCACCTTGTATATGTACTTGTGGTTCTAGAATGTTTGGGTAGAGTGTATTTATGGTATTCGTGTTGTTCGTGTTGTTTTTGAAGCAGTGTATTTTTGCCTTTTCAATTGTACTTAATTTTCTTTAAAATTTGCTGTTTCTCTCATCGACCTTTTTTTTTTCTCTACTCCCCCTCCCATTCCTAACCTAATTGGGGAATTCCTTCCAAGGGCCCGTCCCATGTTAAAAATGGGCATCTCTACTTATGACTCTGGTTCTCTCAATGCAGATGTCGACTTGATCAATCCCCGCCATAAGATTTTACAAATAAATTGAATAAAATCCATCTACAATTTTGGGTTTTTTTTCTCTCTGAGTAATCAATACTTTGGGTTGGGTTATATAACTAGTTAAATCCCAAAATTTTAAAAAATTATAAATAAATAAAATCCAAAAACTTTTTAATTAAACGAATCCATAAGTTCAGTTGTATGAGAACTTTTTAAATAATGGATAAACATAATATTAGGGAGAAAATGCTAAAATCAAGTGGTTTTTTTTTAAAAAAAAAACTGATCTTATTCTTTATTTGGAAAAACTTTTACATATAGAAAAAATGTTAGATTATTTACAGTAATAGTAAAAAAAACACGGATAGAGTTCTATCGACCTCTATCAAAGAAGATTAAAATTATTATGATTAAAATTATTATATTTTGTATAAATAATTTTTCGTATTTTTCTATTTTTGAAAACTCCTATTCTTTTAGTCTATTTTCTTTAAGAAAAAATGCTTTAAATTATTTTACTACTTTTTAAGATTTTGGATAAAGAATAATATATATATATTTTTTTTTTTAGTGATTTTGAGTTTATTTTAAATGAGATCAAAATTACGGAAGCTAGCCCCTCACAATTTAGAGATGTGAATTTTCTTTGCGGGATTTTACGTTTAAGTAGTGAAGGGAGAAGGGGATGAGACAGAATGCCTCTTGTTTTGATTTTTTTATTTTATCATAATTTATTGCTATCTTGTTATTATTATTATATACATATTATATTTAAATTTTAAATTTTATTATTTAATGATCTAGATAATGAAATTATTTGAAATATTTTACTAGAAAATTTGAGTAATTTCTGTTTAAATTCAAATTGTCTAAGTAAAATTAATTATATACAAAATTTTGTGGGAAAATTTAATTATTATTAAATTAAATTCAAATTATTTAATTAAATTTTTTCCATAATAGTTATTCAAGTTAATTGTTACTTTAAAAAAAAGATGAAAAAACAATCATCCTCGCAAATTCCTCGTAAAGAATTCCCACAAAATTGAATGAAAAATTTTGCAACGATAGAGAATGAAATGGGAAACAGGGATGAGGAAGCCATTCTCCCTCCCCCAACCCACCTTATGGACATCTCTACCCTTCATTTATTGTGTAAAATGTGAGTATACTTTTATAAATAGAGTACGACTTATCGACATTAATGTGAGATTCATTAATATTTATGAAGACAAATCTATAATGTGAAGAAATGAAGTATGATACTACTGTAGTATATAACTTTTTTTTTTTCATTTGGATGGCTCGAGAAAACATATATTTTTTATTTAATTCAATTTCAGTTGGAACTAAAAATAATAAAATATTATAAAAATTATAGATGCCCATTAGTGTCATGCTTAGTGTCCAATGTCAAGTGTCATTTTTTCATTATTACATGTATTGGCTATGAGTCATTCAACCATCTATGCATATTGTCCAAGTGTATCACTTCCTACTTGCCAAATTTTTTTATAAATAAGTGGTCATTTGTAGATTTTGTAGAGATATATACATTGGTGAGAATTACATTTCAATTTACATATTATCCAATTTTATTATTTTAGTTATTTTATTTATTTTATTTATTTATTTATTATTATTATATTATATTTTCTCCATATCCGTGTTCCGTTGTGCTCCTCAATTTCACAACACGTTATCAGCACGAACTCCTGTTGTTTTCCCCACTAAAGTGTTGCTATGACAAATCTCACAAAATTAGAATTTTCCGCACTTGATATTAACGACAATAATTATTTGTCATGGATACTTGATGCTGAAATCCACCTGAATGCTATGAATCTTGGGAAGACTATTAAAGAAGGCAATACGACATCCAGTCAGGACAAAGCAAAAGTTGTGATTTTCCTTCGTCATCATATCCACGAGGAATTGAAAATGAAGTATCATATAATAAAAGATCCCTATATCTTGTGAAAAATTTTGAAAGAGATGTATGATCATAAAAAAACAATTATTCTTCCTAAAGCTCGTTATGAGTGGATGCACTTGAGGCTACAAGATTTCAAATCAGTAAGTGATTACAACTTCGCATTATTTAAAATCAGTTCAAAATTGTTATTATACAAAGAGAAAATTATTGATGTTGATATGTTAGAGAAGACATTTTCTGCATTTCATGTCTCAAATATGCTCCTGCAACAACAATATCAATAGAAGGGTTTTAAAGAGTATTCTGAATTAATTTCATGTCTTCTCGTGGCTGAGCAAAATAATGAGTTATTAATGAAAAATCATGAATCTCGACCAACCGGAACAACACCATTCCCTGAAGTGAATGCTGTGGATTTTAATAATAATCGTGGTCAAGGTCATGGTCGTGGTCGTGGTCAAGGTGACCGTAGCAGAGGAAGAAATAATTATTATTTCCATATGGTCGAGGTGACACATCGTTATTGTCTCATTTAGATTTCCGTACAGATCAATGTGAACTTGAAGTTCAAAAAATAATTCATTTGCAAAATATAGCAAATCAATTACTAGGTGCATTTATATGCAAATAAAGTAACTAAGTCACATATGTCAGCTGCAAATGTTCCATAAAAAATTGATATCTCAACACAACAAATTGTCACTAATGAGTCTGGAACACACCAGAAGCGTGGTAGACTAGTAAGTTCAAAAGATAAAAATCCTCGGAAAAAAAAAATTAATAATCAAGAATACTTGGTTGAGGATGTAAATACCCATAAAGAAATCTTTGACATGATTAGTGAGGAAGGTGAAATACCTAAAGATAGTAATGAGATTTCAATAAACTATGTCATGTCAAGAAAAAGATGGAATCAAACTAATATAATTATTGACAACATTTTTGTGTATAATGTTGCTCTTGATATTATATCTGAAAATGAGGATCTTGAACCAAAATCTGTTGAAGACATAGAAAAGATTGGTTTCAGTGAAAAGAAGCAATCGAGGCAGAATTAAACTCACTTACAAAACGTCAGGTTTTTGGACCAGTAGTCCGAATACCAGAAGATGTTAAACCTGTGGGATACAAATGGATATTTGTGAGGAAAAGAAATGAAAATAATGTGGTCACAAGATATAAAGCAAGATTAGTTGCACAAGGTTTTTCACAAAGATCTGGTATTGATTTTGAGGAGATATATTTTTCGATGGTGGATGCAATTACATTAAGACATTTAATTGGCTTGATTATGTATAAAAGTCTGGATATACATCTTATGGATGTAATCATAGCATATTTATATGGATCTCTTGATAATGATATTTATATGAAAATCCCATAAGGATTTAAGGTACCTGAAACATATATATCAAATTCTCGAGAATGATATTCAATAAAGTTATAGAGATCACTATATGGATTGAAACAATCAAGACGGATGTGGTACAATTATCTAAGTGGATATTTATTGAAAGAAGGATATTAAAATAATCAAATATGCCTGTCTGTTTTTATAAAGAAATCACAATGTTATTATAATTGTATATGTTGATACTTAAATATAATTGGAAGAGCTTTCAAAGGTAATAGAATATCTTAAGAAAGAATTTGAGATGAAAGATCTCGAAAAAACAAAATGTTGGCTTGGTTTGCAAATTGAACATTTAGTAAATAAAATATTTATTCATCAGTCAACTTATACAGGAAATTTTTTTAAAAGATTTAATATGAACAAAACATATCCATTAAATATTCCAATGGAAGTCCTTTCATTGAATATAAAAAAAGATACATTTCGACCTCGAGAAAATAATGAAGAACTTATTGGTCCTAAAGTATCATATGGTACACTTATATATCTTGCTAATAATACAAGACCATATATTACATTTTCAGTAAACTTATTAGTTAGATATAGTTCATCTCCTACAAAAAGACACTATAATGGAATTAAGCATATACTCCATTATCTCCGAGGAACGATCGATATGAGTTTGTTTTATTCAAATAAATCAATTTTTGATCTAGTTGGTTATACAGATTTTGGATATGACTTCACATGTGGAGGAACTACTATATCATGGCAATCGGTGAAACAGACTATAATAGCCACTTCCTCAAATCATGCTGAAATTCTTGCAATTCACGAGGCTAGTCAAGAATGTGTATGACTAAGGTCAATGACTCAACACATTCGTGAAACGTGTGGCTTGTCTTCTAATAAAAACCTTCTAACAATAGTATACGAAGACAACATAGCTTGTATAGCCCAAATCAAATGAGGATATATTAAAGGAGATAGAACAATACATATTTCACCGAAATTATTCTACACTCATGATCTTAAAAAAAATGGCAACATCACTGTACAACAAATTTGTTCGAAGGATAACTTGGCAGACTATCCCAACTTTTGAAAAAATGGTGCACAACATTGAAAAACGACGACTCGGAGATCTTAAATGATGTTTTCATGATGGAGAGTAAATATATTCTTTTGAAAGTATAAATTATATGACATATGTACTTTTTTTCCTTCATTAGAATTTTTTTCCCATGTGGTTTTTTTTCCTAGTGAGGTTTTAATGAGACATATTTCATATATATAATGGGCATCTAAGGAAGAGTATTATAAATATTATATAAAAATAATAAATGCTCATTAATGTGATGTTTAATGTCCAATGCCAAGTGTCATTTTCTCAATATCACATGTGTTGGCAATGTATCATTCAACTACTTATGCATAATGTCCCAGTGTACCACTTCCTACCTGCCAAAATTCCTTATAAATAAGTGGTCATTTGTGGATTTTGTAGAGATATATACATTCGTGAGAATTCTATTTTAATTTACATATTATCTAATTTTATAATTTTAATTATTTTATGCTTTGAGTTATTTTATTTATTTATTATTATTATTATTATATAAATATTATATTATATTATATTTTCTCCATATCCGTGTTCTCCATAACGTGAAATTATTGAGGGAAAAAGTCAATATCTTTTAAACTTATTTAAAAAACTTATGAGCCAAAATGCATCTTTTAAGACTAACCTATTGGTAGAGCAACAAATTGTTCTTTTATTTCGTCCGCAACCTTTTTTTCACATCATTTCATCGAACCTAAGATTGCTTTACAGTCAAAATGAATTAACCCTGTGGGGACAGGGATTTGAACCTGCATATACATAAGATTTATAAACCTGGAGAACTTGCAATGAATTACCAAAGACAAGCTGTATATGATGAATTCCAGTTACTAGCTAAAACAGGAGCAGATAACCGAAGGATAATTGCCGAGGTAAGAGTGATACCGTTTCTGGTGATGTCGAGACCGGGCAATCCAAGTTTAAAAGAAAACGCTGTGACTGCATTGTTCAAACTTCCAATCTTCAAACAATAAGAGAAAATGCGACATAACACACATTCTAGAATCAGGGAAAACAATGGAAGCAAGAGAATGCTTCAGCAACAATACTTAGCCTATCCATTTATAGTGGACGGGATTAAAATAATAGAAGCGAATCCAGAAGCCATACCAGCATTGAGAGAAGGCAATTCAGCCGAACACGAGATGTTGCCATTGCATTTTGCAATCTAGCTCTGTACAGTGCCGACAAAGCTAGTATGTAGCTGGCTGGGGAAATGACAGGGGTGTGCAAAGATGGTGGAGAGGAAGTTGCCGCGTCTGTTGATAAAAAGAAAGGTTGATGCATTGCTTAGACCGCTTACTAGGAGATGCTTTCAATCTTAGCCATGTTGAATAGCAGAATGAGCTGCATTTTCAGACTGCTGTTTTTCTACAATAGAAGAGCAACACATGATGGGAATAAATTTGAGGGGAAAAGGGAAGATAAGAAGCAGATTAAAGGTGGGAATGGTTACTGGTCGAGTTCAGACTGATAGTTGAACACCCTTGGACTAAGGAGGTGCCACATTATAAATTTCTGAAAGAACTACGGATGAATTAAAGGTATTAACACTTAACAGATAATTGGAAATTCAACAACAAAGAATACTTGATAGAACGGAGCTTTCTATTTACTCATGTAATCCGGCGCAAACGATTCCATTTGCTCGGTGTCCACTTTTTACATTCGATTTACAGGATTAATACAAAAAAATCAAGGTTTTTTTTTTTTTTCTTTTGGAGGGGAGGATGAGAGTGGTTAAGTACTGTTTAACCAAACTGATCATTTCCGCTAGATTATTATGAAGAAGACCATCTGTGAACTACCATTCACAAAGGGCATGGTTTTAAGTTATTTCGTAGGCAACCTATAGCTCCACATACTCCAGCTTGATATGAGAACCCTCTATTTTGTAGTTCCAGCACCAACTTCCGGTATCCTGCTTATCAAGCTCAATTGGATCTAACTGAGCTTCAAAACCTGAGAATTTGAAAAACCAAAAAAGTGAAATATTGCATCTTTTCGACTTTCAGAAATGTTCAACTCTAATGTGAAAGCACGAAGATGTAGAACCTACCAGAAGTTCCTGGTGCAATTTTCAATTTGTAGCCATCTGGAACTTCAAATACATGATTACCCTGCAGAGCATGAACAAGAAAATTCTTAGCACGGCAGATTCTCAATAAGGATGAACAAACTATTACTCCAGTCTCCATATTACGTCTATTACCATGGACTTCAGTTCAATCCAAAGTGTGATTAGAATGACTTCGAAGAGTAATCTTTTTTTAACATTTTTTTCTGAAAATGTTACTAATTTAATACTTAAATATTTCCAAATACTTTCAAGTGTTTCTGGACAATTTAAAAAGATACTTTTATCATATAACCAAATAACATGAAGAATTGAGAAGTGATTTTAGACAAACATCTTCCACTAAAATGTTATATCAAATAAAGTTTCAATAAATATTGAGAATTTTTCCATGTCGACCTTCAACGTCTGTAATTGCTACTACTATGGTTTATTTTAAATGGTCAGATAATTACGTTCGATGCTCAATAAAACAGATTGCTTGATTATTATAATGCTTCAATCTCTATCAGTAAATCTAGTATGGGTTGGTAATCAGTTCTTAATCAACGCTCAGTTCCTCCAGTAAGTAAATGTGTCACTCCTACAATTTTTGGCAACTGAATACTGTATTCATATATAACCAAACCTGTAAAACAACATTCGTGGCCTCAAATTCAGCATTTCCATGCAAAATGATCTTGCATTCCTCGTACCGCTGCACCTCAAGCTTCCAGTAAATATTGTTTTCAGCATTCCAGTCAATTCCCTTATTCAGCACATTGACATTCTCCAATTTACATCTTCCACACCTGACCGTATGAACACGCTCAAAACCAAAACTATAATTCTCAAACAAAAAAAACAAAAAAAAAAATCAAAATACAAAAGTTATAAAGACCTTTGTCCATAGTGGATTAATGATTCCCCATTTTCATCGATCTTCAATGAGCCCATAACATTTTCAGACAATACAATCAAACTCCCATCAAGCTGGAACCGGAAGAACTAGATCAGCTTCATTAATTTACTTCACTAGTGTATGTTCTTGTATGCAAGAATATGTGAGAGACTTGTGAAGGGGCAATCTATACCCAAGCTAGAATCGGGCATCATACCTGAACATTCCTCCACAAAAACTCGGCAACCTCAACTTGCAACTCAGAGCCCCTTGATATCGAACCACCAGAGAACTGAGACATGATATATCAAATTATGGTTACAATTACCAGTGAAATATGCAACTGAAAAACTATACCTAGTCAAACCAGGTCAGATCATTTACATATCTCAATAGTGCTGTTATTTCAGAAACGAAAAACTGCACTTAGAACTGCAGGCAAACCTCAAAATGACAGGGGAAAGTATACGCAGCCAATATTATCAGAGTGGAGAGGCAGAGGCACATAGAATTGGGGCACATTCCAATACAAAGATGTTCTTAATAATCAGGTACTGAAACTCTACCTTCTGCCTAGCAACCTCCCAAAGTGGGCCAAGTGCTGGATGTAAAAGGATGAGATATGGTGGTCCAGAATCAACATATTTGTCATTACTTTCAACCTGCCATAGAAAGGATTAGTTAAGCATGAACGGAAATAGGACAAGATATTTTATTATGAAGCCATAGCTTCCAAGAGAAAGAAAGAGTAAAGCAATTTTTAGAGTGTGCTTAGAAGACGGGTTTAAAATTCGTAAGATAATTTGTAAAATCGATTCTTGGAACAACCTTCATGTTTTTAAAATGTTACTGTTATTATATAATCATTAATTGTTTCTTTTCCAAGTATAACAAGATTTAAATGTGTTATCTTTGTAAACTAGTAAAATAAAACACATGACAGAAAATATCTTCTTATACAATTTAAAAGGTTTATCTACTAAAAATTGAAAAATAAAAACGACATCCAAACAGCTTCTTGGTGTACCCAGAGTAAAATACTCTCCACAGATGAATAACATGACATACCACAGGAACTTCAATATTACACAGTGAAAGAAGATCATGCGCATTTCGCAAGGTATCCAAAAGTGCACCATCTGGAGTCTGGACAAATTTAAAACAAAAAAAACATTCAGGTACGATCATTAATCTATTAGGGAAGTTCAATCATATTGCATGCCACAGTCCAATCATATTGCATGCCACAGTCCAATCATATTGCATGCCACAGTCCCCCCAGGAATATTCAGAACTTGATCATACAAATTAGGATATCAACTTTTGTCCAAGTTTACACTATTACCATGGAAATATAATCATCTAACAGGAATTGTTTAATCTAATTTCTACACTAAAAATCATCGCAGAAGCAATTTAATAGATAGTATTACCTGGTGTAAGGGCACACTAGCATGCTTTCTTGTCTTTTTAGCTGATGATGTGACCCTTCTTCGCTCATTGTACACAATGAAAGTCTCCAGTATGTCTGGTGATATATGTAGTTCAATATCATGAATGAAAATGGCAGATGGGAGATGGGAGATAATGATGAACTTGCACAAAAAAGTAGCATCAATACCTTCTACATCATTATAACATCGAGATGAACTTGTATTAAAGAAGCTATCAGCAATATTTTGCATGGTGCATTCTAGTCGACCTCCAGAAACACTAAAAGTGCATGAAGAAAAACAAGATTATCAGGAAGATGGAATAATGCTACCGTTGGATAAAGTAATCTAATACTCTTAATTATGACATTAGAACTTCACACTTCACATTTGATCAAGTAAATTATATAAAGTAACAAAAGATCAGCATCAGCTATTTGTTGAATTATATACCTATGCTTTCTTCCAAACTGGTCAAAATATGCAACAGGTTTTTTTAAATTTAGCACCATTCCTGGCAAACTCTTTTCACTATTAGTTGAGACCACCTTCTCCACAGCACGCAAATCCACATATAAGATGTTTGTATTAGCAGGGAATGACTCCTGCAGACTACAACAAATAAACAAGGTTAGCTTATCTAAACCTAAAGCATTTTTTCTCTTCCTTACAGAGATTACCAAAGAATTGATATCAAGCACAAAAACCTACATTAAGATGGCTGCTATAGTGTTGACATTATGAATGCATCAATGAGGACTTTAAAACTAATAATTACTATTTTAAAAACTGAAAACATGACATATTGCTGGAGGCTATTGAAATTATTCACTTGGACCAATTCTTTGCAGTAAATTCTGTGTGCGCACTCATAATATGTGTGTGTGTGTGTGTGTAAGCCTTCATGCATATGCAAGCATTCAAGGTTACGAGGATTGCAGTCTTACGTCTGCCATCAAGAAAAGGTCAAGTTACTGAAATTGAATTAGACTAATGATAAAAAAAAATTTAACAGATATAAGTCATCCACCTGACTGAAGAACGAGATCCTTCTGTGATCCCATACTTTTCAAACTCGGTGTACTCAATGCATGACAAACCGTATTCCCACATCCCATCAAGATTCTTCCTCTCAATTAAAACATTCATGCCTTCTGTAGCGCCTGCTATCCTCTTACAAGATGCAAAGCCTAGTTTCTGTAATCCATACAACTCTGATAATGAGGGTATGAAGAAATAAACTAGGTCTCAAATCAGTATAAGTTCAATCAAATCAAGGGTACGATTTTCCAAGAAGTAAATAATCAAGAAGTCTAGAGGAGAAAAATGTTCAAATTCATAAAACAACGTTTGAGATATTAGCAGACATATCCCTTCCATTCCTTCTGTGCATCATAGAATAATGTTAACCGTACATCATCTTACAGATAATGACTTCTGCATTGTGCATACTGATTAATGTCATATAATTAACAACAGACACAAGTACGAGTACAATAACTGGACAATTGATAAGAACTCAGTGCTTGGAATTAGGTAGAAAAACCACATTTTTGGGAATGCAAATCTCTTTAGGTGTTTTCACGATCACGCACCCACTGCCAAGGAAAATCAAACATATACTCTGAGTTCAACTGTGTTATGAACTGACATCACAAGCTACCAATAAATGGCACCACCATCTGTATAATTGAAAATTGGAACCAGAAGTGAAGCTGGTCCTCCAGCAAGTAACATTGTGGGGGGATATGATCATAACCTCCACAGCAAATACAGTTGAATACCATTTGCAATACCGGAACAAAAAAGTATATTTGTTTTTCCTCCATCAAGCTTACCTTTTTTTGTCGCAAACCAATTCCTGACAAGGCCAATAGGGTCAGATCTGTAGCTGCCACAACATTACTACAAGGTCATTAGAGTCTACATCAAGTATAAGCCAGCAGTTATAAGTAATTAAATTACTCAACTTATGATAGCTATATCTTACCTGACTTGCCGAACTGTCGCACCTTTTCTTCCATGGTCATAAAACCACTTAAAGATACCTTTGTCATGTGCAAGCTTCCATATAACACCATGACCACCAGGCTTGCATATTGGAGCAAAAGATTTGGTAACTAACCACAATCCATCATCTGAACTAATGGCTGGAACCAGAGGCTGGAATACATGTATTAAACAAGAAAAGTAAGATTTAAAGATCTTTGAAATTCCAAAAAATAAAGGAAATTAAAATGAGAAATATAATATTTTCATATTAGAATTATGGTGACTTTTATCTGAAGTTTTCCACAGATAAACCTGCTCAAAGAGTTGGAAGTTTGACCGACCCCTTCCAAACCATCCAAATCTTTCACAGAGAGATACAATTCTTTTGTGGTTATTCTTTGCTGAACTTGTCATGATTGCAACAGGTGTAATGCATTGTTTCCCATAGATCTTGTTGTACAAGAATTCTCTAGCCTTGGATAAAAAGTTGAAATGAAACACGTGAGACTTATCATATCCAATCAACCATTAAACGCCTACTGATTGTTTTATCAATCAGATCACATGTGATATACCTGAAGATCTCTTATAAGACCTTCCAATAAAGTCCTACCACAATAAGAAAGCATTGCTGCAGGAAGACACTCTCCTGTATCAGGATCTACCAAACCAAGCCTATCAGCAGAGCCTCCCAAAGGATAAATTTCACCCAACTCAGGTAAACCCTAAAAAAGAATAAAATATTATAA
This sequence comes from Benincasa hispida, assembly GCF_009727055.1. Lineage (NCBI taxonomy): Eukaryota > Viridiplantae > Streptophyta > Magnoliopsida > Cucurbitales > Cucurbitaceae > Benincasa > Benincasa hispida. The sequence goes on along the minus strand of NC_052352.1, from coordinate 62,872,810 downwards.
ATCACAATTCAATATATATCATTCCTGTGTTAAAAACTATTGCCCCAGCTGTTAACCTCAATTCCCCACAATGCTGCTTGAGATGCATATTCTATATTTTGAGAAAGATCAGGTCCATTGGGTGCATGAATCTCCAAAAATTCACTATCCATTGCCTGGTTCTTTTGGCCAGACCAATTCATAGAATATCTTTCAGGTTTTGAACAGGCAAGAAGCTCTAGAACTTTAATCTGATACCTGCAAAAAGCATGCACTTTCAAAATAGTAATTTATATCTGCCATGTTATTATTTTGATATTACAACCACAATTTGAAAATCATCGGATAATCGGAAGAATGTTATCAGTGTAAACCAAACAGCTCATGTCAGTGGTCTCTGGCGAGGCTAATGTACATGTAATTTTCCCACATTTTTCAATCTTTAGCTCTAACGTTGAATGCAATAAGAATACGTTTAAAGAGCTCCGGTATTGAAAAATCAAAATGAACAGCATCATGGATCATTTAAAAATTATTTATCCCTATCCTGGTCTGAACACTTTTCTAATGAAAGATCAATATTTGAGTTAGACAATCAATGAATGAAAAAAAGAGAAACCCACCACTCCCGTAACTTCAATTTGATTGACGAAGAGTCTAAAAAGAACTAAAATTGTTCACCATCCTTCATGATAAAATGTAAATATCAAACCTAAAACAGAAAAAAAAAAAAAAAATGGTAGGACTGATCTGAAACAGAACGGCTGTGGACTGTGGTTGAAGTTAATTAGGAAATAACAGAGTACATCTATTGATGTCAGCTTCTAACACTAAACTAAAATTTTAAAAATAAATAAATAAATAAAAATACTGTGAAACAAGCTTAAACAGGGAATTGTCATCCACAAAGTATAACATCAGCATTTGAACTTTAAAAAAGGGAGAAACATGAATGCATGAACATAGAGAACTTACCCGATGATTCCTCCAATGCAATCATAAAATTTTTCAATCTCTCGTAAATTAACAAAGAGCTTTTTCAAGTCCCTTAACTCTTCCTTCTCCAGAACTATTTCCTCCTTCCCAAATCCCTCATTCCCACCGCCATTGCCATTTACATCAAACTTCTCAATCACTTCTACAAGCGAATAAAGCGCGTGCTTCACCACACCCCTTGCAGTCTCAAATTCACTCTCCACAGACTCAATCCCTAAACTAAGGACATGTTCTTGCCCCGCCGCAACCAAACACTTGAGCAAGAAGCAATCGTAGGGATCCAAGTTGAGCTGAGGCAAAACCCTAGAGAACCAGTTACGGCGAGAATTGAAAAATCGTCTGACTCTAGAATCATGGTCAATGAGTTTCAACTTCTCCTTGATGCTCTTCCTTTTAGAAAGCTTAGTACATAGACCTCTCAGCCTAAGAATCTCTTGTTGAAGGTCATAGTCGGGAGCTGGTGGGGCATAATCAACCGGAGCTGTAGAAACCCGAGGCAAATGTAAAGAACGAGAAGAAGAAGAAGAAGCATAAGAAGAAGATGAAGACAAAGAGAAAGAAGAAGAAGAAGTGAGAGAGAGAGAAGGTATTGGGAGGGAAAGTGAAAAATGTAAGGTTTTGAAAGTTAAAGAGAAAGGGAAATGGTGGTTATGGTGAAGCACAGGGTTGGCCTGTGCCGCCATTGTTGAGAACAGCGAAGAAGAGGGAGAGAGTGAGAATTTTCAGAGGCTTATGGAAATTAAATTGAAAATGGAAAAAGGATAAGGAGAAGATGCGGGAAGCATATGCTTGGATTGAAGGATTAAGGAAAAAAGGAGGAAGAAAGAGAAGAGAGGGTGAGGCTGTAACCGTCAACAACGTCTGGTTGGGGGAGTGAAGAAGAACCCACTGAGCTAGAGCTGGCCCACAAGGATGGCCCAGTTAATATCCCGCCTCTAGATTCCTCCGTCCACGTATATCGGACTTTTTACTATTATTTATTTATTTATTTTTGTTTGGAGAAAATATAATATAATAATAATAATATATATATATATATATAAATAAAATAAAATAAATTAACAAAATATAAAATAAGGNATATATAAATAAAATAAAATAAATTAACAAAATATAAAATAAGGAATTTCTATAAAATCTCAATTTTCTCCAAGAATTTGGCCGGTAGAAAGTGGATTACAAGGACACTAAGAATAAGTATCTATAAGACATATGGCTATATACATAGAGTGTAGAGGGAGTGACATTTAGCTTTTTGATACTAAATAGGTATCTATTTTACACATAATTTGTGATATTTATAATACTCCCCTTAGATACCCATTATATATATATATGAAATATGCCTCGTTAAAAACCCATTGAAAAAAAATCCTAGTGAAAGAAAAAAAAATACATATTCATATAGTCTAATACTCTTAAAAAGAATACAATATATTTACTCCTCTCATGGAAACATATCATTGGAGATCTCTGAATCGCCGCATTCAATATTGTGCACCAATTTCTTAAAGGTTGCAGTTGGTATGATTTTGTAAATAAGTATGCTAGGTTATCCTTCAAACAAATTTATTGTATAGTGATGTCTTCATTTTCTTCAAGATCATAATAGTCGTTATGGTCTGTTTCACTGACCGCCACGATACAACAGTTCTTCTAAACGTGAATAGATAACCTGTTTGGGATCCAGTTTTGTGTGGATCAAATAAATGTCAGAATCTGCATAACCAACTAGATCAAAATTTGATTTATTTGAATAAAACAAACTCATATCAATCGCTCCTCGGAGATAATGGAGTATATGCTTAATTTCGTTCCAATATCTTTTTGTTGGAGAATAACTATATCTTGCTCATAAATTTACTGAAAATACAATGTCTGGTCTTGTATTATTAGCAAGATATATAAGTGTACCAATTGCACTAAGATATGGTATTTCAGGACCAAGAAGTTTTTCATTATCTCGGGGTCGAAATCTATCTTTATTTACATCTAGTGAACGAATTTCCATTAGAATGTGTTTTGTCCATATAGAATCTTTTCAAAACTTTTCTTGTATAAGTTGATTGATGAACAAATTTCTCATCTATTAAATGCTCAATTTGCAAGCCAAAGCAAAATTTTGTTCTCTCGAGATCTTTCAGCTCAAAGTCTTTCTTAAGATATTCTATTGCCTTTGAAAGCTCTTCAGGAGCTCCAATTATGTTTAAATCATCAACATATCTAGTTATAATAGCAAATCCTAACTATGATTTCTTTATAAAAACATATGGACATATTGGATTGTTTTGATATTCTTCTTTCAACAAATATTCACTCAGGCAATTGTACCACATTTGTCCTGATTGTTTCAATCCATATAGTGATCTCTGTAACTTTATTGAATATAATTCCTGGGAATTTGATTTATATATTTCAGTTACCTTAAATCCTTTTGAGATTCTCATATAAATATCATTCTCAAGAGATCCCTATAAATATGTTGTGACTAGATCCATAAGATGCATGTCTAGATTTTCATAAGTCATACTAATCAAATATCTTAGTGTAATTGTATCCACCACAGGAGAATACGTCTCTTCATAATAAATATCAGGTCTTTGTGAAAAATCTTGTGCAACTAGTCTTGCTTTATATCTTGTGACCTCATTTTTTTTTATTTCTTTTCCTCACAAATACCCATTTGTATCCCACAGGTTTGACACCTTCTAGTTTTCAGACTACTAGTTCAAAAACCTGACGTTTTGTAAGTGAGTTTAATTCTGCCTCGATTGCTTTTTTCTACTAAAGCCAATCTTTTCTATGTCGACATTCTTCAACAAATTTTGGTTCATAATCCTCATTTTCAAATATAATATCAAGAGCAACTATTATATGTAAAAATATTGTCAATAACTACATGAGTTCGATTCTATCTTTTTTCTGTCATGACATAGTTTATTGAAATTTTATTATTATCCTTAGGTATTTCACCTTCTTCACTAGTCATGTCGAGGATTTCTTCATGGGTATTTACATCCTCAACCAAGTCTTTTTTACTATTAATTATTTTTCATTTTCTAGGATTTTTATCTTTGGAACTCATTGGTCTACCACACTCCTGGCATATTCCAGACTCATTAGTGACAACTTGTTGTGTTGGGATATCAATTTTCGATGGAACATTTGTAGCTGATATATGTGATTTGATTAATTTCTTTGCATCTATAAATGCATTTGATAATTGATTTGCTATATTTTGCAAATGAATTATCTTCTAAACTTCAAATTCACATTGATCTGTATGGGGATCTAAATGAGACAATAATGATGCATTCCATATAATTTATTTTTCCAACTTCTTAATTCCTCCCTCTAATTTTGAAAATTTTATCTCATTCAAATGACAATCAACAAATCGTGCAGTAAATACATCACTTGTTAGGGGTTCAAGATATTTGATAATTGATGGGGAATCATATCTAATATATATTCCTAACCTCCTTTGAGGACCTATTTTAGTACGTTGTGGTGGAGCAAGCGGAATATAAACTGCACATCCAAAAATTCTCATATGAGAAATATTTGGCTCATGACCATAAGTTAATTTTAATGACGAGTACTTATGATAAGATATTGGCCTAATGCATACAAGTGACGATGCATGCAAAATAGCATGTCCCCATACAGATGTAGGAAGTTTATCATAAGAAATGATCGAGCAATTAACTGCAAACATTTAATGAATGATTCTGCTAAACCATTTTGTGTATGAACATGAGTTATAAGATGTTCAACATGTTGGGTTATATGTCCTAAAACTCGCCGTTTGTAATGTTAAACATATTCTATTATCAATAAAGATCTTATTGACATTTATTCAATAAAACTGTTATTGAATATGTGAATTGCACTTGTAAAGTCTAAATCTAATTAAGTAAAAGATCCATGATTATTACATGAGTACTTGAACTTTATGTGGAGACATAAAAGTGGATCAGGTTCGAGTAAATAATCAAAACAGTCTATAGTATATGCATAAGGCTGGGTACCTTATTCTGGTAACACTATTGGATGCGGCCCACTCTGTAGTTGTTACAATTTGTTGTAAAGTGCTACAAACGAAGTGATCCTGATTCATTCATGTATTGACATGAGGAGTTGGGGCGTCCTATGCAATGAATTTGCATAAGATCGGACCAAAAATTAAGTCACTCTTACTTAATTATAACGTTGTTTACTATTTAAGACTGACTATTTCAAAGCTATGACCTAGGTAACTTGACCTTAATCCTGAGCTAACTATGAACTTCTATTTATCTAAAATTATCCTTAGATTTACATAGGTGAAGGTTGGCTCAACAGCGCTAGCTTAATAAGTCTCCCATTTCAAGGGTAAGACCGGGTAGATAGCTGGGAACATAGGGTGCAAGATGGAATTCACTTCTACCCGCTTTTAGGGATAATAGAGAGGTTTTTCCCTTAAATGCGGTCTTGAATAAGGAACCCCACCCTTTTATTGACCCAAGAGGGACTTGGTTTCATGATTGGATCACAAACCAATTGTTCATTAGAGGATCAGTGGGACTTAAGGAGTAAGATGTAATCTCGGGGTAAAACATCTTTTGACCCATCCATTATTACGAACAACCTGTGAAGGGTTAACTTACTAATCATGGTTATATCGAGTGGACATAATATATCTATAGTGAGGGAGAGTGCAACTATTGGGCTTTAGTGGAGTAATCCGGTAGTTAACAAATGGTGGTTAATCAAGTTAAAGAGTTTAGCCAGTTAATTGCGGATTGTTGGAGCCTATATCGGACTAAACCTTAGAACAGTGTGGCAGATGAATTTGAAGTGTTCAAATTCAGTTTTTGGAGCAAAGCATTAAATATATACGATATATTTAACCTAATGTTTAATTTTGAATTAAACATAAAGAGAGAGAAAATAGGAGATATTTAAATAAAATTTTAAATATCAAGATTATAAATAGGGATTCATATAAATTGGGATAAGTGTTGAATTAATATTAAATTAAATTAATTAAATTGTTTAATTAATTATTTAATATTAACTTAATTTTAAAAATTGGTTATTAGAATTAATTTTGAAATTAAATGGAATTGTCAAAATTACATTAAAAGTCAAATTGTTGACTAGGCAAAAAATGCAATGAAATCAAATTATTGATTTTTGACTTTGAAAGTCAAAAGTCAATTTTAACTTTGGACTTTGAGAGTCAAACTTTGACCAAGTTAGTGGAAAGATCCAATATTTATGAAAAGTCAAAAATTCAAATTTGTTGACTTTGGACTTTGAGAGTCAAACTTTGACCAAGTTAGTGGAAAGATCTAATATTTATGAGTGGGAAATGCGAACTTTTGCATGGCTAAGTGTTGTCTTCATTTGAAGGCACTTGTCCCACTAAATCCCACTTTGAGTTAGTGAATTTTTTAGTGTCAAATTCTCATCAAACTCAAAGTTGCATGTTTGCATGTAATGGTCTTTAAAAGAGAGTGTCTATTGTTTTTGAAGAACTCTTGGCCATAATGGATTTTGATGAGATTATATGATAATTTCATCCTTTTTTCTCTCAAAGTTTTAGCATTTTTTCTCTCCAAATTAGTCACTCACCGGATTTCACCATCCCGTTTTAAGGCCGGAGAATAGTCAGGAAGACTCTTGTGGTGGTCTACGAACCGTTCGTGAGGAGATTGGAGCTGATTTGGAGAAGATTCAAAGACTACAAAGGTTGTATTCTTTTCACTCTTTTTCTTGTTTTATTGCATGCATGTTTATTTTTCTAATTAATATAATTAGAGTACTTTAGATTCGTTTTTCTTCCGCTGTGCATGTGTTCGTTCCATCACAACACTTATCCCAATTGAAATATAATAATTATCAAAAGTTTGGGATGTAAATTCACCAACATTATCAAAACGAATGGTCTTAATTGTATAATCAGGAAATTATGCTCTTAACTTAATTATTTGAGCAAGTAATCTTGCAAATGAAAGATTTCGACTTGATAATAAGCACACGTGTGACCATCTGCTGGATGCGTCTATTAATACCATAAAATATCTAAATGGTCCACTTGGTGGGTTAATAGGTTCATATATATCACCATAAAAATGCAGGTGATTCAAACCCCACTTTAGTTGGTGATGGTCTAATTACCATTTTTTCTTGAGAGCAAGTATCACATGATAATTCATTAGATTAAAGAATTTTCTGGCTCTTCAATGGATGTCCATTTGAATTTTCAATAATTCTTCTCATCATTATAGACCCTGGATGACCTATTCTCTCATGCCAAATTGTAAATATGTCTGGATTCATAAACTTTAGATTCATTGTTGCATATGTTTCAATTACTCGTATATGAGTATAATATAATCTAGAAGATAAAGCAGACAACTCTTCCAATATATGTTTTTCATTTGAGACAGTAGATATGATTTAGATATTCCATATTATTCTTACTATAAATTTTAATATAATAATCATTACAACATATATCTTTAAAACTAAGTATATTTCTTTTTTATTGACTAGAGAACAATGCACTATCAATTCTAAATTTTGTTCCTCTAGGCAAAATAATATTTTCTTTTCCAAACCCTTCAATTAGATTTACAAAACCTGATATCGTATTAACTTTTGCTTCTAGCATTGTTAATTTGATAAAATATTTTTTACTTGTAAGTATTGTATGTGTAGTTGCACTGTCTACCAGACTTAGATATTCTTTACTTATTTTTTAGTCACCCAACATATGAAAATTATCTGGATTTCTTCATTAAAAGAAAATAATTACAATAGGAAAAATATCATTTAGAATATACAAAGGTTAACATCTACTAAGAGGAAAAAAAATGGAGATGAATAAAAAAAAACAACATTAAGTCTAGATATTTTCAAAGTTAAAGAAAACACTTGATATTCCATCAATTCTACCGATTTTCTCTTCAGGACATTCAAAGAAGTCAACCACATCCAAATTTGTCATATGGAATGAGTCAGATATGTCATTATCCTGATATGCAAAATTTGCTTCCACATTTTTCTCTTTTTCCTTCAGGGAGGCTTAATAGAGATCAACTAAGTGTTTTGACGTACGATAAGTACGTGACCAATGCCCAATCATTCCGCATTGGAAGCATTTATTTTCAACACTTTTTGAACTCTTATCTTGTAGAGTTTTTTCTTTGTAATCATCATTTTGTGTGGCTCTTTTGAAATTTCAATTATTATAATGACCACCATGAAAATAATGATTATTTTTTCCTCTGCCACGGTCACAACCTCGACCACGATTATTAACATTCACAACATTCACTCCAGGGAATGTTATTGTTCCAGTTGGTCGAGATTCATGATTTTTCTCAATAACTCGTTATTTTGTTCGGCCACGAGAAGACATGAAATTAGTTCATAATATTGTTCAAAACCTTTCTCTAGATATTACTACTACATGAGCATATTCGAGACATGAAATATAAATAATGTCTTCTCTAACATATCAGCATCAGTAATTTTCTCTCTGCCTAACAACAATTTCGAACTGATTTTAAATAATGCAGAGTTGTAATCACTTACTGATTTGAAATCTTGTAGCCTCAAGTGCATCCACGCATAACAAGCTTTAGGAAGAATAAATTTTTTTTTATGATCATACCTCTTTTTCAAATTTTTCCACAAGATACGGGGGATATTTTATTGTAAGATATTCCATTTTCAATCCTTCGTGGATATGATGACGAAGGAAAATCATAGCTTTTACTTTGTCCTGACTGGATGTCATAATTCCTTCTTTAATAGTCTCTCCAAGATTCATAGCATCCAGTGAATTTTAGAATCAAGCACCCATGACAAATAATTATTGTCATTAATATAAAGGGTGACAAATTATAATTTTGTGAGATTTGTCATGACAGCACTATCATAAAATATTGTATTTATATTAGATATTTAATAGATATCAAATATGCAAAATAACGTTAAATTTATTAATTATAACAAAGAGGAAAAAACCGACATACATTTAGGATCTACCTTTAATGAAGAAAACAATAAGAATTCGTGCTGATAACATGTTATAAATTTGAGGAGCACAACAGCGCACAACAAAGAACACGAATATGAAAAAAAATATAATAAAATAAATAGATATTAAAATAAATCAAACATAATATATAAATAAATAAAATAAAATAAATTAACAAAATATGAAATAAGGAATTTCTCTAAAATCTCCACTTTCTCCGATTTTCATAGGTTTTCCCCAATGTATGTATGTCTTTCAACCCACCAAATGTCACTATTTATAGGCAATTTGGATGTAGGAGATGGATTACATGGACACTAAGAATGAGTATTTATAAGACACATGGCTATATACATGGAACGTGGAGGGAGTGACATTTGGTTTTTTGATACTAAGAATGGGTATATATTTTACACATAATTTGTGATATTTATAATAGAAAGTAAATAAACTTTTAATTTATTAATTTTCTTTTCACAATAGTTTTGTATTTATATTAAATAGGGGCAATTGTACATTAGAAAAAATATATATTTTCAAAACTGAAGGAACCGATGAAGGCTCCGCAGTGGAAGGGAATCAATCCCAATTTTGTTTTTCACAGAATTGAAGTTTTACCGAATAAGAAAATATTATGCATTACAATAAAATTCTACAACATGCATTTTAAGAAGAAAATTAGGGACGAAACAACTTACCCTTGAAGCCAAATGATCTTCATGAATTTCCTCGATCCGGATCACAAACCCTTCATTCTGGATTTTGATCTTTAAAATACGGTAACCCAAATGACCACCACCACAAGAGAACCTCTTGTATTCTCTTTAGGGAATAAAAATATGCATGAGTGGTGGGGTCTGCACTTTTGGGAAGAGGGAGGAGAAGATGAGAGGGAGAAGAGAACTTTTTTCTTCTCTATATTTTTCTTGGAGAAAAGCTAGAGAAAAAACTCTCTGTAAAATCAGAGGAAGAAGACCAATTAAAAACGTAAAAAAAAACTTCCTAGCACGATTCAATTGAGAGAAATAAAGGGAAGTAGTTGTAACTCCCTCCTTTTAATTAAATAAAATTAAAATTAATTTAGTTTAATTAATAATTATTTATTAGATGTATTCACAGGGGTAAAACGGTATTTTTGACCTAGCTGTGATTACGAACAACCTATGAAGAATTGAGTTACTGATTATGGTTATTAAGTAAAAATAATATATCTACAGTGAGGGAAATTCAATTATGGGCTATAGTGGAGTGTCCCATTAGTTAACGAATGGGGGTTAGATCAGACTAATGAGTTTAGGCGATTAATCTCGAATCGTTGGAGCCCATGATCTGTAGATCCGCGAGGTCCCCTACTAGCTCGTAAATAGATAAGCTTTAGAGTAGCTTGAGAAATTAATTTGAAACGTTCAAATTAAATGGAATAGGAAAATATGTATTTAAATATGATTTAAATATATGAAGATGATTATTGTGCAAAAATTAATTTAGTATTTGATATTAAATTCATTATTATTTTAAATTAATTTATGAAATTAATTTTAGAAAATCATTTTTCAGTTTTATTAATCAAAATGGTTTTGAATTCATTTTGTGATTTTAAAGGAAGAATGAAAATTGGTTTTGCATGCCATACAAAAATAGAACATGCTATTTTTCCATTATCTTCATCTTCTTGCTCACACAAAGGCCATTACCTTCTCTTCATTAATTCTCCAAGCATGAGCTGCAAGCCATGCAATTCACTTCTTTGCATGTTCATCTGTAATAAATAAAGACGTTTAGAGTGATTTGAGGAGAGTGAATGCAAAAATTTCGAGAGAAAATCTCTGTGAGAAGAAAGAGTTCTTCTATTTGGGCTGTTGTATGTTCTTCACTGTTCTTCATTGATTTAAGCTGTTCTTGAGTCCCACAACTCTGTCTAAAGCTCCAAGAGGATAGTGGGGAAGACCTTGAGGTAGTTCACAATGATCTTTTGTGAAGACTGCTGCTATACAATCAAGATCTTGGGGGTTCTTCACAGGTATGATCTTAAAACCCTCTTTTTAGAAAAACATGCTTTAATTTCTGCCAAAATTAGTGAATTTGAATGCTTATGGATCCTTGATACTTCCGCTGCATGTTATTTAACTTTTTCAGCAGAAACTTTATTCAATCCAACGAGGGAGATCGTGGGATATGTTGTTGCACTTCCCACTCTCACTTACTATGAACACTTTCTCCATCCACCTTGGTATTGACCTACTAAAACACCATCCTTTAGGGGGACACTCCTAAGGTGCCACGAGGCCGACCATGGTGTGGACTATATAGGAGAAACGTGAAAGGTTTAAATGAAACATCATATGCCCCAAGTGCCTCCCAATGAATGTTCTACCTAGGGGTTCATTAACCTAGACAATTCGGCTACTGATTTTAGTCTAAGTCATCTTTTTAAGTGCACTCATAAACAACGTTTATCTATGAAATAAACAAGTTCAAGTAGTCACATTTAAACACTTTAATGGACTGTCCTTAACTTGCATGCATGCATCAAATCTATCTAATTCACCTTTCCAGGTAGGTTCCCAGGTAGGGGTGTTATGTTTCCGTCAACTTAAATACCTCAACCTAGCCAGAACCCGCCTTAGACAAAGGGTCCCTTATAGTCAATTTAATCCTATTAAACTGATTAAAAGATTAAAGCCTAAAGGTTGCTAATCATATTAGAACCGCGATCTTAGGTCAATGTCATCCAAGTTTTAAACATTTTAAAACCATGAATTAAACCTAAGTGAGCATGCATGTCTTTCTTATTACTTTTAGTTCTAATTTCTCTTTAACCTTTAAAAAGAAACAACTAAAACATTTCCACACAACGAGGTGTGTATAACACTTATAAAGTAACCTATGTGTCATGCTTCATGCAATGTCCGGTCATTACTATACATAACTTTTATATACAAGTAATAACCAAGCAAACATGCTTTCCATACACCCTTATACTATAACAATTATAATATAAAGATGATGCATATCAATGCTTTTTATGCATGCATAAATATAACTCTTATATTATATGATGTATGAGCATGCTCTTACGTAATTTAAATCATGCTTCTCTGAATTATAACATTTTTAATAAAGAGATAATGCATGACCAATGCATAACCTAAGGTGGGATTTACTATATGTACATACCAGACATATAATAAACATACATCTCATGTAATAAACCAAAGATTAATGGACTGGGATGAACCTTTACAAAATCAGAATGAAATAATTCTATCTATTACATTTTTCATCGAGCAAACTAGTTCATAGGCGAACTGGGTCTTGAACTGTCGGGTGAAGCTCCATCGTTTAGTAAACGCCGCAGGTAAACGATTGCTTAATGCACACTAGATGATAACGTGAAATGCTAAACGATCACTTAGACGTGACAACGAGGCCGTAAAGCCTGATCGTCTAGAAAATCGCTTAACACGCGAAGAGGTAAAGGATTTACCGTGCGTTACTCCGAGATCGTTTAGTCAGGTACTAAGCAATGAAGTTTGCTGAGCTAAATGATCGTCTAGTGCGCGTGCGTGTTAAATGACACCCGAGCATCTGATACTCAGCGATTGCCTACCCCATCGTCTACACGATCCGACCAACTCTTGATCATCTTCTTCCTCGAAGAACAGCAACCCTTGCTCTAAACTTCTTCACGATCAACTCAAGACTAAAACTAACTTTGAATTACAGACTCGACATTCAAAGACTCGATAATAATTAATTATGCTAAAAAATGCAGGGGCCTTTACAATTAACCAAAAATGCAAAAGAATTAATCAAACTGAGGTTTCATCCCATACAACTCCATTAATCCGCACATCCATAAACAATTTAACAATTAAAATGAAGACAAACATGTTGCACCCACCGAGAATGCATATGCAATTCTTTGCATCAATGAAATTGGATTATCAGAAACCTGGCTCTGATACCAATTGAAGGAACTCTTAAACAAGAGTGCCTATGAGCGGAAGCGGATCTTTCAATTTCATTGTGAACGAATTACCACACATACATTCTACCATACAGATATACATTGTAAAAACTAATTACTGGCATGCTTTAACCAAAAAAAAAAAAAAAGACTGAGTAAACGTACCAGTTGAAGACTTTCTTCAATCAAACTCGGTCCAGCGAAAGCAAACTCCTCACGCTCCTTATCGTCCAGCAAACAATTACCTAACAGTACCACGGTCGTCTACACGANCTTCAATCAAACTCGGTCCAGCGAAAGCAAACTCCTCACGCTCCTTATCGTCCAGCAAACAATTACCTAACAGTACCACGGTCGTCTACACGATTGACAGCGCACAAACAAATAGCAACCGGGGACGACACCACCACTCGAAGCCCTCACTTTGATGGAATTGGTAGAGGGAAGGAGGAAAAACGATTGTGTAGAACGAACAAGCAAGTGGGAGAAAGGGATGACAATCGTATAGTTGGGTGCTTGTCGTTTAGGTCAGGGTACATGATTATGTAGTAAGCACTAAGCGATCTTCTATCAAAAGGTAAGCGATCGTTTAGTTCCACTTGGTGCGCTAAGTGATCGTGTAGTAAACATAAGCAATCGCTTAGAAATCACGGACGATTGTTTAGAAATCGTGGGTGAGCGATCGTTTAGGAAGACAGGCACTATTGTATAGACTCTCAACGTTAAGCAATTGTATACTTTCACACCGTGAGTGATTTTTCGGATCATTTACAAAATGAAAACTATTTTCATTTTTATTCTTCAGTTACAAGAACTGAGTCGAACTTCCCACTTTCGCACGAATCCGAAAAATAACTCGGCCAATTATTATCTAACCGCCCAATTAATTAATTAATTAATATAATCATATTATATTCTTAACCTATAGTTTGATATCATATATCTACTATATTGTTTTCTTCTCTACTTGATATAAATCATATTTATATCCATTTTCCTCCAAAATAATGTATCTCATACATTTAGTCAATCATATCATATATAATTAATCAATTCAATTATATCATATATAATGGAACTTCCTCTTGTTAATTTGAACATTTCAAACTGACCCAAAAACTTATTCTCAAATTTATCCAAGCTACTTAGGGGACCTTATGGACCTATGGCTCGAAGCTCTAACGATACGTGAATAGCTGACTAAACTCTTTAGCCACGAGATCCCCCATCCGTTAACTGCCAGACATTCCACTAAAGACTGACAGCTGAACTCTTCTTACCACAGATATATTTCTGTTTCCATTAGATATAACCAATCATGAGTACGATAACCCTTCACAGATGCTCGTAAGTACAGCTGAGCCAATTTACCGTTTTGCCCCTGTAGTTACATCTCACTCCTTAAGTACCACTGGTTCCTCTAATGAACAATACAACATAGTCCAACTATGTGTGAATGGCGTCACATCATTCAAACCTTGGAATTAGCCCTTAAGGGACCTTTCTATCTACTTACCCCTGCTTCGGAGAAGGAGTGAATTCCATCTTATGTAGCTGAGTTGCCAGCTCCCAAATCAGGCGAATCCCTAAAGTGGCAGGTTTGAGTCGACGACCTGGCCACTCGCACCCATGAAAATCAAAGGATCGCCCTCAATGGTAGGAGTTCCCAATTCATTCAGGATTGAGGTTATGTTACCTATGGTCATCCTAGTGAAGTGAAGTCTCTGTCATGAACGATGTTATATAATGAGATGTTAACACTTCGTGGTCAGGTCTTATACAAACTCTTTGGTAGGACGCCCCGGCTCGCATGTCCTCTACACGAATGATCAGGATCAGACCATCTGTGACAAGTTACAACACTTGTAACTGTTCCATAAAGTGGGCCGCATTCATAGTGTTACCAGGATAAGGTTTCCCTTCTATATCCATATACTATAGACCATTTTGGTTATCCCTTAAGACATGATCCACTTGTATGTCAATACATACATGCTTAAGTTATATAAAGATAACCAGGGATTTTAAGTTTATTGGTTTGTAGTAAAGCAAATAAAACATTCAACTGAGCAAAATCAAGAAGTGAAGTAAAATACCATATATTATACATCACAAGCATTCGTACAAACTGTTTACAAACTATTGGACACGAGACTTTAAGGGATCAACCCCAACAATAATAACTAACTTATTATATATACTATATCTTATATTAAATATAATATATAACCTATAGTTTTATATTGTATCAAATATAATATAACATATAGTTTTGATTATCTCAGTTACTTATGATTTTTAATATAAATCACATTAACACTAAATTTAATTATATGAATCCCATCCATATAATTAATATTTGAGTCATATTCAAATATTTAATTTCTCTTTAAATAAACTTTATGTTATAATGTATCGAATCCATTATATTAATTTATTCACATATAATTAATTTAATTAATTATATCATATATAATTAATTCCCTCAATTAATTTGAACATTTCAAATTTAACCCAAAATTAATTCTAAATAATCCATGTTAAGCTATAGAGGGGACCTTATGGACCTGTACATTGAAGCTCTAATAGTACTTGGATAATTAATTGTACTCTTTAATTAAGTTACCCAACATTCATTAACTGTCGATCACTCCATCAAAGATCGACAACTGTACTCTTCGTACTACAGATATATTTCTGTGTCAATTAGATATAACCAGTCAACAGTGCGATGACCCTTCACAAATTGCTCGTAAGTATAGCTGGGCAAAAATTACCATTTTTCCCCTGTAGTTACATCTAACTCCTTAAGTACCACTGATCCCTCTAATGAACAATAAGTCATAGTCCAATTATGACCAAGTCCCTCTCGGGCCAAGAGAGGGTGTGGCTATAATGTTCAAGCTCCAAAATTAGCCCTTAAGGGAGCAATTTATCTACTACCCCGACATTAGGGATCCGTTTTGTGTAGCTGTGTTCCCAACTCCCCAGTTAGACGAATCCCTAAAATGGTAGGCATATTGAGTTGGCAATCTGGTCATTCTCACCCACAAATCAAAGGACCTCCTTTATAGGTTGGAGTTCAAAACTCACTTAGGATTCAGGTCATGTCACCTATGGTCATCCTGGTGAAATGTAAGTCTTGATTATCAACGGTGTTTATATAAAGAGACTAATCATTTCGTGGTCCGATCTTATAGAAACTCTTTATATAGGATACTTCACTCACATGTCTCCACATGAATGATCAGGATCAAATTTTTTGTAGCACTTTACAACACTCGTAACATCTACAAAACAGGTCGTATCCGTAGTGTCACCAGGATAAGGTATCCAACCTTATCCATCTACTACAGACTGTTTAGGTTATCATTTAAACATGATCCACCTATATGTTTCTACATACATATTTAAATTATATAAAATAACCTAGGATCTTAGTTTATTGGGTTGAGTATTTGCTCATAAGATAAAAATTATTTTATTAATAACAATTTGTTTATACAAAGTTTACAAAACTACGAGAATATAAAAAAGATTTAGGACACCAATCCCAATAAAAGCTAGGTCTGTGTCTTCACTTTTTTAGTTTTGCAAAAATGACAAGAAAAAACCCAACACAACCCACTAAAAATGGTCAATGTAAATAATAGTTTTGGATTTTAAACCTACAGTCTTACAACAAAAAAGGAAAGCTAGGCACACGTTTCAAAGTGACTTCTGAAGGAACTCGTTTATAAAGAGATCCATGAGCGGAAGAAGATCGTCCAAATCCTATTTTGATTGAAAACATACATTTACAGTAAATACAAACAGATTGTGCATTTTAATAAAAATTACAGCATGCTTTCTAAACAACAAAAAGGGTTTAAGTGATTATACCTTTGAAGAACTTTTCTTCGTGTAAACCCCTTGAATTTTCATGAACTCTACAAATAGCAACAAGAACTTGAAGACCCTCTTCAAGTGAATCATGAACCAAAAGGTTGAAGACACTACCATTCGGTATCCTCAGTATTCTCAGGGTGAGAATCTAGGAGTGGTGGGCTCTGACTATTTTGGTTAGGAGGGAGTTTGAGAGTTTGAGAGTTTGGAGGAGGAAGATGATTGAGAAAGAAGCACTACTGTATAGCTTCCGCTTCAATCATTTAGCGTAAAGAGTCTATCGTATAGGCTCTACAATTTTGTGTAGATCTAATGTTGTAGAAGAAAAAGAAACTATTTTTTTTTATTCTTATTGCCATAAAAAACCAACTAACCACCCACTATGGTGGTTTGAGAGGAAAATTGATTATTATTCAAAATAATAAATAATATAAATAAATATGATAACCAACTTATCATATTATATTTATAACCTATAGTTTTAATATTGCATCACATACAATATAAACTGTAGTTCTTTTTCTCTATTTTATGGCATTTAATATAAATCATATTTATATTAAATTAAACAAACTATTTGAATCTCATTCAAATATTTATTCCTCCAATTTAAACTATAATGTATCAAATACATTATATCAATTATATCATATATAATTAAATTCCCTCTTATTAATTTGAACAATTCAAATTAACCCAAAAACTGATTCTAAACTAAATTCTTTTGAGCTACCAAGGGACCTTATGGACTTGTATTTGAAGCTCCAACGGTACGTGAATAATTAATTAAACTCTTTAATTACATTATCACACATTCGTTATCTATCGGACACACCACTAAAGACCGACATCTGCACTCTTCGCACTATAGATATATTTTTGTGTCATTGGATATAATCAATCAATAGTACGATGACCTTTCACAAATTTCTTATAAGTACAGTTGGGCCAAATTACCGTTTTGCCCTATAGTTACATCTAACTTCTTAAGTACCACTGATTCTTTCTAATGAACAATAGATCATGGTCTTACTATGACTAAACCCCTCTCGGGCCAGGAGAGGGTGTGGCATCATATTGTTCAAGACCCGAAATCAGCCCTTAAGGGAGCAATTTATCTACTTGACCCCTGCTTCGGGGAAGGAGTGAATTCCATCTTGTGTAGCTGAGTTCCCAGCTCCAAAATCAGACGAATCCTCAAAATGGTAGACATGTTGAGTCCATAATCTAGCCACTCTCACCCACACAAATCAAAGAACTGGCCTCGTACGTAGGAGTTCACAACTCACTCAGGATTATGGCCATATTATCTATGGTCATCCTAGTGAAATAAAAGTCTCTATTATGAACAGTGTTATATAATGAGACTAAGCATTTCATGGTCCAGTCTTATATAAAATTCTTTGTATAGAATATCCCCGCTCACATGTCTAGTACATGAATAATTAAGATCAGATCATTTGTAGTACTTTACAACATTTGTAACATCTACAAAGCGGGTCATACTCGTAGTGTCACAAGGATAAGATACCCAGTCTTATCCATATACTACAAACCATTTAGGTTATCACTTAAACACGATCCACCTGTATGTCTCCACATACATGTTTAAGTTAAAATGATAACCTTGGATGTTAGTTTATTGGTTTATGGTTAATGCAACTAAAATAGCACATATTTCATAGACAAATTGAATAAAATATCAAATATTATAGGTCCCTACGAGATTTAGGGCATCAACCCCAACAACTTCAATATACTTCATTAATGAATTTGGTACATCAAATAATTGATATACTTAAATGATATCTATGAGTAATACATGGTATACTCTATTTTAGGTATATTAGTTGATATATCATTTAAATGATATGCATAATTTGAAGTATAATAGTAGTATATTGGTACTATAACGATCTGACTCCCTAGGACTTAAACTAGGTCGTTACTATAGACATGCATGCATACATTTCGACACTTTTCCATGATTTGATAAAAGACCAAAAGTAATAACTTTATTAAAAGTACTTAAATGAAATTCATTTAACATGGTATCCTAAAAAAATGAAATAAAGTAAATATCACAATAGAACATCATCCAAAACATCCAATGTACAAAAAGAAAATAAAAACTAAAAATCCTCTAAATTTAAGAATTAGCTAAATTTAAAATCATGATGACATAGAAAAAGATGAGTAGAAGCATTGATTGGTTCCAATGGCACGATCACGGATTTCACTTGCCATTCGTCAGCATGTTCTTACCTTTACCTGAAAAAGAAACATGAGAAAGAATGAGTATAATGTTGAGATTGATGTCCTAATTCTCTTGGAGTCTCGTAGTTTGTAAACTTTGTATACATTGTTATTAATAAAATAAGAATTATTTTATTTACATTTACTCATATCCAATAAACAAAGATTTATGGTTATTGTATGTAAACTTAAGCATATATATGAGATATACAAGTGGATCATGCCTTAAGTAATAACTTAAAAGGTCTGTAGTATATGGATTAATGAGGGATACCTTATTCCGGTGACACTACAGATACGACCCGCTTTGTTGATGTTTACAAGTGTTGTAAACTGTTACAGATGGTCTGATTCTGACCATTTATGTGGAGACATGCGAGCGGAGGTATCCTATACAAAGAGTTTGTATAAGACCGAACCATGAGATGATTCGTCACTTCATATAACGCCGTTGATACTTGAGACTTACATCTCACTTAAACGATCATAGGTGACATGACCTTAATCCAGAGTGTTTTGGGAACTCTTGCCTATGAGGGCAGTCCTTTGATTAGTATGAGTGAGAGTGGCTAGATTGCCAACTCAACAAGCCTACCTTTTTGGGGATTTGTCTGATAAGGGAGCTGGGAACTCAGTTATACAAGATGGAATTCACTCCTTCCCTGAAGTAAGGGCAAGTAGATAGATTGCTCCCTTAAGGGTTGATTCCGGGTCTTGAACATAGAGGCCACATCCCTTCTTTGGAAGAGAGGACTCGGTCATAGTAGGACTATGACTTATTGTTCATTAGAGGAATTAGTGGTACTTAAGGAGTTAGATGTAACTATAGGGGCAAAACGGTAAATTGGCCTAACTGTACTTACGAGCGATCTGTGAAGGGTTATCGTATTGTTGATTGGTTGATATGGACACAAAAATATATCTATAGTGAGGATAGTACAGCTGACGGTCTTTAGTGGAGTGCCTGGCAGTTAACGGATGGTGGATCTCGTGACTGAAGAGTTTAATCAATTATTCACTTACCGTTGGAGCTTCAAGCTACAGGTCCATAAGGTCCTTGGTAGCTCAATGGATTCAAGTTGAGAATCAGTTCTTGAGGTTAGTTTGAAGTGTTTAAATTAACAAGAGGAAATTCAACTATATATGATATAATTGGTGTGATGTATGAGATACATCAAGTGGAGGATTAATGTAAATATGATTTACATTAAGTACCATAAAATAGAAAAAGAACTATGGTTTGTATGTTTCATGAGATGAAATTATTAAAACTATAGGTTATAAATATAATATGGTATGTTGGTTATCATATTTATTTATAATAAATTAATTATGTGAATCGAGAAAGATTACTTTTTTTAGGCCAAGAGGTTGATAGCGATATCTCGAATAAACTTATTGGTCTTATGGTATATCTCAGTATAGAGGATGATACCAAAGATCTTTTTATCTTTCGGGAGTATATTTACGTATTTTCTCATGATCATTTTTTAAATGGATCCATTTTGTTGGAAAATTCTGGTTATGACAAAAAATACAGTTTACTAATGGTAAAACATTTAATTACTCGAATGTACCACCAGAATCATTTTTTTTCCACTAATTATTATAACAAAAATCCATTTTGGGGTACAACAAAAATTTGAGAATAATTATAGACACTAATATAATTAGATTTCCTCTTCATAGAAAAACTTGGGATTGGCGATCCCAGGTAAGATCGGTTCAGGATCATGGGATCCTTTTCTATCAGATATGAAGGGCTATTGCACAAAATGTACTTCTAAGTAATTGCTCCATAGATCCTATATCTATCTATATGAAGAATAAATCATGTACCGATTGAGTGAGAGATTATTGGTGGTTTTATGGTATAATCGTGAGATAAAAGGAAAAATATTTTCCTAAATTTAGAATAGTTGCCACTTCCGGAAAGTAACTCACGGAGAAAGCTATCAAGTGAAAGTGTTTCACTAAGCGATAACTAACAGAGACTAAACGATAGTTGCACGTCAGTTCTCACTTTTCGAACACAAAGGGATGGATGACAAAGAAACCAATAGTGTCAGTTCCAAAGATAACCTCCAGGAAGAGAAAGCAAGTGTTGCTGACTTTGTTAAAGTTCATCGATGAAAAGTGGTCTCTGAAATAGAACTTGAAGATTATTTAGGTTCTGATACTGATCTCAGTACTCTCCAAAAGAGGAGGAAGTCTAAAGAAAGTAAATGAGATTTATTGATCTTGGAGATATGTTTGGTAGAGAATGATGATTCTGCCTGGATCCTAGATACGGGTGCTACTAATCATGTCAGTTCTTCTTACCAAGGATTCAGTTCCTGGCAAACGTTGCCACAGGGAGAGTTGACTCTTCGAGTCAGTACTGGTGAGGTTGTTTCAGTTGTTGCTGTAGGCAGGCTGAAGTTATTTTTGGACAAGAAACGTTATCTGTTACTGGATAATGTTTTTGTAGTTTCTCATATCAAGAAGAACTTAATCTTGGTTTCTTGTCTCATTGAACAAGGTTATACCGTCTTCTTTTCTGAGAGTAAAGTGTTTATTTTCAAGAATGGTATGGAGATTGGTTTTGGGTCAATGGAAAATAACTTGTATGTATTAAGGCCATTAATCATAAAAGCCTTGCTTAATACTAAAATGTTCAATACGACAACAACAGCTAAAAGACCAAAGGTTTCTCCTAAGGAAAACGCCCATCTTTGGCATCTACGTTTAGGTCACATCAACCTCAATAGGATTGAGAAGTTGGTAAAATGTGGACTTCTAAAGAGTTTAGAAGAAAACTCCTTGCCAGTGTGTGAATCATGCCTTGAAGGCAAGATGACCAAATGACCTTTAACTGGAAAAGGTTACAGAGCCAAGGAAACCTTGGAGCTTATACATTCAGGCCTCTGTGATCCGATGAGTGTTAGGGCTCGAGGTGGGTATGAATATTTCATCTCTTTCATAGATGATTATTCAAGGTACGAGTATCTCTACCTAATGCAACGTACGTCTGAAGCTTTTGACAAGTTCAAGGAGTATAAGGCTGAAGTTGAAAACTTGTTAGGTAAGAAGATGAAAACACTATGATCTGATCATGGTGGAGAGTTTATGGACCTCAAGTTCCAGAACTATATGATAGAACATGAAATTATGTCCCAACTCTCATCCCTAGGTACACCTCAATAGAATAGTGTATCAGAAAGGAAAAATAGAACGCTGTTGGACATGGTTCGGTCTATAATGAGTTATGCTCATCTTCCAGACTCATTTTGGGGATTTATAGTGGAGACTACATGTTACATTTTGAACAACGTTCCCTCAAAAAGTGTTTCTAAAACACCTTTTGAGTTGTGGAGAAGCTGTAGAGGTATTTTACGCCACTTCATGATTTGGGGATGTCCGACCCACGTGGTTGTGGCTAACCCAAAGAAGTTGGAACTGCGTTCGAAAGTTTTCCTCTTTGTATGCTACACCAGGGAAACGAGGGGTGGATACTTCTATGATCCGAGTGACAAATGCTATCTTCTTGGAAGAAGACCTCATCAGGGATCATAAACCACGAAGTAAGCTTGTTTTACATGAGATTTCTAGTGAGACTACTGAAGGTTCAACAAGAGTTGTTAAACAAACTGATAGATAAAAAATAGTTGTTGATGTCAGTCCATCTAGTCAACCATCTAAAGAGTTGAGACTGCCTAGATGTAGTGGAAGGGTTATGAACCCACCGAATCGTTGCATGGGTTTGACCAAAGCCCAGAACATCATTTCTGATGATGGGGTCGAGGATTCATTGTGTTATAAGCAAGCAATGAAGGATGTTGACAAAGATGAGTGGATTAAGGCCATGAACTAGGAAATGAAGTCTATATACTTCAATAATATCTGGGAACTTGTGGATCAGCCTGATGGTGTAAAACCTATAGAGTGTAAGTGGATCTACAAGAGAAAATGAGGTGTAGATGGAAAGGTGCAAACCTTTAAGGCTAGACTCGTGGCAAAGGGTTATACCCAAGTCGAGGGAGTAGACTATGAGGAAACTTTCTAACTATTATCATGTTGAAGTCTATCAGGATACTCCTGTCCATAGCCATATTTTATGATTATGAGATATGGAAAATGGACGCCAAGGCTGTCTTTCTGAATGGTAATCTTGAGGAGTCCATCTACATGGCTCAACCAGAGGGGTTCATAGTTCCAGATAAAGAGCAAAGAGTTTGCAAGTTTAAGAGGTCCATTTATGGCTGAAACAGGCGTCTAGATTGTGGAACATTAGATTTGACAGTGCGATCAAATCACTTGGCTTTGATCAAAATGTTGATGAGCCTTGTGTTTACAAGAAGATCATCAAGAACTCAGTAGCCTTCCTGGTACTGTATGTGGATGATATCCTACTCATTGGGAATGACGTAGGTTTTCTAATTGACATTAAAAACTGGCTAGCTGTCCAATTCCAAATGAAAGATTTAGGAGAGGCGTAGTATGTTCTAAGGATCCAGATTTTTTGTCTGAGGATCAATGTCCTAAGACACCTTAAGAGGTTGAGGAGATGATACAGATTCCCCATGCTTGGGTTGATGGAAGCTTAATGTATGCAATGTTATGTACCAGACCTGACATTTGCTATGCAGTAGGAATTGTTAGTCTTTATCAGTCCAATCCAGGATTAGATAACTAGAAGGCGGTCAAAATGATCCTCAAGTATCTTCGGAGAACGAGGGATTACATACTTGTGTATAGAGATAAGGATTTGATCCTTACAGGATACATAAACTCTGACTTTTAGACTGGTAGAGATTCTCGGAAATTGACATAAGGGTTAGTGATCACTCTGAATGGAGGGGCTGTAGTTTGGCAAAGCATTAAGCAAGGCAGACTCCACTATGGAAGCCGAATACGTAGCCGCTTGTGAAGCTACTAAGAAGGCTGTTTGGCTGAGGAAATTCCTTACAAATTTTGAACTTGTTCCAAATATGTCTTTGCTGATCACACTCTATTGTGATAATAGCGGGGTTGTGGAAAATTCGAAGGAACCTTAGAGTCATCGTAGAGGCAAGCATATAGAACGAAAACATCATTTAATTAGGGAGATTGTGCATCGCGGTGATGTGATAGTCATGAAGATCGCGTTGGAGCACAACGTTGTTGATCCCTCTACAAAGACTCTCACGGCTAAAGTGTTCGAGGGTCATCTAAAGAGTCTGGATCTACGGAACATGCAACATCTTGTCTAGGGCAAGTGGGAGATGATACTGGGGTATAAACTATGCCCTAATTTATTATATATTGTACTTGTTTTTCATGTATTGTACATTAGTCTCCCGAGGCATTAGGACAAGTGGGAGATTGTTGGGATTGGTGTCCTAATTCCCCTGGAGTCTCATAGTTTGTAAACTTTGTATACATTGTTATTAATAAAATAAAAGTTATTTTATTTACATTTATTCATATCCAATAAACAAAGATTTGTGGTTATTGTATGTAAACTTAAGCATGTATATGAGATATACACGTGGATCATGTCTTAAGTAAGAACCTAAAAGGTCTGTAGTATACGGATTAAGGAGGGATACCTTATCCCGGTGACACTACGAATACGACCCGCTTTGTTGATGTTTACAAGTGTTGTAAACTGTTACAGATGGTCTGATCCTGACCATTCATGTGGAGACATGTGAGCGGAGGTGTCCTATACAAAGAGTTTGTATAAGACCGGACCACGAGATGATTCGTCTCTTTATATAATGCCCTTAATACTTGAGACTTACATCTTACTTAAATGATCATAGGTGACATGACCTTAATCCTAAGTGTTTTGAGAACTCCTGGCTATGAGGGAAGTCCTTTGATTAGTATGGGTGAGAGTGGCCAGATTGCCAACTCAACAAGCCTACCTTTTTAGGGATTTGTCTAATAGGGGAGTTGGGAACTCAGTTATACAAGATGGAATTCACTCCTTCCCCGAAGCAGGGGCAAGTACATAGATTGCTCCCTTAAGGGCTGATTCCGGGTCTTGAACATAGTGGTCACATCCTTTCTTTGGAAGAGAGGACCCAGGCATAGTAGGACTATGACTTATTGTTCATTAGAGAAATCAATGATACTTAAGGAATTAGATGTAACTACAGGGGAAAACGGTAAATTGGCCCAACTATACTTACGAGTGATCTGTGATGGGTTATCGCACCAGTTATTGGTTGATATGGATACAGAAATATATTTATAGTGAGAAGAATGCAGTTTTCAGTCTTTAGTAGAGTGCCTGACAGTTAACGGATGGTGGATCCCATGACTAAAAATTTTAGTCATTTATTCACGTACCGTTGGAGCTTCAATCTATAGGTCCATAAGGTCCCCTTGGTAGCTCAATGGATTCAAGTTGAGAATCTGTTACTGGGGTTAGTTTGAAGTGTTCAAATTAACAAGAGAAAATTCAATTATATGTGATATAATTGGTGTGATGTATGAGATACATCAAGTGGAGGATTAATATAAATATGATTTATATTAAGTACTATAAAATAGAAAAAGAACTATGGTTCATATGTTTCATGAGAAGAAATATTAAAACTATAGGTTATAAATATAATATGGTAAGTTGGTTTTATCTAATAACCAATTTAGTGGGAGGTTATTGGTAGATTTATGGTAACCGTGAGATAAAAGGGAAAATGTTTTCCTAAATTTAGAATAGTTGCCACTTTTGGAAAGTAACTCACGGAGAAAGCTATCAAGTGAAAGTGTTTCACTAAGTGATAGCTAACAGAGACTAAACGTTCATGGAGCATTGACTATACAATAGTCGTTCAGCTGATCATAGCTAAACGATTGTGTGACTTTGTCTATACGATAGGCTGCCATTTACTACATGATTGAGAATATCGTTTATACGATAGACAATTTTCTATCTCCCACTTGCTTGATCGTTTACACGATTGTTGTCCTCCAGTCTCTTCCTCAAGCCAAGATCATATAGAGCCCACAATTCTGGATTCTCACACCAAGAATACCAAGATAACCATTATGATGGTGTCCTCACTCACTTTGTGAATCGAGTGTGACTCGATTGGTTCGTAAAGGCCATTCATTGTGTTCGTGCTGTTGGTCGTGTTGTACCAGTTGTTGTATTCAAGCATTGTTGTTCTTGGACACTTAGAGACTGTTCGAGGGATTCTTGAAGAATATTTCTTCAAAGGTACGCATACTCTATCCCTTGATTCTATGGAAGCATACTGTAATGTCGTTTTGTGCATGACCTATTAGTTTCCGTTCTTGTACTGTAATTGTTTATGTTCAACTTGAATGGAATTTGGAATGATCCTTCTGCTGCTTATGGAAATCCTCGTGCTTGATTTCCTTCATGTAAAATATTTAGTAAGTAACCACACTACTGGGGTCAGGCTATGCATTTATGGCCAATAAATGCATATTTCTAGTGGGTCACACATAAACCTTTACTTTTCATGGATGACCATCTAGTGGAAAATTGAACTCGTCTTATCGTAAGTGAGATTACCCACAAACCTCTGGCGAAAACCCGAAGGTGATCACTAACCTTTGATGAAGTCCTGAAGGAAATCACAACCTCTGGTGAATCCCGAAGGAGACACAAACCTCTAGTGAATCTCGAAGGAAATACCAACCTTTGGTGAATCCCGAAGGGACACTAACCTCTGATAGGTACATGACTACGGGTGATAGCTTATAGAAATACAAGCTATTCCAGCCTTTTACTTAGAATTATGAGGGTTGATGAGCAAAATATGCGTTAATATTGCTAAGAATTCATGTGGAATAATGAATTTGCATTTATCAGCACTAAAAATCCCTGCTAACCCTATATCATGCGTTATCTTGTGTCAAAATTTTGTAGTTGTTGCAGGAGTCAATGGCATGCGTTGATCTCAAACCATCGTAAAGTTGATCGCATGTGTTGATCTTAATGAAGAAAAGTAGGTTGCTTGAAATGCCGTAACAACAGAGCGATAGCCATGATAGAAAGTATGATCGCAAAGAGTAGGTGGGATGCATTGATCCTGCAGAAGAAGCGAGTATGAATGCATACCTCGGGAGTATCAAAGAGATAAGATCATGATGACATTCTCACCTACCGCATCAGTAATTGTAGTGATTCAGAGCGAGATTATCAAAGTTGTCGATGTTTGAGCTCTATAAATAGAACCTTAAAGCCTCAATTCAAGCATTCGGGACTTCTGTCTTGGGAAAATTCCTGTGATCACAGATGAGAGCATGAGCAAGAAATTCTTTGAGAGTTCTTCACTTCCACAACTTCCTCCGATTGACGACCGGAGCTTCGCCGGAGATAGAGCTCAAAAGGGACTACTCCATCGCCCATCCATTGCATCACCGGCAACCTCGACACATATCTAATGGAAGTAAGAGATTGCCTACATCTAACCACCCATCTCTCTTCTCACCTCTATATTGTATTACATTTTGGCTTAAGACATTAATACATTTTGTAATCAATGTATCTCTTTAATTCCTTCAATAACATTTTCATCATCTTCTTCTACTTTATCATCTTTTTCTTTCACCGCAATGAGTTAAGTGTAGATTGCAAGAGTTATCGCATACTCAATCATGCAGCATAGAGATATGACACATATAGCAAACCACCGAGAAGTGTGCGTTGTGCGAGTATAGTGAGTCAATCCTGTTTTCTTCGTGCAAGGCTATCGCAATGCTTGTCTATGAGTGGAGTAGCTATAACCAACTGCCCGAGAGGGTAAGTAGTGAAACTCACTAAACAAAGTAAGCAGTGTGGCGAGCTAGGATTACCCTTGTGATCAAACTTAAGGACTTGGTGATATCTCCTCCACAACTCTACTTCTCCATACATCTCATTATGCGTTAACAATTGCTGCATCTCTACCGATTCTTATAGTCAGACTTCAATTGTTCAGTCTATTTAGCTAGGAGTAGGAGTAGCACATAGTTAATCAGCTTCTTTCTTTTTCTTTTTATTCTCCGCCTCAAACACATTAATTTACAATTATCTTTTAGTTGCAAGTCCTCGTATTCGACCTCGGATCATCCCAAGAAACTTGTGATCTCGTTATACTTGGCAAGAGAGCAAAAAAACTTGTGACAGGAATGCATGATCATCACATACACAATTAACACATTCTGCATATTCGCCAAACCAATGCATGACCATCAACACATATCGATTAATGCAAACAAATTATTTTCCCCAACAACGGGTAGGGGCAACTATCACTAACATAAGTTTTATGCATCACTTAATAGAGTTCCACACATTAAACATAACATAAAACTCATACATGTCAAACAAGGTTAAGATCATGCTCATATATTCTTGTAAAATATCTTGTAAAACAGGATCATGCTCACATAAATAACATACATCATACATATCTAAATGAGCTCACATATCCTCTCTAAGTAGACATCTCGATTCATACAGTCTTAAAACCATTATAACTAACCTTAATTCTATCCCTGACGTGAAGACAACTCCAGTAGTAAGATTGTTTTACCTCAAAATAAGCCCAAACACGGTAAGAAAACCATTTTTTTTTATCCTCAGTAAAAAAGTCTGGAACAAATCCCTAAACACAAATTGAAATTATCTTATTTTTTTTCCAAACTTAAACCGTACATAAAATTCATGTCTTCTAAGGCAACTTACCCAAATGCAGATTGTTCCAAGATCGATCCCAAACGTTCCTCAACTATTAGAACCAAGATTCACCAAAAACGAATTCCAACTCCCACTAGACAGCACACTAAAATTCCAAAACTCAAATTTAAGACCCAAATATTATAGGTAATCAAATTTATACAATAACGCATGGGAAAACTTACCGATAATTCATCAAATGACCACAATACTTATTAGACAACACGTTCTCCCTAAAACTTCAAAATTCCTCCGGCCTAACATTATAATCAAGATTACAACCCCCATTATACACAATCTCAATTAGGCAATCTGAAATCTTGAAGAACCTTAAGAAAAACTCACAAAAAATGGGTAATTACAACTTTAATAAAAGAAATAAATTGAAAATTGGGTGCATGTTCCTAGGTTTTGTTTTTTTTGAAAGTATGACAAAAAAACTTCCGCCTCAAAATTTGATTGCTATCTGATTTCTATGTGATTGTTATGTGATTGCTATCTGATTTGTATGTGATTGTTATGTGATTGCCACACCTGCAATTACAAAAAAAAATGAAGTTATGGCTTTGATTTTTTAAAATGTATTTGCCATACAATTAAAAAAAAAAAAAAACCTTGGTATGCTGGATGGCGCAGCTTGGCCGAAGAGATATCAACGATGGCAACGAGGCTCGGATCTGGAACAGAGGCAGTGGAGACAAGCTCCGACAGCGTTGGACTAAGTAGAATAGATGCAAGAGGGAGAGAGAGTGACGCGAGCAAATGGCTGAGGCACAGTTGGATGAACGGCTGCAGATCTGGTGGATGTTGGTGATCGGATCTACACACAGTGGATGGTAGGCGCACAGCTGAGATGGCTGACGGAGGTCGGAGGGAGGCGGCTGGGCAGTTAACGACGGCTAGTCGTTACCTAGGACTCATAGGCTGAGGCGCGGTTGGACGAATGTATATAAGCGTTTCGTCCCCCCTTCCCTTCCTCACCCTTTTTTTTTGTCTCGTGTGCGTTCGACGAAGGAAAAATTAAAAGGATATTTTCCTTTTAGAAACTATTTATGAAAATATTGTTGTTTTCAAGCTATTTGTAAAAATATTGTTTTTTTTAAATAAGTCGAGGGTTGAAAATTCGACCTAGATAGGTCGAATTTTGAACCCTCGACCTTCCTTTCACTTGTATGTCGAACTTTGAACCCTCGACCTTGCCCTTCCTAACATTATTATTGAGTCTGTTTAATTATCATTCCGGAGACCTTCCTCTATCAAAAGATCGTATTTCTAGATTTTATATAAAGAGAATCCCCCTGGATTCCTTCCAAAGCTTGTTGAATAATTTTTACGGATTCTGTCATCTCAGCAAGTCTGACTAAATAACGACTAATGAATCTCCTTTTTTTACCACTAAAACTTCCCAATCAATTCGAGAGCAAGATTATGAGAGAAAGCGAGATTTTGAGCGAGAGCGAGGGCAAAATAGCGAGATTTTGATAGAGAGCGAGAAATACTGTACAAATTTTCCCTTTTTTTTCCTTTTTAATTATTACAATTCTACCTTCTTCTTTCTAATCATTTTTTTCTTAATTTTCCATTTTATAAAAAAAAATTTCTAAAATATTTTATTATTTTATTTGAACTCTAAAAAGAATAAATTAAAAAATAATAACTCATAAAATAAAAAAAATGTAATTAAATATCTCATTTATATAAAAATAATTACAAAAATCAATGTGTCCCACAAGGCAGACGTCATCGATTTCGAGCTGGTTTTTCATCGTCCGACTTCGAATTTGAGGTTGCTCGGGTTCTTTCTTGATGTTGCTCTAGTACCTCTGTAGGTGCTTCATAATATAAATATTCATTATGCTCTCCACGACCCGAACATGTCCATGCACGTATGAAGACGAAGGACCAGCCTCTGAGTCATAATGTCCTGAACCAAATGCTGGCATCATCATCATCGGACTAACATAATTAGTTTGACTCTACGTCTACGTCATAGGGGGCAACTCTTTCACATTATGTGCAACCTCATCAAACTCATCCTCTTCCGAACAGCTCCTCTACGTCTAGGAGCTGGTGGAGGAACAATAGGTATATCGTACATATATGAATTTCCTTCATATAGCTTTGGTTGTCACTACATATAGCAAGAACCTAGTTCGGATCATTCGCAACCTCACGGAGTCTACTGTTGTTCGATCTCTGTGAATTATAAAACAATTAGACAATATTTAAAATAAAGTTAAATTAAAAAAATAGATATATTCATTCATTTACCAGATGACCCACAACTGCTCCCGGACGAGTGATATAGCGCCTTTGATATTATTATACCAATGAATTATTTTGGAGTGACATTGTGTCAAACTGTTCAAGAGAAACCCCCACTACAATAAACCTTACACGTTAGTGCTATCGCACTAAAATGTGCAACTTTTTTGGACCAATCTCCAGTCCTTAGTCAATTTCATGCAGTACGGGTTCAGTATTACAAGGTGATGGGACTCCTTCTGAAAACCGAATTGTCTCATCACCCTGTCAGGAAGATGCCACTCACCAATGTGAAAACAATGAGAGAGACTCATCATCCGCCATATGTTTTGACCATTTGTACAAAAATTAGGCAAAGTATGCACAATAATTTTGTACGGCTCCTAAATAACCTGAAACACAAAATATTATATTAGAGAATATTAAAGACAAATACAATAAAATGTGAATAAAATAATCAATTAGGTTTAGTGTAATGTATCTGTTCAGGTTGAAGCAGATTAAACATGTATCTATAATGGTTGACTAACATGTGTGGTGTCCTAGTCAACAAATGTTGTCTCTCCACCTAAATTTTTAAATTGATAATTTAGAATTTAAATTAACTAGATTAGTGATATTAAAAATTAAATTGAATTAAAACAACATACCGAGAACTGTAGGCTCGTCCAACTAACTGAGCGTCATTAACATGATGTAGCTGTGGAGCCATTATTGGAAATCGCTCCCAAGCCCATAGTTGCAAAAGTATGAGAGGCCAGCTTCTCTCGAACCTCAGGTCTTGTTGCTTTGCTTAGTTGTCTATACAACCATGCCAAGCATGCTCCAACCACGAATATCGCCCCGCATCATGGAGGTTAGCTAATAGTGGTAGGAACATCAAGTGAACAAAATGACTTATTTATCTGAAAACAGACTTCCACCCTCATTTGTAGTATTAAACTTTACCTCGATCCTATATCTTGTCGGTAGGTGGGTCGCACCGAGTACAGTTGAAAAACTTCTAACCAGTCATCGTACATCACCTCTGGTGACCGACTCACCATCAATAGGTAACCCCAACAACACTTCTATGTCTTGTAGAGTGATAGTGCACTCTCTAACAGACATATGGAATGTATGCATCTCGGGCCTCCATCTTTCGATCAAGGCTGTGATCAGATGTCGGTCCAACTGAAATAATCCTGCCTTCGATGTCTGCAAGATATTTTTCCAGTAGTACGATCTCGCCATACAACATATGATCAATGAATGGACTGGTCATACAACATTGAGATCAACAGGTCCTTGGGTTTTCTTGACGCTCCAATGCATCCCTTATTTCTGCTCTTCTTTTCTCGAAAATAGTTCACGCATTTGAAGAATGTTATCTGAGCAAGAGCATTATTATAGGCAACATTAGAGCTCCTTGAGGACTCCATTTATGCACTCTGATAGATTTGTCGTCATCCACCTATATCTGAATCCTCCATCATGTGCTTGAGTCCATTGCTCTAAACTATGTTGTCAAAAAAACTTAGATAGCTCTGATTTATTCCTTTGATATCTTTAATTGCTTTGTTGAACTTTTGAATTGTAACTGACACCCGACACGATAAACATAATTTTTCAATGAATTAAATTTATACTTTTTATTGAAGTTGCTGACGATATGTCGTAAGCAAAACGATGGTGACATTTTTGGTCCCGTCAACCATTTGTTGGCTGTTCATTGCTGCAATTATCCAGCATGTCGACATGAAATTAAACACACTCTTCGTGTGTTACAATTTCTCTCAGGTGTTTTATACTTAGTGATCTCGAACAGCCATCTACCGAGTGGTACTGTTCATGTAACAAGTGGCAAGCATTCGGCATTCCATGCTCGCATTTTATGGCCGTTTGCTCACATTTTAACATGAACTACAAAGATTTATTGAGGACTACTTAAAATTCAATTATGCTGAATGTTACTCTCCTCAATTAACTTGTACCGCATGAAGATTACTGGATCACACACCCTAATATGCCCGTCTTACATCCTGATCCATCGTTGTTGAGAAGACCTAGTAGACCGAAAAGTTCACGTTATCAAAATGAGAGTGGATTGGACAGAACCAGCCACTCGACAACGATGTGGATTTTGTAACCAGTTAGGACATAATCGAAGGAAGTTTCTTCGTTACTAAGACGGGCTCCAGATAGTTAGGGATTGAATAATAAATAATTTTTTTTATTATATATTATTTTATTGTATATTCAATTTTTTATTATAATTTATTGTATATTCAATTTTTTTTTATAATAATCTACTGTATATTCAATTTTTTGTTGTAATCAATAAAGTTTACATTATAAAATCTAATATATTCAATTTATAGTATAAATATCTAATATATTCAATTTATTGTCTAATGATTATTCAATTATAGCATAATAATGTGATATATTCAATTTTTGTCTAATGATTATTCAATTATAGTATAATAATCTAATATATACAATTTGTTGTCTAATGATTATTCAATTATAGTATAATAATTTAATATATTCAATTTATTGTCTAATGATTATTCAATTATAGTATAATAATTTAATATATTCAATTTATTGTCTAATGATTATTCAATTATAGTATGATTATTAGCTCTTTCTCTCTCTTTTTTTTTTTTTTATATATATATTTCTATGGAAAGTTCAAATAATTGAAGACTCTCGCTCTCTCCTAAGATCTCGCTCTCTCACTCTCGCTCTCTCCTAGGATCTCGCTCTCGCTCTCTCCTAGATCTCACTCTCTCACTCTCGCTTTCTTCTAAGATCTCGCTCTCTCGCTCTTGCTCTCTCCTAAGATCTCGCTCTCTCACTCTCGCTCTCTCTGTTATTGTTGTTATTTTTCCATTAATTGATTACTAGCTTTCATTTCTTCTGGAACAATCACAAACACTTTTTTGATTATAGATCTACTACCAGAAACTCAATGCGTAATCTTAGCATTCAATATATATTCCTGAATAATCTCATTTTTAATTATTCAACCATTTCATTTTACCAAGTTCAATGTTAGTCAGATTAGTCAATATAAACTAAATCTCGCTCTTTCAACATTCTCGCTTTGAATCTCCTCTCTCTTAAATACTCGTTCAACATCTCGCTCTTTCCTACTATCTCGCTTTGAATCTCGCTTCTCTCCTTAATCTGCTTCAGCCCATTTATCTCCTTAATCGCTTTGAAGTTTTGACATGTATGTTACCTTCGACAACCTAATATACATAATTTTGTTCTAGACAAAGCTAATTCTGAATTGTCTTTCATTCCAAGGCATAACTTGTATCCATGCGCTTCATATTCGTTGGAGTTCGCTCCCAGAAATATAGTCATCCCACCCCCTCACGTCAATCCCACAAGCCTCCGTCTAATTCGAAATGATAACAAAATGCATGGTTGTTAGAAGCAGTCGAGTACACAGATACATATAGTATACCATCTTTTTACTTTATTTCCTCTATGAGGGAAAAAGAAAAGTAAATAAACTGCAATCTCGGGGTGATGTGTATCGAAACTTCAACCTTCGACAACCTAAGCGAGATTCGCGAGATTTTCCTTGTCGAGGGTTGAAGTTTCGGCTTATGTATTGTTTCCAAGTTTTTCTTTGTTCGTCGAGTTCTCAATGTTTCGACCTCCACATTAGTCGAGTTCTCAACATTCGACCTCTAGCCTTGAACTCCCAAAACAACAATAATTTCTCTAATAAGTTTACAAAACAACATATTTCTCTAATAAGTTTTGAAAACAACAATATTAATATTAAAGGTCCGTTCGACGAAGATGAAAAGAATTTTTTTCCTTAATTCAAAACTAATATATATATATATATAAATAAACCCCCTTTCCTTCTCCACTTCCATATCTCAAATCTAAACTCTCAAAATCCTTTTGGGAAAATAAATTTAAATCAATTATCTCAAAAGTTGGTTTAATTTTCTTATCTTTTCTAAGTGGAAAATTTTCTAAAATCTCCCCATTTTAATTCAATTTCTCGAATTACGCTAAAATTGATATAAATTCAAATTCTCCTTAAGTTAAATTTAAATTCCCAAATCCTTCATCGAAGCAAATTTTCAAAAATTGAATTATCCATGCATAATAATTCAATTTATCTTCAAAATTCAACATAACTCTCAAATATTACAAGATAATGAAATTTAAATTACAAAAAAAAAAAAAAAGAAAAAAGAAAAAGGATGTCACAGGTACTATACTAAGCAATACACTAACTACACTAACTAAAAGAGGGAAAAAAAATATAAAAGGGATAAAATAGTATAGCAAGTATCCATGTGTGACAAAAATTAAAAAATAATTGATAATCAATTTTGATAACATATTATTTAAATTGATTTTAATATGCTTGCAGATTGATGTTTGATAGCGCAATTTTGTACTTGAAATTTTAATGTGTTTGTTCATATTAATGCTAGTTAGTTGATGTACTTAGTTAATACGTTTGATACACCTATGTCATACTTCAAATATTTATTTATTGATACCTGATACACTTGTATTTTATATCTGATATATTTTTGATACACTTCAAATATCATGTTTATAAAATGAAACATGCATGTTTTACTTCTAAATAAGTCAGTGATTAAATGTATATAGTGCTAATATACTTTGAATGTTAATTAACTTATGTCTTAAGTATTTACTATTTGATATCTGATACACTCATACCTTATTTTTTGATGTATTGCTGATACATTTGAATATCCTATTTATAAAATGAAACATGTGGTTTACTTTAAAATAATTAATGTACTAGTTGGAAGTTGATTATTATTAGATATATTGTCGATACAATTGAAATTTTGATTGTTAATAGATATCTACTAATACACTCTTGTCTTACTTCAAGTAGTTCCACGTTCATGTCTTATACACTCATGTTATATAAAATGAAACATGCAAACTTTACTTCAAAATATGTTATTGATTGAATGTTGGTTGTTGTTAAATTTATTATCGATATACTTGACATGTCATTTGTTGTTTAAAACTTGATTTAAAACCAAACAATAGGTTAATTCGTCAAAACCTAAATTAGAGAAAAACAGCTAAACCAAACAATAAAACATTAAAATGAAACACAGATTTAATAAAAAAAAAATCAAAACTAAAAAAGAAATCAAACAAAAATAAAATAATATACATTGTGAAGATGAAAAATTGACATAAAATAAAATTGCAACAAAATACACACATGATGAATGTATCGGGGATCATGTTAAAGAGCGAAGAAAAATTGATGATTGAGAAAGAAGAAACAAGTTTAAAAACTGAAGATACGTACATGAGAGAAGATTCAAATGTTGACATTTAGGTGTATTAATTAATTTTTTTTAATGAGTACACAGGTGTATCAATTAAATGATACACCTAAAATGATGTATTGGTACATAACTGTTGCTAAGAACAGCTAAAAGTTGGAGAAAAGATAGGAATAAATTAATTGATATTTAGGTGTATCAATTAATTTTTTTAATGAGTACATAGGTGTATCAATTAATTGATACACCTAAAATGATGTATCGGTACATAACTGTTGCTATCAAAAGCTAAAATTTGGAGAAAAGATAGGAATAAAAACAAAAGGTAAAATTGTCACTATATTAAATGGAAATTAAAAGTTGGGCTTTTTTGCCATATCTACAATTTAAGAAAACTGTGTGACACATTTGCCTTTTTACATTCTTATTTTGTCACCCATTAAAATTTCCCTATTAAATATACAAATTAATTCCTAAAAAATAAAAATTAGCATTAATGAATTTTTACAATAGATATTAGCTCCAATGATATTTGCTCACACAAGATTTTGAGAGAAATTTAATTCGTGAAATTTGAACTTTATATTCGTATTAATTTAAGTATAGTGAATATAATCTCTAATATATAATCCTTTGAAGCTTTATCTCGATAAATAAACTTTAATTTTTAAGCTTGTTGATCTTCTTGGATGAACAGTTTTTGGCTTGATGATCTTCTTGGAAGGATCGGCCTTTGAGCTTGTTGATATACGTGGATGATCGACCTTTGGGCTTATTGATCTTCTTGCATCAACCTATGGGACTTCAATCTTCTAGTTTTAGGCTTGGGAGCTTGAGGGCTTCAGTCTTAAGGATCTGAGAGTTTCATGATTTTGGTTTTTAGAACTTGAGAAGAGTTATATTCTTTAAATCTTCAAAACTTGAGAGGAGTTATATTATTCAAGTCTTCAAAGCTTCAGTCTCTGGGACTTCAAATCTTCAGAGAACTTTGGCCTTCAGTTCTTCTAAGCTCGGGAAGTTGTAAACTTGAGATTGATCAAAGCTTTAGTCTTCTAGAATTTAAGGAAGTTTTATTCTTCCAAGTCTTCAACTTTAGAAGGTTGTAATCTTGTAACCTTTAGAGCCTCAAATCTTAAGAGATTCTAACCTTCAGAGCCTCCTATCTTCAGAGCTTCAAACCTCCCAAATGAAGAATCGAGACCTCTAAATAAAGGTTTCTTATGGGTCCTCTGTGGGTTTGGACCTAGGAGTTGTTGGACCCAAATATTAGACTTGAGCCTAGTTGTTAATTTGGCCTAAATTTTGACCACGAGTTTGAATTGGGTTGGGCTCGAGCAACTTTAATTATTCAGTCGATCCAATTTATAATACCACAATGGATCCGGACTTTTGTTTAGATGATGTGGCAACTTGTAATTAGCTGAAATTTCTCATTCAACAATATCATTGATATATATATATATATATATACTTTTTTTTAAGGATGATATTATTGTTGTATTATTAAACATTTATTTAAAGAAGAAAATATCGTATTATAATAAACATTAAAATGAGATTAAAAAGTTATTATGATCTTGTTTTTGAGTTAAACATGAAAAATAAATAATTTTTTATCAATTTCAAAACCTTTTAAATAATGCAAATATAGAGAATTAATAATTTATCAAGAGATATGGAAAATTTCTAACACTTTCAAAGTAACATACTCCATGTTCATACTATAAATCTACCTTCATAAATATTTATATACTCCACATCATGTCAGTAGATCTTGTCATAATTTTAAAAGCGTGTGTTGATATGATACACAATAAATGTGGATAGTATGGAAAATTTTATCATAATATATGATATTTTATCTATGAGACACGTCTAGAATAAAAGAGATAACATTTGGATAAAATAGTTCTATTACATCTATAACTTTATAATATATCACTAAAAGTAATTAAAAAAAATTAAAAGTAATATAATTTGGGAAAATTTGTACGGATGATCCAATTTTTGGGTCCAAAATGTCAAATGACCCATTTTTAAAAAATAATGTCAATTTGACCCTCTGCTGACATCATCATCATACCAAATTACATAAATTTCCCTTACTTCTTCGTCTTCTTATCTTTTTACTGAGAACCCACCAAAACTAAAAACTCTTCATTCAAAATTTCCAAGGCTAACGGCTTCGTATTGCTCATAAACTAAAAAAATCTTTCGAATCCATCATTTTGGCTTGCAAACGATTCTACTGCCGCCGACAAATCAAATTTGATCGGTAAATCTTTTAATCCGTGCTTGAAAATGTCTTACACTGATTGGTAATAGGGCTTTTGGGTCGTTCTGGGTTTAGAAATAGACTGATATGGTTTTTTTTTTTTTGGATGTGTTCTGTGGTTGAAGATGAGTAGAAAGAGTTTGTGAGCGAGATAAGTGAGAGTGAAATTGGTAGAGCGACACCGGAGAGAGCGAATGTGAACGAGATAAGTGAACCTATGGTTTTTTTCGTGAACTCATCATTTTACTTTACTAATTGAAGGGTTCCATGATGAATGAGGAGACGACCAGGTCACCCATCCCATCTCGAGATCCCGATACCAATAATGCGATTGCCTCTGACACTCCCATTCCCCATCTACAGCCCATACCACCACTTCACCTACTTCCACCCCCCTTTACAGCCCGATACCACTACGACATCACCAATTGACGTCAAACCTATAGAGGCCGACGTCCCACAAACAGAGCCCGACATGTATGCCTTACTCACCATGTCACATATAGAGGCTGACATGTTTGGCATCCCAGAGGCCAACACTTCTAGGATTGTTACGACCACATAAGAAGTTACACTGGTGAGTAATTTATTGATCAGTAATCTTTGTTTATATTTTTATATTTCTTGATGAGTAATGTTTTGTTACTTGTTTATGTAGGAATCTCAAAGAATTAGTCGTAAGAGAAAACCTGTTGATAAATATACACCCCCAGCTCAAGTAAAGAAGAAAAGTGTGGTTAAGCATCCTCTCCCAAGTGTAGCTACATCACTATCCAGAGTGATCGTCACATATAATGTAGCACATGATGTTCCACACAATATCCTTACAGAAATGATGGATTGGATCTCGGACGAAAATACGGACAAGGAGGTTCGAGAGAACTCCTTTAAACCACTCGCCAAGCAATTCTTCAAGGAATTTATTACCCCGAATTCGTTGGTCGAGTGCGATGTAAGTTTCCTAGTCTTGACTTCTTTACATGTTAGATATCTTGTACTTTTACTGACATAGTAATTTTTCATGCAGACCATAAATACTCTATTTTATTTTATGAAAAAAAATTTTATACTCGACCCGACATGTGCATGCACAAGTTCACCATCTTGCCAATTGGTGTAACGATAAATTTTGATATTTCGTTTCTTAACTTCTCATTATATTTCATTTCTTAACTTCTCATTTTATTTGATAGAGTCACCTTAATGCTCTTGGCGGGGTATTTAAACGAATAAAGAATAAAAAACTTCTGGAGGTTGCCTTAGCATGGGAAGATGAAGACACGTATAAGGACTACGTCACAAGTAAATTCGATGTCAAATGAGCAGATGTGGATTTCGTTTATACAACGATGAATATCAGTAACCACTGAATGGTCCTTGCAATGGACATTAACAGAGGCCACATATTCGTGTTCGATTCACTTCTGTCATACACACCAATGACAAAGCTGGTGAATTGGCTAGAGCCATTGACGATCACAGTACCATCCCTACTTCACTACTGTGACGTAGATCGTTCAAAGTCGGACCTATCCACAGCCCGTTGGAAAATCTCGTGACCTATGAATGTCGACATACAACACGGGTCACTTGATTGTGGCATCTTCGCAATCAAATTACTAGAGCACCCGATGACTGGTGCTGATCCGTCCATAATCACTCAGGAGAAGATGAGTGAATATAGGATGCAGTTAGGGTGTCAACTATGGGCAAACACTCCATATTTTTTATGTGTATAGAACATGTATTTTTTATGTATGTAAAACAATTTTTTTTTATGTATAATGGGGCTACTGCTCTTTTCATTGTATAATTGAACATGTATTTTTTATGTAAGTTCAAAGTTCAAAGTTCAATATCAGAATTTTATCAGAACATGCATAATTGAGCTACTGCTCTTTTCATTGTATCAATGGTATGTAGAATATTATATGGTTCAAGGTTTAAAGTTCAAACATTGAGAGAGCGAGATTTTGAGAGAGAGTGAGATGTTGAGAGAGAGCGACATTGAGAGAGCAAGATGTTGAGAGAGAGCGAGATTTTGAGAAAGAGCGAGATTGATAGAGCGAGATGTTGAGAGAGCGCGAGATTGAGAGAGCGAGATTTTGAGAGAGAGCGAGATTGAGAGAGTATGAAGTTATTGTTTTTTGTTACAAGTATGAAGATTGAGAGAGTATGAAGTTATTGTTTTTTGTTACAAGTATGAATATTGAGAGAGTATGAAGTTATTGTTTTTTTTTTTATAAGTATGAAGATTGAGAGAGTATGAAGATTGCTATTATAGAAATACTCCAGCTTGTTATTGTTTTTTGTTTACAAGATGAAAGTATGAAGTATGAAGTGTTATAAGTATGAAGTATAAAAAAGTATGAAGTATGTTACAAATATGACGTATGAAAAACTGATCAATGATATTTATAACAAATGAAATGTTACAAGTTAGTTACAAACTAAACTAGATGAGGGGTATTTGTGTCATGGTCTCTGGCATTCAGCACGTTGTAGGTTGTAAGCGGTTCGGTACAATTTTGGTGGTTATGCCCATAATTCCTACACCGACCACATTTCATTTGTCTGCAAAATTCTCCTCTGGATGGTATTCTTCCCACTCTCCGTCACCCGACTTGTGGCACAAAATTCGGAGGAAGGATAATCTTTTCTACATATCCAGGAGGTCTTTTCCATTCAGATATGTGGCCAAGTGGATTTATAGGCTCCACATACGTAGTCATTAGAGAGTCTATTATATAAAATCGACTGCAAAGATTGTGGATGGGTATATTTCGTTCCTTGGCAGCAACAATTGCATGCGAACACGGGATACCAAGTGAGTCGAATTCCTTACATGTGCATTCCTTCGTGTGAAGATTGACAATACCGTCCAATCAATTATCTCGCACGTGTACCCAATAAGAATCAGTAGGCTCCACCCGATATCGTCTGCCCTTATCGACCTCACTTGCCAATCGAGTTTCATAGTAGTCAGAGTGCAATGTCGTTCGAGATGCCCAGTAATTCCTCCGTTTGTAGAACCACGATTGGAGCATTCCTCTAACATGTTCAATCAAGTATACTATGGGCAATAGTCGATACTCTTTAGTTAACGAATTGAAACACTCTATACTGTTGGATGTCATGTTATCATATCTTCATTCAATTTGGTAAACCCGTGCCCACCTTTGAAGACCGATGTCTTCCAAATATTTCGTGATAGCATCGGAGTTCATCACATTTTGTCTGGAAATCTGTCATGAAAAATGCCCTTGCTGCATCTCTAAATATTCCAACAACCATGCTATCCTTAAATTTCATAACCAGATTTTGTTCTATATGCCATGTGCACAATCCATGAAATGTCGTGGGAAAAAATTACACGAATAGCATTGCTGATATATACCATTTGATCAGACACAAACACCAGATTATCGGGTTCTCCGATACTGCATTTCAAGTTTGACATAAACCATTTTCATGATCGATCAGTTTCATTGTCCACTATTTCATATGCTAGTGAGTATAATTGATTGTTCTCGTCCATAGAAACCGCAATCAACATGGTGCCTTTGTATTTTCCTTTCAAATACGACCCATCAACAATAATACAAGGCTGACAGCTTGCGAAACCTCTAATACAAGGCCCTAATGCCATAAACATATAATTGAA
This sequence comes from Benincasa hispida, assembly GCF_009727055.1. Lineage (NCBI taxonomy): Eukaryota > Viridiplantae > Streptophyta > Magnoliopsida > Cucurbitales > Cucurbitaceae > Benincasa > Benincasa hispida. The sequence continues at coordinate 62,830,515 of NC_052352.1, read as the reverse complement.
ATGCACCTCATCTTCAAGTTTGATCTCAAAAACTGTACCTGGATTCTCTATTTTTAGCGTTTCTCCATATGCATGTACTATGGAGTATGAGTATTCTGAAGTACCTTTAGTGAGATCATACGCGGCTTCCCTTGCACGCCATGCTTTATCATAACTTATGTTCACGCTATAATCTCTCCTCATATCCTCAACGATATGACAAGGTTTATAAATACGTCCTATTCCCGTGAACTTATCTTTAATGAGCTAACCAACAACCGTAGTAGTTGCTTGTCTATGGTCATGATTTAAAATTCCAATGGAACATGTGTGCGAACTGTAGTACTTTGTCATCTTGAATATATCAGACCCTTCCATTTTGACTGCACGAAGGCTCCACTTACATGTCTTCCCAATACATTTGACAGTGAACAGAGATTTGGTTGATTTTCTGACCTTAAATCCAAAATTTTTGTTGATGGACAGAATAGATAATCTCATTTTCAAGTCCTTTTTGCTCAAAAATAGTTGACCAACTTCAACGTCCTCTGTCCCAGATGAAGAGGAGCCAGGCATAATGAACTTTGTCTTATGACTTGAAGACACAGATGGTGGAACCAATGAAGCTGTTGTAGAACGACGCACATCTCCATGATCATGATCCATTTCATTCAATCCTGCTGGTTGCTCATTCACATCCACTGAAAGACCACAATCCATATAATCGAATGTTAATGGTACAGTGTTGGTAGACAATGGAATATCATCTTCTTCTTGACGAAACTGATATGATTTCTCGTATTGTCTGTCCACAGCCGTATCATCATAACTCACATTTCCAAACCCCATTCCAATATTTTCGTCCTAATTAGATTTCAACGTTACAGCTGTCTGAAGTCTACTAAGCTCTTCTCGCAAAAGAAGGAAGCGAACATCATCATCATTTATTATGCATTGTGAAGGGGCTACAAATTCAAGCTTATATTTAACTTTCAGTATAAGATCAAACTCTGAAGAACTGACATTTGTAACCCTATAAATACGAGATTTAAGTTCTTCATACTTCAATGTATGAGGCACAATAATTCCTTTCAACTGTCCCCCAATATACGAACTTTCATTCTCATCCCAATCACCTTCATATCGAATAAATAGATACTTTTCTGTCATCCTACAAAGCAAGAGAATATTTGTCATTAAGTTGTATAAGCAATTAAAGTGTACTCTCGCTCTCAATCTCATTCCCTCTCTTAATCTCGCTCTCTCTCGTAATCTCGCTCTCTCAAAATCCTGCTCTCTCTTAATCTCGCTCTCTCTCTTACTCTTGCTCTCTCTCTTACTCTTCCTCTTTCTTACTCTCTCCCAATGCAAAATTTCGTAATGCTACCTTTCCAGAAATAACACAGCAAAAATAATTAAAGAAACTCAAAATAATGAAACTCCTTTCTGAAAAAGTTGTTCCGTTAGGAAAAAACTTCGTCTTGGAAATCCACGTTCGAAAAATCTCCGTTCAATAAAACACCGTCGAAAACCAGAGAAGTAATCACCTTTGAAATGGAGTTTAGAGTTTAAAGAAATCACCATTGTATTGTGTTTAGGTATTATTGATTTGATTTGAGGCTTCCGTCGTGAAAATTGTCAAATCATTCGTACACTGACGAGCAATCACATCAAACCAGAGAATTTCAAGCGAGAGTGAGAGCGAGATTTACCTCGTGAGGCTGGTGTAAGGGCAATTTACGTAATTTAGTATGACGATGATGTCAGCAGAGGATCAATTGACATTATTTTTTAAAAGTGGGTGATTTGACCTTTTGGACCCAAAAATTGGATCATCCGTATAAATTTCTCTATAATTTGTATTGTCAATTAAACATTAAAAAAAGAAAAGGGAGAATTATTTCTCATCCTCGTCCATAACAATGAGTCTCAACGTATTTACCGACATTTTTTATGGATAACACTTGTTTTAACACCAATATAACATTAATTTATTAGTATATCAATAATCATTGATTAAATGTCCTCAACAAAATAATAATTACTGATTAGTAGTATATAACATTTATTTTTAATCTATTATTCAATAATATAACATGCTATATATCTATAATAATATAGACACTCATTCACCATACAACTTCAAATATATTATTAGTATATAAGTAGCAAGGTTTAGAATGTCAATTTTGACAAAAATATTGAAGTCTTAATTTTATGAAAATTTTGATAAATGTTGACAAGTTAATATATCTATTATTTATATATATTTATATCAGTGAAATTTTTGTTGTTGTTGTTGTTGTTTTTTTTGTTTTTTTTTTAATGTTTTATGGGTATCTACGATACAATGAAATATCGATTCATCCCTCATGTTGATATCGAATTACAAAAACGTAAAAATATCGATAGAAATATTGACATATCGATGAAATTCTAATAATATGATCAGTACTAATTTATCATCCTCACTCAAAATCCATTTTAAAGTAGAACAATTAGTGTGTATCAATCAATATTCATTAAAACTAATTTCAAGTATATTTTTTGCCTGAAAATAAAAGTATATTATTAGTAGATTCTTAAAAATGTAACGTATATTAGCGGTATATGAACAATATTGGTGCATCATAATGTATCAATAACTTCTCACATTCATTCAGAATGGTTAATAACATATCAAAATTAAGTCCACAGATAAAAAGAAAATTGAGTATACCAAATAATATTGCTATTGGTAAAATTAGAATAATAAAAAACGAAATATCTGATTTTTTTTGTTCTATTTACAGAATTCAGAAAATCATATATAGATTTGTAAATTGAATATTGCCTTTTTTTTTTCTTTGCTGTTTTTTATACTTCCTCTTTAATATATATATAGCATTAGCATCCATAGTTAATCATTTAAAAATTCATTGAAAGTAGATAATAAAACAGAAATTTAGAGGTGCAAGAAGTGTTTAAGTTTAATTTTAAAAAATTAAAAACCAAATGGTCACCAAATATTTACCAAATGTTACCTTAGAGATTTAAATCGAACATAAAATGCAAAATATATACTCGAGAAATTAAATACACAATAATTTAGGTTGAATAACTCTATTTTAAGTAAAATTATATTATAGTATAATTATAACCAAATATAATTTGAAAAAGATCATATCATTAACTTTATATTTTAAGTAGAAGTAATACGTGACTTGGAAAAAAATCTATACCATACTTCCATTTTGCCCTTCATATCTAGATATATATCTATTATACCCTTGGTTAGTTGTTTATACGTGAACCTTTGTGCTTTTCCTATAGCTTTCATTCATTTTGCCTCCATACGCCCTCACACCATTTTCTAACAAACCATCCTTTCATTTGATATTTATTTAATATATATGATGGGTGTTAGGGCCATTTATCTCTGGATCAAAACAAGGTAACCACAATGTGTGTTCATTTATTATTATTTTTTTTTATTTTCAATAGAATAATGTAAATGCTCATTTTGGTTATATATTTTAAATGGGTGATTTTTTTTTTTTTGGCCAAATAGAGGAATCCTTCCTGTGTTTTCAGTATTGAATTCAACTATTGAAGAGGGAATAAAGAGAATAGAGACAATAGAGAAGGAGAAGAATGATTTTGAATAAAACAATGTAAGTGCTTATTTTGGTTATATACTTTAATTGCATAATAATAATAATTTATTTATATTTATGCCAAATCAAGGAAGTGAATGGGAGAGTAGAGACAAAGGAAAAGATAAGAGTGAGAAATAAAGGAAAATTTTGAAAAAGTGTGGGAAAATAGAGATAGAGGAATTAGAAAATACGGATACGTTTAAATTTTCCTAATTTTAATAGTAGAACTATTCATCTCTTTAATTTTTAAAAATTTTATTGTTAATTTAATTATTATATCCACTATCCTCTCATATTTGTGAGTTTATACGGATTTCGTTTTCATTAACCTCTTATTCCAATAAAAGAACCATATTTTAGAAGAATAAAATATCCTCATATAGAAAAATAAAAGTAGTTATTTGGTTGTTTAAATTAATTTTAAAAGCATAATCATATAAAGTTGATTGAGAGAAAGATGTGATACGAAAAGTATGGGAGAGATATGAAGAAGATTAGAAAAAATTAGGAAATACATAGATATGGAGAGAGTTAGAATATATATTTTTTTTCAATTCATTTGCTCAAAAAAAAAAATTTAAGATCTAATTATTTATATTATATTGATTATAATTTAGTCAAAAAATTAATCTTGATTCTCCTTATATTATTATTTATTTTCATACTCTAATATAATTTTTCTTGTAATTTGTTCTTAATAGCAATATTTATTGCTATATTTACAAGGTGTGTTAGAACTTTTTTTTAACCTTTCTTAAAATAATAAAATCAAATGACTTTATCATTTTATTCATTTTAGGTGTTTTGTTACTTAATTTAAGATAGAGGTATTAAATTCTTCTTAAAAAAGGATAGAGGTATTAAATAATAAAAAAAATGTTTTGATGGAATGTATCATAAAAAAATTAAAATAGCAAACAAACTCTCTCTCTTTTTTTTTTTTTTTTTTTTCTTTCCGAAAGTAATAAGATATTCATTTAAAATAATAACAATAAATAAGAATAATAATTAGGTTTTTCTTATACAATAAACGTTAGCATAAATATTAAAAATATAAAAATCTCGAGATTTTTTAAACAAATTTTTTGTTTAATTTTGTATTTTTAAAATTTAATTGAAGTGTCTATTTCACCATTTTAAACATAACACGAAATGATTGGTAAAAAAATAATAATAATGAGATGATTTGGTTCATTTGAATAAAATAAAAATTTATATAATTTTAAGGAGAAATTATCTTAAATAACAAAATTCACGACAAAATGACAAATTGAAAATTTTCTCTAGATGAATAAATTGTAAATAAATTGGTCATTTTACTCTATATGAAAGCCTCTAATTTTAACATACAAACAAATAAAATAACTATAATTATACAAACAAAATCTTTTGGGGGAAAAAAAAAAACCTACAGCCCTACATAAATTTCCACAAAAGTAAAAGATTTATCCGATACATGATAAATTAGAGGCATAATTTGGTTATGAAAATAATAGGAAGTTAGGATTGATTTATGTAGTTTGTAAAAGAAGTATAATATTAATCTAATTTATGATTTCAATATAAATAAATACTAAAAATTCTCTATATTTAAATTTTTTTAATTAAGACTGAGTTTCACGTGCATCCTTAACTAGTACTAATAAATGGCATGCATGTACACTTTTGAAAATTTCATAAGGTAAATAATAGGCATTATAATTATTAACTCAGAAGTGAAATTGTTATCAAATTGCCACCTTTATCTTAATAATAATAATAATAATAATAATAATAAAATAAGTAAATAAGAAAATAAATTAAGTTGGAAGATGAATTTTCAAGATGTGGATATCAATTTCGGCCAATGATATATATGGAGCTGTTTGATACAACCATAAATTAGAGGATTAAATGTTGTTTGTTTAAATAAACATAATAAATTTTAACTTGATCTATATCTATACTATATTAAAAGATACAATAAAGAGAAAATTTTTATCTTCCTTTTTTTCCTTACATCTCTTAAAAATTCATATTTTACCCTTATTCAATATTTTCTATTTTACGTACAGTATCACATCCATTACTTCATACAGATACATCCTTTTATAAAATTGCACTACTATATAGATACTTCACATTATAACTACAAAATTTTCAAATAATAAATACAAACTTTTCTACTTTTATCCGACCCCATCTCTTTATTTTCAGAATGTTATTGAAAGAATTTCAAAATCAAGTTTTCATCCTCTATTTAATGATGACCTCGATCCTCCTTCGTATCTTAGTTGCATTGGTTGTCTTTTCGCTGGGTTTCTATTGTCACCAACACTCAAGGTTTTGACTGCTTTGACTGTGAAGTTTTTTTTTTTTTTTTTTTAATCAAGGTGAGTTTCTTCATTTTTTTTTTGGAAGAAAGAGAACAAGGGAATGTTTAGTAAAAAAGATTATTAGAATAAAATATACCCCTCAATTAATAAAAAAAAAAAAAGATAAGAGAAGTAATAAAAATTTGTTATGGTGGATTTGCTTTGAGATTTAGTTAGTCATTGAGATATGATATCGATGTTTATATATATAAATAGTTAGAATAAATATATTTTACTAAATATATAGGTTATGATTCTCTAAAATATATGTATTTGGTTAGGTTGTTTTTTAAATGTTTCATTTATTTTTTGTGAAAATTTTTAATGATTACTATTTTTTCTATCCCCATTTTGAAACTTTTAAAAAATTAAATCTTTATAAAAACACATAATTCCAACAAATTAAACATTTCGGAATATTCACCCTCGTGGTTCAAATTCCCCACTCCTATTTGTACTAAAAGAAATCTCTTCTATAAGTAAGATAATGATCAATTTCTACATTGACAGTATATGCAGTGGGTAAAACGAATTTCTTACTTTGAGATTGATAATATAAACATTATGTCAGTTAAGGCTGTTGAGCTATATTCATTCGGACCTATACCCAGAAACATATTGTAAAACGTATACCCATCCAATATATTAATAAAATAATAGTTTAATAACATGTTAATTTTTGTTTATAATTTGTAGCAAATATCTGGTAACCTATATTATAAGGATTTGTTCTTTTTTACTTCATAGAGTTTTAAATGTCCTTATTATTAGTTTTTTTTTATAAAGAGAATATAAAATATTTTTATATAAATTTTAAGGAGACGACTCACTTTTATATAAGTTTGAATAAAGAAAAGGGAGCGAATAAGAGATGTAAAAGTTAGATTCAAGAGGGAGTGTTAACAACGATGATTATTTTGTATTCATAAATACGGTTGCAAATTGGCCTCACAGGACCACCGTAGAAGACGTGAAACGTAAAGGATGTAGCAATGTTATTTTTGAAAAATTGCAGGATACTTTTCAGTTTTCAAATTGTCAAATAGATCTTCTCCCAATTGACAAATTCTTTAGTCTATTTTAATTTTTTTCTTTTGGTAGCACACAATTATAATGAGTACCTTCCTTTTTAATCATAAGAAAGATTCATAAATTTGTCTCAATTTTAAATTATAATGTTAATATTGAGAATCTAGTCTTTGTAAATTCATGAAATTTTATATTATTGTTATTTTATTATTTTTAATTAGATCTTTGATTACATTTCTAATTTATTAAAATCTTAATTATCTTATTTATATGTTTGAGCAAAAATATTTATTTGATTTTCATGTGTTTAAATTTAACATTTTTAATTCATTATGTTAGGAGAACTATTCATGACAACAATAAAGAATATAATCAAATTCGATAGATTCAAAAGATCTAAAAAAATATATTAGTATATATCATACATATCTCTAACTTTTTATCTTAATTTATTTTCAAATTTACTTTAATAATAAGAGTTGTGCTATTTTTGTAGGAAGAAAATAAATTCAGTTGAATCACAAACATAATCGCAAAACAAACAATCATCAAAATTTATGTTTCAAGTATTCTAAATATCCAAAAAAACGTGCAACTCATTTTATATTGTTGTGAATTAACCTAAAATAATATATATATAGTTTTGGCCATTAATTATTTTATTTTAATTCTCATGTTAGATATTTGTTAGTTAAACTTAATAAAAACTAAGTTCATTTGTTCTTGACATTCATAAACAAAATTGATGTTCTAAAAATTTTTAACCACGTGCATCACACATGTTTTATAGCTAGTCATATTAAAATTCTTCTAAAACATTCTATGAAAATTTAAAATGGGATTTACACAGTTTTAGATATGACAGTTTTGACATATATATTGGAAAATTGTCGATTTTGACCCAAACAAATTTTTTCCGTTCAAAAGTAGCCTCATTTTTAAAATCTATTTTTCTAATCTCTTTTTCAACTTTTCAGACTTCAAGTGGAGGGATCCACCACGTTAAAATACAATTTTTCCCATCGATAAATGATCATTCAATTGCTTTGAATATGAAATCACCAAACTTACCTAACTCACATATCTTAAATTAGAAACTTCAATATTCAGTTTCACATTTTGTTTTAGAAATGGTTTATGTGAGTGTCCCAATGTCAGAGGAATATCCTTTTCAGAGGGTCCCAAGTTAGAGTAACAATTTCTAGAATTCCAAAAGAGATAGGTATATTGAAAAGTAGTTTTTTATTTTTTCAGAAAGTCGACAAAATGGAGCCAAAAATTACTTTTTAAAGAAAGTTTTCAGTAAGCAACGAAATTCTACTTCATTTTCACTTATTTATGTTATAAAGAAGAATTCTTACGTTTTAGAAGAAAAAGTGGAGAGAAAATTGAAAAATGAAAAGTACTAAAACATTGAGTTGGTTGAAATTTACAAGACAACTTCTGTGTTCAATTTTTGTTTGAACCAATCAAACTCTCTCGTAAAGTTGATGAAGGAGTATATCAGCATGCAACAGAAGCAATAAGGATCAATAAGCATTTTAATTCATTAATTTTGACTGTAAATAAAATATGCTCATATAGTAATAAGAGAGTTTCAAGTTATACCTTTGTAGAACTTCTTTAATCTCGAATTCAGCTGCAAGTCTTCTCCAAATCTTTTTGTGAACCACTTCAAGATCTTTCCTACTATTCTCTTGGAGCTTTAGATTGAGTTGTGGGACTCAAAATAAGTTTGAATGAAGGAAATTTGGAGAAGAACTCAATGTTGCATCCACTTGAAAAATACTTTCTTCAACTCAAATTTTCAGTAAAAATTTAACTGATGCATGCCTCAATTCCACTTCCATCTTCTCTATTTATTGTAGGACATTCATGCAAAAAAGAAAGCTGCATGAGATGCAACTCATGCTTGGAGTATTGAAGCAAGAGTAAGTGGGATTGTTGTGAGCAACATAAAGGTGTTAGTGGAGAAATCCAACTTTTCTCTTTTCTTGTGTTTTCCCAATTTTGATTTTCAAAATGATTTCTAAAATCAATTTTTTTTTCAAAACTGAAAACATTTATCAATTTTATNATAATAAATAATTAATTAAACAATTTAATTAATTCTAATTAATTTAATATCAAATATTAAATTAATTTTACACAAATTCCACCTTCATGAATTTAATATTTAAATCATATTTAAATATTAATTAAATTCTCCAGTTTCGTTTAATTCTAAAATTAAATGCATAATTATATCTCACATCGTTATTCATTCCTTTAATTCTAATTTGAACGTTTCAAATTAACTTATCACGCTTCTCTAAAGCTAATCCATTTACGAGCTAGTAGGGAGACCTTGTGGACCTACAGATCATGGGCTCTAACAATCCGAGATTAATTGGCTAAACTCTTTACACAAAATTAACCCCCATTCGTTAACTAATGGGTCACTTCACTAAAGCCCATAGTTGCATTCCCCTCACTGTAGATATATTATGTCCACTCTGTTGGGTTTTATGTCCTAAAACTCGCAGTTTGTAAAATGATAAACATTTTCTATAATCAATATACTTATTATTGATTTCATAAATTATGAAAGTTTAAATCCAATAAATTAAGATTCAGGCTATTGTATGAGTACTTGAACTTTATGTGGAGACATAAGAGTGGATCAGGTTTGAGTAAATAGTCAAAATGATCTATGGTACATGAATAAGGTTGGGTACCTTATTCTGGCAACACCATTGGATACGGTCTACTGTGTAGTTACAATGAGTTGTAAAGTGCTACATACGATGTGATCCTAATTTGTACATGTTATGATATGAAGAGTGGGGGCGTCCTATGCAATGAGTTTGCATAAGATCAGGACCAAGAAATAAGTCACTCTTACTTAATAACGTTGTTTACTGTATAAGACTGACTATTTCACCTAGATGACTTAGGTAACTCGATCTTAATCCTGAGCTAACTATGAACTCCTGTTTATTCGAGATTTCCCTTAGATTTGCATAGGTGAGGATTGGCTCAATAGAGCCGGTGTTGATAAAAATTGGAAAGCATATATGATGCATGTCTTATGCTATGCGTTTGTACCCATGCGTTGCTGGTCATGCGTTGGAATGGAAAGTATGCGTTAATCTCGTATGCAATGACCATGCGTTCCTATCACAAGTTTTCTTGCTTTCTCGCCAAGTATAATGAGAACGCAAGTTTCTCGAGTGATCCAAGGTCGAACTCAGGGATTTGTAATTTAATAATGTTTGTGAAGCAATGCGTTTAAAGCGATGAATAAGAGTATAAAGAAGAAGTTAATGAATTACACACTACTCCTTCTCCTAACTAAATAGATTGAGTGATGGAAGACTTGCGATGAGAATTGTTAGATATGCAACAAGTGTTACACATAGTAATGTTCATTATCTTAAGTCGCTCGAGTAATCCCAGTTTGCCACACTAACGTATCGTACACCTCTCGGTGGTTAGCCGCATGCCTATATCTCTATAGTGCATGGTTGTGTCGAGCATAAGACCGTACCTATTTCTAGGAACAATGCATACTCTACTTTAATGTGTTCCATCACTTACCTTCTCAGGCAGTTAGATGCTGCTAAATAGCTTATAGACAAGCATTACAACAACCCATAGACAAGCATTGCTACAACCTTACACCAAGCAAAGAGGATTAATTCACCATACTCGCACAACGCACACCTCTCGGTGGGTTGCTACATGCGTCCTATCTTTAAGCTATACGATTGAGTATGCGGTCGCCTTTGATAACTAAACGATGAAGGTAAACAATGATAAAGATGAAGAAGATGAAGAAGATGGCGTTGAAGGAATTAAGATATGCATTGATTATAAAATGTCTTAATATATTAAGCTAACATGTAATACAATACAGAGATTAGAGAAGAAATGAAAGGCTCTGCGTCAAGGCTACTGGTGGTGCCATGGATAAATGATGGAAAAGTCTCTCTCGAGCTCTATCTCCGGTGAAGTCTCTGATCGTCACTCGAAATGGGTTGTGGAGGTGAAGAATCCTCAAAGAAAATCTCGCTCATGCTCTCATCTATGATCGCAAGCATTTGCCTTCAGGCAGAAACTCGGATGCCTTGAAGTGAAGGTCCAAGGTGCTATTTATAGAGCTCAAACGCCGACAGCCTTCATGATTGCGTTCTGCCTCATTGCCACCTTTGTTGCGGTATGGGCAATGTCAACATCATCTTATCTTATTGATACTCCCAAAGTATGCGTTCGTGCTTCCTTCTCTTGAGGTGCCATGCACTCTATCTACCTTGTGAGGAGACTTCTATCGATCTGTGGACACAACATCCTATGCGGTAAACTTAACCAACTCATGCGTTCAACCTTGTGGCGGTTTAGGACTGACACATGCGATCAAGTCCTGTAATATCTACAAAAATGTACACTTTGACCTGGAAAAACGCATAGTATAGGGTTAGTAAAGATTTTTGGTGCTGTTTGACGCAAGCTCACTTTTCACATGAATTCTTAGTATTATCAACGTATATTCTGCTTTTTAACCCTCATAATTCCAAGTAAAAGGCTACAAAAGCTTGCATTTCTACGAGCTATCAGCCAGCTCAATAAGACTTCCATTTCAGAGGTAAGACCAAATAGATAGCTGGGGACATAAGGTGCAAGACGGAGTTCACACCTACCCGATTTAGGGATAGGAGAAATGTTTTTCTCTTAAGTACTGAATCCAGGTCTTGAACAAGGCTCTCACTGGGTTGAGAGAGTTTGGTTTAGTGATTGGATAAAAAACCAGTTGTTCATTAGAGGATCAGTAGGAACTTGAGGAATAAGATGTAATCTCGGGGGTAAAATAGATATTTGACCCAATCGTTATTACGAACAACCTGTGAAGGATCGACTTGCTGATTATGGTCAAATCATGTGGACATAATATATCTACAGTGAGGGGAGTGCAACTATGGGCTTTAATGGAGTGATCCATTAGTTAACGAATGGGGATTAATCTGGTTTAGTGAGTTTAGCCAATTAATCTCGGATCGTTGGAGCTCATGATCTGTAGGTCTGCGAGGTCCCCCTACTAGCTCGTAACGAACTAGCTCTAGAATAGCGTGATAAGCTAATTTGAAACGTTCAAATTAGAATTAAGAGAATTAATAATTATATGAGATATAATTACGTGTTTAATTTGAGAATTAAATGGAATAGGAGAATTTATATTTAAATATGATTTAAATATATAAAGATGGATATATGTAAAAATCAATTTAATATTTGATATTAAATTAATTAAGTTTTATTTAATAATTAATTTATGAAATTAATTTCAATTTTCATTTTTTAAAATCAAAATGGATTTTGGAAACATCATTTTTGATTTTATGATAAAATAGGAAATTTTGAAAAACAAAACACTAGAATGGAAAAATTGGGTTTTCCATTATCCATCTCTTAGTTGCTCACATAAAAGCATTCACCATAGCCTTGTCTTACTCCAAGCATGAGTTACAACTCATGCAACTCTCTTCTTTGCATGTTGATTTGCAATATAATGAAGAGTTTGGAGTGAAATTATGGCATGCAATCAAGAGAGAATTTTAGAGAAAATTCGGGTTGAAGAAAGGGTTCTTCAACAAGATTGCTACAGTGAGCATTTCTCCTTCATCCCTTGATTCAAGCTTGTTTTGAGTCTCACAACTCAATCTAGAGCACCAAGAGAATAGTGGGGAAGATCTTGAGGTGGTCTGTAACAAGATTTGGAGAAGATTGCAGCTGGAGAACAAACTTTGAAGAAGTTCTACAAGAGGTATGTCTTGAAACTCGTTTTCTGCAAGAGCATGCTTTATATTATGCCAAAATTAGTGAATTATAATTCTTAGATGATTGTTATGCTTCCAATGTTGCTGATACAATCCTACAGTTGGTATCAGAGCTTCATATAAGCATTCAATTTGGTTTAATTTTGGTTTGGTGGGTGTTTTATATGAGAAATATGAAATTGATGCACTGATATGGTTTTCTGAGATTTTGCATTTTAGTTCTCTTTAATTTATCATTTAAATTTGTAATTGACTCTTTTTTGATGAGCTTTTATGTGTTAACAAGAGTTTGTAATTTATTTGGAGTCATTAGAGTTGAAATTAAGATGTAATTGAAGAAACAAGTGAAAGAGGTTAAGCTGCTGTTCCAGTTTTTCAGCTTCTGCTCAAAATCGTTGTTGAGGTTTAGTTGCAAAGCGATCCCCTAGTTCCAGGCGTTACACAATGTGAAGAAAAGCTAGACGATCGTACAACAAACGGTGCTGGTCGTTGTGATGTTGAACGCTAAACGATCGTGTACCTACGGGAGCTAAATGATGCGTTCAATTTGCTATACAATATCACTAAGCGATTGTTTAGCTTTGGTGTGGAAACTAAATGATATGTTGAATTTACTATACGATGGCACTACATGATCATGTAGCTGTTACGCACGTTAAACGATGCGATGAAGTGCTACGCGATAGCATTGAGCAATCGTTTAGATGCAGAGATAAGTGATCGTGTAGACGAACTGCTAAGCGACGTGATGATATTCTATACAATAGAGCTAAGCGATTGTTTAGCTATGGAGGATACTAAACGATGACATGAAGTGCTAGGCGATGGTGTTAAGTGATCGTGTAGTTCTATACGATAGAGTTAAGCAATAGTTAGGCGATGGAGTTAAGCGATTGTGTAGTTCTATATGATAGAGCTAAACAATCATTTAGCTTCAAAAGACACTAGGCGATTGTGTAGTTCTATGCGATAAAGCTAAGCAATCGTTTAGTTGTGGTAAACATAAGCAATCGTGTACCCCTTCACAACACAAAATGATGGAACTAGACGATTGCTTTCAGCGTTACACGATTGGCCTTAGCAAGAATTTAAGGTTGGACCGAGAGCAGTTAGTTCGACCGATTTTCTCAAGGTCCAATCCGGTTCAACCTCAAAATGTTTTTGGCTGGTCCAGTTCAGACTTATCCAGTCCAGTTCAAGATACTTGGGTTCGGTTTGGAGAGGTTCGAGTGGTTTAAAGACGGTTTTTAAGCTGTTTGTAATAGTTAGGCTTTTGTTTGCTTGTTTATGCCAAGACTAAAACCATATCGGTCTATGTTTAATTATTTATGCATTTGATGTATGTTATAATTAAATAAATATTGGATGTGCATACAATATGCTATTTAAATTTAAAATCCCACCATAGGAAGCATGTTACATGCATTGAAAGTATGTTGTAATCTGTTATAATATATAATATGCATGTTAGGGTTTCTTGTATTTAATATAAGTGTTATATTAAATATTGAATGCCTTATGTATGTTATGGATGTTTAGCATGTCTAAAGTTTTATAAGTTGTTATAAAATTGGGTTAGATATTTAAAATCCATAAACAACAGTTGCATGCTCACGTAGGTTGACCATCTGTTTTAATAGTTCAAACTTATAAAACCTAGGTTACAAACTCATCCAGTATATAATCCTGTCTAAGGCTGGGGGTACTTAAGTTGACGGTTTATGGAACACCTCCTACTTGGGGATTATGGCCGAATTATTGAGAATTGGTAACCAGTTTTATGAGCATACGTGAGTGATGTGAGGTAATAAAATGGTTTATCACCTAGACATCGTAGGTTAAAAACCAATGATAAGAGTTATACTTGGATAAACCACTTAGACTTAGGGTTGTTTTATTAGCCGAAAAGAACCTAAGTATAAATCCACCCAAATAGAACACTTCAGTGGCAGTTTAATAACTTCTATATGATAGAGTTATCAGAAAACTTCAGTGGGAGATTAATAACATATACGATACGTTATTTTTAGCACTCATGTCTTTAAGAGGTCACAATCCAGATTTAAGCGGTACTTCGTATCACCCTAGGAGTTACTTCCCTTCGAAAAGTATTTTTTAGCTTAAATCTAAATTTCGGTGAATAAGAGGAAGTTGTTCAAACATAAATCAATTATTTGATAAATAGATTTCAACTACCATGTCTCCACATAGTTTACACCGTGAGATTCATATGATGCTTTGTGTCACTCTAGAAGTGACCTCCCTTTGGAAAGTGTTTTGTATGAGTCAATATCAAGGTAAATAGAGGAAGTAGTTTATAATAAGTGGGTGAAGGATATGTGTCAATATATCCTACGGTCTCCTCCATTAGTCTGAACCGCGAGATTTCTATGTTGTGCTTGCTAGTTAGCTTTTAGTGGCCCTTTGCTAGTCGTTTAGCGGCACCTATCCCTACAGAGGGTTGTAATATAGGATTCAGAACAACCCAGGCTTCAGTAAAATGAATAGGATTTTATAGTTTCGTCTTGGATTCTATTTCGGAGGCAAGTTCATACCGTCCTATAAGGTCTAAAAATGGCGGGTCACACTTACAAGAATTACTAAGTTGTTAGTAAAGATCTTGACCGAAAACGATAACTAAACGACTATAGGAATAAGAGTTATTTCGGAGACAATAGGAATAAGACTTATTCCGGGGATAGTGTTTGGTCAAAATTGTTTGCTTTAGTGAAGGAGTATCTGACTATCCCACGATAACATATATTCTGACTCATTAAAGTATCGTTGCAAATAAATAATGGTTATGGGTACATTATTTCTTTTTGCTAAAACTTGAATTTGGATTTAGTTACAATTTACTAATTAGAATTTGTTTGAATTTTATTAGCATGTCGAATTCTTCTAGAACACTCACTTCCGTTGTTATTAACAATAAAATCAAATAAACAAACAAATTACTAGCGGTTGGTTACACCAAAAGAGTTTTAACAGAGGATTGTCCTCTATCTCCCAACTCATCTGAAATTTTGAATTATGTAGATGAGAGTGCAGAATTCGAACAACAAGATAAATATGATTTACTTGTTATCGAAGCATGTTTAATGGAAAACGATAAAATCTGGATAATTGATTCAGGTGCCGCTAATCATGTTTGTACTATCTCACAGGAAACAAGTTCCCGGAGACAGTTGACAGAAGGTAAAATAATCTTTAAGAGAGGGACCAGGGAGATTGTTTCAGCCAAAGTAGTGGGAGATATTTGTAGGAGATAAGTACATTTATTTGAAAAATGTATATTATATTCCTTCTATGAAAAGGAATCTAATAGCTGTCTCTTATTTGCTAGAACAAAATTATAAAGTTTATTTCGAAAATGATGAAGCGTTCATCAAAATGGGAAATAAACAGATTTGCTCTGCAAAATTAGAAAATAACTTGTACATGTTAAAACCAACTGAGGTCAAAGCTGTTTTGAACATAGAGATGTTTAAAACTGCTGGGACTTATAAGAAAAGGAAAATTTCTCCAAATACCTATCTTTGGCACTTGAAACTGGGTCAGATGAATCTCAACAGGATTGAGAGATTGGTTAAGAGCAGTCATCTAAATAAGTTGGAAAATAGTTCATTACCACCATGTGAGTCCTGTCTCGAGGGTAAAATGACAAAAAGATCTTTTTCTGGAAAAGGTCTTAGAGCCAAAGAACCCCTATAACTAATTCACTCAGACCTTTGTGGGCCTCTAAATTGTAGAGCAAGATGAGGGTATGAATATTTCATCAGTTTTTATAGATGATCATTCTAGGTATGGTTATGTTTACTTAATACGCCAAGAGTCTAAAACTTTTGAAAAGTTCAAAGAGTATATGGCTGAGCTTGAAAACTAATTAGGTAAAATGATTAAAACACTTTGATTAGATCGAGGTGGTGAGTATATGGACTTGAAATTCCAGAATTATTTGATAGAACATGGAATTCAGTCTCAACTCACAGCCCCTGGCACACCTCAGCAGAACAGTGTGGCAGAAATGAGAAATAGAACCTTGTTGGACATGGTTCATTCCATGATGAGTTACGTTCAGTTACCAAATTCTTTTTGGGGACACGCAGTTGAGACTGCGATGTATATTTTGAACAGGTTCCTTCGAAAAGTGTTTCTAAAATGCCTTACGAGCTCTGGAGAGGATGTAAAGGAAATTTATATTACTTCAGGATTTGGGGTTGTCTAGCACATGCGTTGGTGCAAAATCCTAGAAAGTTGGAATACCGTTCAAAAGTGAACCTATTTGTAGGCTACCTAAAAGAGACAAATGGTGGTTTCTTTTATGATCCTCAGGAAGATAAGGTATTTGTATCGACAAATGCAACCTTCTTGGAGGAATATTATATAGAGAATCATCAATCTCGCAGTAAACTAGTAATAGAAGAAATGTCCAGAGAAACGACAAATGTATCAACAAGAGTTGTTGATAGAGCAGGTCCTTCAACAAGAGTTGTTGATAGAGAAGGTCCATCCACAAGAGTTGTTGATGAAACTGATACTTCACATCTTTCTCAAGAGTTGAGAATGTCTCGTCGTAGTGGGAGGGTTGTGCAACAGCCTGACCGGAACATGGGTTTAACTGAAACTCAAGTCATCATACTAGATGATGGTTTAAAGGATCCATTGTCTTTCAACCAAGCAAGGAATGATGTGAATAAAGACCAATGGATTAAAGCCATGGACCTTGAAATAGAATCTATGTATTTCAATTATGTCTGAGATCTAGTAGATCAACCTGAAGGGGTAAAACCCATCGGTTGCAAATGGATCTATAAGAGAAAACGAGACCAAGCTAGTAAGGTACAAACCTACAAAACTAGACATGTGATAAAAGGGTTTACCCAAAGAGAGAGGGTAGATTTTGAAGAAACATTCTCTCCATTTGCTATGATAAAGTCTATTAGAATACTCTTGTCTATAACCACATTTTATGATTATGAAATATGGCAAATGGATGTCAAGATAACTTTTTTGAATGACTATCTTGAAGAGAGTATCTATATGTCTCAACCAGAAAGGTTTATACAGCAGGGTCAAGAGCAAATGGTTTGCAAGCTTAATCGATCCATTTATGGATTAAAACAAGCTTTTAGATCCTGGAATATGAGATTTGACACTGCAATCAAATCTTATGGCTTTGAACAAAATGTTGACGAACCATATGTATATAAGAAAATAGTCAACAAAACTATCGCTTTTCTGGTGTTGTATGTTGATGATATTCTACCCATTGGGAATGAGGTAGAATATCTAGTTGACGTTAAGAGATGGCTGGCTACGCAATTCCAAATGAAAGATTTGGGAGAAGCATAGTATGTCCTTGGAATCCAAATAATTCGAAATCGCAAGAAAAGAACATTAGCATTATCTCAAGCATCTTATATAGACAAGATGTTGTCTAGGTGTAACATGCAAAATTTCAAGAAAGGATTTTCACCTTTTAGGCATGGAATTCACCTGTCTAAGGAATAGAGTCCTAAGACACCTCAAGAGATTGAGGAGATGAATCGAATTCCATATACATCAGCAGTAGGGAGTTTAATGTATTCAATGTTGTGTACTCGTCTCGATATATGCTATACCGTAGGAATTGTCAGCAGATTTCAGTCTAATCCTGGTCATGATCATTGGACTGCTGTTAAAAACATTCTCAAGTATCTTCGGAGAACGAGAGATTATATGCTCGTGTATGGTGCTAAGGACCTAATCCTTACTGGATACACTGATTCTAACTTTCAGGCCGATATTGATTCGAGAAAATCAACTTCGGGGTCAGTATTCACTCTAAACGGAGGAGCAGTTGTGTGGAGAAGCTTCAAGCAGAGTTGTATTGCTGACTCCACGATGGAAGTTGAGTATGTAGCTACAAGTGAAGCAGCAAAAGAAGCAATATGGCTCATAAAGTTCCTGACAGATCTGGAAGTAGTTCCAAATATGCACCTGCCTGTTACTCTCTATTGTGACAACAGTGGAGCACTTGCAAAGTCAAAGGAACCATGAAGCCATAAAAGAGGAAAGCATATCGAGTGAAAGTATCATCTCATCAGGGAGATTGTACACTAGGGAGACATAATCGTCACCCACATTACTTCCCAAAACAACTTAGCTGATCCATTTACAAAGGCCCTCTTGACTAAAGTGTTCCAGGGTCACCTAGTAGGACTAGGACTACGAGTTTTGTATCACTAGGGCAAGTGGGAGAATTATGGGTATTGTAATGCCCTAGTTTATTGTATTTATACATTTTATTCTCTCTATGTAAACTCAACATTGTATATATTTGTATATATTGATCCATTGGAGTTTTAGTCCAAGTGGGAATATTGTTGGGTTTTATGTCCTAAAACTTGCAGTTTATAAAATGATAAACATTTTCTATAATCAATATACTTATTATTGATTTCATAAATTGTATGAAAGAAATAAATCCAATAAATTAAGACCCACGACTATTGTATGAGTACTTGAACTTTATGTAGAGACATAAGAGTGGATCAGGTTCGAGTAAATAGTCAAAATGATCTATGGTACATGAATAAGGTTGGGTACCTTATTCTGGTAACACCATTGAATGCGGCCTACTTTGTAATTATAAAGAGTTTTAAAGTGCTACATATGATGTGATCCTAATTCGTACATGTTATGACATGAAGAGTGGGGGCGTCCTATGCAATGAGTTTGCATAAGATCAGGACCAAAAAATAAGTCACTCTTACTTAATAACGTTGTTTATTGTATAAGACTGACTATTTCACCTAGTTGACCTAGGTAACTCGATCTTAATCCTGCACTAACTATAAACTCCTGTTTATTCGGGATTGTCCTTAGATTTGCATAGGTGAGGATTGGCTCAATAGAGCCAGCTCAATAAGACTCCCATTGCAGGGGTAAGACCGAATAGATAGCTGGGGACGTAGGGTGCAAGACGGAGTTCACGCCTACCCATTTAGGGATAAGAGAAATGTTTTTCTCTTAAGTACTGAATCCAAGTCTTGAATAGGGGCCCCACCTCTCACTGCGTTGAGAGAGTTTAGTTTAGTGATTGGATAAAAAACCAGTTGTTCATTAGAGGATCAGTAGGAACTTGAGGAATAAGATGTAATCTCGAGGTAAAAAAAATATTTGACCCAATCGTTATTACGAACAACCTGTGAAGGGTCGACTTGTTGATTATGGTCAAATCATGTTGGCACATAATATATCTACAGTGAGGGGAGTGCAACTATGGGCTTTAATGGAGTGATCCATTAGTTAACGAATGGGGATTAATCTGGTTTAGTGAGTTTAGCCAATTAATCTCGGATCGTTGGAGCTCATGATCTGTAGGTCTACGAGGTCCCTCTACTAGCTCGTAACGAACTAGCTCTAGAATAGCGTGATAAGCTAATTTGAAACGTTTAAATTAGAATTAAGGGAATTAATAATTATATGAGATATAATTATGTGTTTAATTTGAGAATTAAATGGAATAGGAGAATTTATATTTAAATACAATTTAAATATATAAAGATGGATATATGTAAAAATCAATTTAATATTTGATATTAAATTAATTAAGTTTTATTTAATAATTAATTTATGAAATTAATTTCAATTTTCAATTTTTTAAAATCAAAATGGATTTTGGAAACATCATTTTTGATTTTATGATAAAATAGGAAATTTTGAAAAACAAAACACTAGAATGGAAAAATTGGGTTTTCCATTATCCATCTCTTAGTTGCTCACATAAAAGCATTCACCATAGCCTTGTCTTACTCCAAGCATGAGTTACAACTCATGCAACTCTCTTCTTTGCATGTTGATTTGCAATATAATGAAGAGTTTGGAGTGAAATTATGGCATGCAATCAAGAGAGAATTTTAGAGAAAATTTGGGTTGAAGAAAGGGTTCTTCAACAAGATTGCTACAGTGAGCATTTCTCCTTCATTCCTTGATTCAAGCTTGTTTTGAGTCCCACAACTGAATCAAGAGAATAGTGGGGAAGATCTTGAGGTGGTCTGCAACAAGATTTGTAGAAGATTGCAGCTGGAGAACAAGTTTTGAAGAAGTTCTACAAGAGGTATGTCTTGAAACTCGTTTTCTGCAAGAGCATGATTTATATTATGCCAAAATTAGTGAATTAGAGTGCTTAGATGATCCTTGTGTTTCTACTGTTACTGATACAATCCTACACACTCGATATAAACATGATTAGTAAGTTAACCCTTCACAGGTTGTTCGTAATAATGACTGGGTCAAATGTCTATTTTACACCCGAGATTACGTCTTGTTCCTTAAGTTCCTACTAACCCTCTAATGAACAATTGATTTGTGATCCAATCACTAAACCAGATCCCTCTCAGCCTAGTGAGAGGGTGGGATCCCTTGTTCAAGACCTGGATTCAGTATTTAAGAGAACGACCTTTCTCCTATCCCTAAATCGGGTATGCGTGAATTCCGTCTTGCATCCTAGGTCCCCAGTTATCTACACGGTTTTACCCCTGAAATGGAAGGCTTATTGAGCCAGAGCTATTGAGCCAACCCTTACCTATGCAAATCTAAGGATAATCCTTAATAAACAGGAGTTCATAGTTAGCTCAGGATTAAGATCGAGTTACCTAGGTCATCTAAGTGAAATAGTCAGTCTTATACAGTAAACAGCATTATAAAGTAAGATTGACTTATTTCTTAGTCCGGTCTTATGCAAACTCATTGCATAGGACACCCCTACTCCTTATGTCAATACGTGAATGAATTTGGATCACATCATTTGTAGTATCTTTACAAAAACTTCTAATAACTACAGAGTAGGCTGCATCCAATAGTGTTACCAGAATAAGGTACCCAACCTCAATCATGTACTATGAACTGTTTTGGCTATTTACTCGAACTTGATCCATCTCTATGTCTCTACATAAAGTTCAAGTATTCATATAATAGCCATGGATCTTAGTTTATTGGATTTATACTTTTATGTATGCAATTTATAGAATCAATAATATGTTTATTGACTATAAAATATGTTTATCTTTTTACAAACTGCGAGTTTTAAGACATAAAACCCAACAGTTCATCGAGGCAACTTTCTCGTAAAGTTGACTAAAGCAACTTTCTCGTAAAGTTGACCAAGGCAACTTTCATGTAAAGTTGGCCAAGGCAACTTTCTCAACTTTCTCGTAAAGTTGACTAAGTCAATTTTCTTATAAAGTTGGCCACACTCTCTCGTAAAGTTTACTTGGTCAACTTAAGTTACCTTTCTCTAAGTTTTTTTTAAAAAAATATTTATTTATACATTTTCTTTTAGCTAGTAAGTTTTATCTTCACTTGTAGAAGACCTCACGTGTTTGTTTGCTATGGTGGTATTTGGAATGAGGATGAATGAGAATACGCAGAAGGTAATCTAGAAGTTTGGATGTAAGAGGTGAAATTTGCGTTCAAAACTTCTTGTTGGAGTTGTATAATCTAAGTAGGATTGACCCAAATAACCATGATCTTACCCTAAGTGATAAAAAAACCCTAGAATTTTAAAATTAAGAACCCAAATGTTGAACCCCTGATATTAAATTTTGAAACCCCCAATCAATTTGACAACAATTCCAAAGAGAAGGATTATAATTAGATTATCTTTTGATCGAAGACTAAGAGATAAAGGGAACTAGTTCCTTAATCCAAGTTGGAATACTCCACAAACAAGATGATCAGACTTACTTGAATGTTCTTGACATGCAACCTTGAATCAAAAATTGCAAAATTAGCGATGAAACCCTAAAATCTCAAGCATTAAAAAAAACTAGCATATTATCTGTTTCTCATCTCCTTTAAACTCATCTTACTCAATTAAAAGGAGTTAAAAAGTCCATTCTACCCCTAACTAAAAAGAACTAAAAACCCAAACTAAACATATATGGGTCAAATAATGAAAATACCCAAAAATTAAGGTTTCAAATTAAAATAAATTAACAAAGTTCAATTGGTTTCATCTTGTAGCATCAACTGAAACCAATTATAAAGCTTATGAACATATATTGTTCCTTGAATTCCCCCAATTGAGTTCACTTCCGATTTAATGTGAGAATTCAATGCTAACTGTCGCTTCTTGGCACTTGAGCGTGTGATTGGTCTTGGAGGTAACATAAGAGCGTCCTAGCTCATATCATCTTCTCCCCCTTTTGAAGGATTTGTCCTCGAATCAAGTTCATTATCTGCATCAAAAGGAGTTAAGTTAGAAACATTAAAAGTAGAACTCATACCATATTTACCTTCAAGATCAATCTAGTAGGCATTGTCATTAATTTTTTTCATCACTCGAAAAGGTCCATCTCCCTTTGGGTTTAACTTAGAATCTCGTTGTTATGAAAATCTTTCCTTCTGAAGGTGGACCTAAACCTAATCTCCCTTCTTATATATCATAGGCTTTCGATGTTGATTAACCCTTTCCGCTACCTTGGCATTTTGCTTTCCAATCCTTTCTTTAATCTCTTTATGTAGCTCTCGAATGGCAGTGGCCTTCTCATCAACTTGAAAATTCGCAACCTTGTTAGAAGGCAAAGGCAACAAATCAATAGGTGATAAAGGGTTAAATCCGTATACAATCTCAAACGGTGTACATTTAGTGACACTATGAACAACCCTGTTATATGAAAATTCAATAAATTGTAGAAAATCCTCCAATGTTTTGGTGAACATAGTCACCATTGTTCTATTGACTACTGTTGAGGAAAAATTAGTTTGTTAATATTTGATATGCATTGATGGTCATGCGATGATCATGCATTGGTTTGAAGAGTATGCATTATGCGTTAATCGTGTATGCGATGATCATGTATTCCTGTGACAAGTTTTCTTGCTCTCTCGCCAAGTATAACAAGATCACAAGTTTCTCGGGATGATCCGAGGTCGAACACGAGGACTTGCAACAAAAAGATGAATATAAAGTAACGTGTTTGAGGCCGAGAATAAAAATAAAAAGAAAGAAGTGAAGGAGCTCTTATCAAAGAGAATCCATGAGCAGAAGCAAGATCTTTCCAAGCCCATTATGACAGAATTAAAGCATTCATAAACATATAAAATAGTTATGCATCTTCTAACAAATTTCAACATGCTTTTATAATTAAATACAAAAGGAGTGAGAGACTTACCTTTGAAGAACGTTTCTTCTGAAGATCTCTTGCTCTCGTGAAGAACTGGAACAACAACCTCTCGCTGTCGCTACAATCGTCTAATCGATCTCTTGCTGTCGCTTAGATCACGAAAAATCTTCTCCACAAACAAACAACCTCTTAGACACCACCACTTTGCAACCTTGTATTCTCGGAGTGAGAATCTAAGAGGTGCGAGCTCTGTTGGATTTAGTAGAGGGATGGAGGAGAGCAACGATCGAACTATACAATCAAGCAAGTGGGAGAATATATTGTCTATCACATAGGCTGAGATGCTTGATCATTTAGTAAATCTCGCTAGGTACACGATCGTTTAGAAAAACACACTTGATCCTTTACATGATCGTTTATTAAATCTCGCTTGGCACGCGATCGCTTAGTAAATCACGTTGGATCATCTACACGATCATTTAGTAAAAGGCGCTTTACACGATCATTTAGGCTCTCGCTTAGAAGGCTATCGTGTAATCTTCCGTCAGCTAAACGATTAGCTATGCAACCTATGAAGCGATATCTGAAAAAATGAAAACTCTTTTCATTTTATCCTTCAGTTATGAAAACTGAACATAACCTCCCACTTTCATGCACGGTTAAAGGAGAAACCACCCACAATTATCATATAATTGTTTTAATTATAAGTAAATATAATAACTAACTCATCATATTATATTCATAACGTATAGTTTTAATATCACATCATATGTAACATATAAACCATAGTTCTTTTCTCCTTTATTTAATATAAATCACATTTATTTCAAAATCCTCCAATTAATGTATCTCATACATCATATCAATTATATCACACATAAGTGTACCAGTTTAATTATATCATATATAATCAAAATCCTTCTTGTTAATTTGAACACTTCAAACTAACCCAAAAACTAATTCTCAACTTGAATCCATTGAGCTACCAAGGGGACCTTATGTACCTGTAGCTTGAAGTTCAAACGGTATGTGAATAGCTAACTAAACTCTTTAATCACGAGATCCACCATCTGTTAACTGTTGGGCACTCCACTAAAGACCGATAGCTGCACTCTTTTCACTACAAATATATTTCTATTTCCATTGGATATAACCAGCCAACAGTACGATAACCCTTCATAGATCGCTCATAAGTACAACTGGACCAATTTACCGTTTTGCCCCTATAGTTACATCTAACTCCTTAAGTACCACTGATTCCTTTAATGAACAATACAACATAGTCCCACTATGTGTGGACACCTCTCAAGCCAATGGAAGGTGTGTGGCGCCATATCGTTCAAGCCCCAGAATTAGCCCTTAAGTACCACTGATTCCTCTAATGAACAATACAACATAGTCCCACTATGTGTGGAAACCTCTCAAGCCAATGGAAGGTGTGTGGCACCACATCGTTCAAGCCCCAGAATTAGCCCTTAAGGGAGCAATCTATTTATTTACCTCTGCTTCGGGAAAGGAGTGAATTCCATCTTGTGCAGCTGAGTTCCCAAATTCCTAATCAGACGAATCCCCAAAGTGGTATGTTTGGGTCGGCAATCTGGCCACTCACACCCATGTAAATCAAAGGACCGCCCTCCTAGGCAGGAGTTTCCAACTCAGTTAGGATTAAGGTCATGTTACCTATGGTCATCCTAGTGAAATGAAAGTCTCTATCATGAACGACGTTATATAACAAGACTAAACACTTCGTGGTCCAGTTTTATACAAACTCCTTTGTATAGGACACCCTCACTCGCATGTCTCCACATGAATGATCAGGACTAGACTATCTGTAGCACTTTACAACATTTGTAACATCTACAAAGCGGGCCGTATCCATAGTGTCACAAGGATAAAGTTTCTCTCCTTTATCCATATACTACAGACCATTTAGGTTATCACTTAAGACATGATCCACTTGTATGTCTCCACATACATGCTTAAGTTACAACGACAACCAGGGACCTTAGTGTTGGGATTGGTGTCCTAATTTCCCGGAGTCTTGTTATTTGTAATTATACACATTGTTTTATGAATAAAATAACTATTATTTCATTCTGACATTTACTCAAATCCAATAAACAAAGCAACATGGTTATCTTATGTAAACTTAAGCATGTATATGTGATATACAAGTGGGTCATGCCTTAAGTGATAATCTAAATAGATCTGTAGTATAAGGATTAAGGTGGGATACCTGATCCTGATGATACTACGGGTATGACCCGCTTTGTAGAGGTTTACAAGTGTTGTAAACTACTACAGATGGTAGATCCTGACCATTTATGTGGAGACGTGCGAGTGGGGGTGTCCTATACAAAGAGTTTGTATAATACCGGACCACGAGATGGCTAGACTCTGTATATAACGCCGTTGATACTAGAGACTTACATCTCACTTAAACAACCATAGGTGACACAACCTCAATCCTGAGTGTTTTGGGAATTCCTGCCTTTGAGAGCAGTCCTTTGATTAGTATGGGTGAGAGTGGCCAAATTACCAACTCAACATGCCTACCTTTTTGAGGACTTGTCTGATTTGGGAGCTGGGAACTCAATACACAAGA
Source organism: Benincasa hispida (assembly GCF_009727055.1). Classification (NCBI taxonomy): domain Eukaryota; kingdom Viridiplantae; phylum Streptophyta; class Magnoliopsida; order Cucurbitales; family Cucurbitaceae; genus Benincasa; species Benincasa hispida. Next base: position 62,803,983 of record NC_052352.1, on the reverse strand, counting down.
TGGAATTCATTCCTTTCCCTAAACAGGGATAAGTAGAGAGATTGCTCCCTTAAGGACTAATTCCAGGGCTTGAACATAGTGGCCACAACTTCTCTTTGGAAGAGAGGACTCAGTCATGGTAGGACTACAACTTATGTTCATTAGAAGGATCAGTGGTACTTAAGGAGTTAGATGTAACTACAGGGGTATAACGGTTATTGGTCGAGCTATACTTACAAGCGATCTATGAAGGGTTGTCGCACTGTTAATTGGTTAAGATGGACACATAATATATTTGTGGTAAGAAGATTTCAGTTGTTGGTCTATAGTGAAGTTCTTGGCAGTTAACTGATGGTGGATCCCGTGTCTAAAGAGTTTAGTCAGTTATTCACATACCGTTGGAGCTTTAAACTATAAGTCCATAAGGTCCCTTCGGTAGCTCAATGGATTCAGTTGAGAATCAGTTCTTGGTGTTGATTTGAAATGTTCAAATTGACAAGAAGTAATTTCATTATATATGATATGATCGGTATGATGTATGAGATACATCTAATGAAGGATTAATGTAAATGACATTTACATTAACTACCATGGAATAGAAAAAGACCACTGGATTCTCACACCAAGAATACCAAGGTAGCCTTCTTGGTGGTGTCATACTCAACTCAACACTGTCGAGGTTTTGTGGAGGCCATTCGTGTTGTTCAGGGTGTTCGTGACCAAGGCAATCTCTTAGTTCGAGTGCGTGGTGTTCATGCAGTGTAGCGGTCACGTTGGAAGAGCGTTCGAGGTTGCTGTGATCAAGTGTTCGTGATCAAGGAGCTTGGCGATGAGTCTGCAAAAGTGTGTAGTGTTTGTCCTTGATCTTTTGTATATCATGCTGTAATTTTTGTAATTAATGCATAACCGTATGTTTCTATTTCTGATTGTAATTGTAAAGTTCATATATGATTGTAATTTGGAATGATCTTTCTGCTGCTCATGGGAATCCTCGTGTTCGATTTCCTTCATCTTAGTTTATTGGTTTGTGGTAAATGCAAATAAAATATCTCATATTTCATAGACAACAGTGAAGAAAATATCTCATATTATTACATCACAAGTGTTTGTTCATACAGGTGTTTACAAACTACAAAACCCTATGAGAATTAAGGCATCAACCCCAACAAGAAGCTGATTAACTATGCGCTACTTCTACTCCTAGCTAAACAAACAATGAGTAAGTGATGCTTGACTATGAGAATCAGTAGAGATGCGGCAACTATTAACGCGTAATAAGATGCATGGAGAAGTAGGGTTGGGGAGGAGATATCACCAAGTCCTTAAGTTTGGTTGCAAGGCTAATCCCAGCTCACCACACTCGTGCATCACACACCTCTCGGTCTTTAGCTACAAGCATTAATCTCTATAACACATGGTTGATGTTGAGTTGAGCATAAAGTATTCCTATCTCTAAGTACACTTCTTACTTTGCTTAGTGAGTTCCACAACTACTTACCCTCTCCGGTAGTTGGTTATAGCTACTTGTTTCTACGAGCGATCATAGACAAGCATAGCGATAATCTCGCACTAAACAAACAAGATTGAATCTCTACATTCACGCGTCGCACACCTTTCGGTGATCTGCAACATGCATAATATCTCTATGTTGCATGATTGAGTATGTGATAACTCTTATAATCCGCACTTAGCTCGTGGAGGTGAAAGAAAAAGATGATAAAGTAGAAGAAGATGTTGAAAATGATATTGAAGGAACTAAAGAGATGCATTGATTACAAAGTGTATTAATGTCTTAAGCCAAAATGTAACACAATACAGAGATGAGAAGAGAGATGGAAGGCTAGATGTAGGCAAACTCTTGCTTCCATCAAATGTGTGTCAAGGCTGCTGGTGGTGCAATGGATGGGCAGTGGAGTAGTGGATGGGCGGTGGAGTAGTCCCTCTCGAGCTCTATCTTCGACGAAGCTTTGATTGTCAATCGGAGGAAGTTATGGAAATGAAGAACTCTCAAACAAATTCTTGCTCATGCTCTTTCCTGTGATCATAGGAATCTGCCCAAGACAGAAGTCCCAGATGCTTGAACTTGGGCTCCAAGGCTCTATTTATAGAGCCAATTACTGACAACTTTGATAATCTCGATCTGAATCACTGCCATTACTGATTCTTTAGGTAAGAATGTCAACGATGCATCATGGTCTGACTGCTTTTCAGAAGGTCTGTTGAGTAGCTTAGACATCACGAGGTATGCGTTCATATTCATTTCTTCTACATGATCAATGCATTCCACCCACTCCTTGCGATCATACTTCTATCATGGCTATCACTCTGTAGTTGCGGCAGTGCATGCAACCAACTTAGCTTCAATTAGATCAACGCAAGCGATTAACTCTGGCGACAACTACAAAATAGACATTTAGACGCAAGATAATGCATGATATAGGGTTAGCGGGCATTTTTAGTGCAGATCAATGCAAGTTCATTATTTCATACGAGTTCTTAGCAATATCAATGCATGCTCTCTCATCAACCCTTATTGTTCTAAGTAAAAGGCTGCAATAGCTTGTATTTCTACAAGTTATCAACTACCTCAGTTTGTCCATCAGTCTGAGGATGACATATAGTTGAGTAAACTAACTTAGTACCAAGCTTTCCCTAAAGTACTTTCCAAAAATGACTTAAAATTTTCACATCTCTGTCACTAACAGTGTTTCTAGGGATTCCATGCAATTTAACCATATCCTTAAAGAATAAGTTAGCCACATGTTTAGCATCATTATTTTATTACATGCAATGAAATGAGCCATTTTGCTAAACCTGTTAACTACCACAAAAAGCCATTCCTCTCTTAGATCGAGTTAAACCCAACACAAAATCCATTGAAATATCTAACCATGGTCCACTAGGGATGGGTAACGACAAATATAGTCCATGTGGTTTCAACTTAGACTTAGCTTCCCTACATGCAATACATCTCTCACACTCCTTATGTATATCATGTCTCATTCTATGCCAAAAAAAATGTTCATTCAACATGTTATATGACTTAGTAACCCCAAAATATCCCATTAAACCTACCATGCGCCTATTTAACTAATAGCTCACAAATAGAACAAGTGGGAATGCAAAGTTTATTCTTCCTAAACATAAACCCATCAAACATCATATAATCAGGCACAACACATTTTTGGTTGAGATTTTCAACAATAGGTGCAAAATAAGTGTCTTGTGAATACAATGTCTTAATATGTCCAAAACCAAGCAATTTAGTGTGAAGGGCGTTTAACAAGACATACCTTGTAGATAGTGCATCAACAACTACATTTTCCTTAACTTTCTTATACCGTATCACATAAGGAAAAGTTTCAATGAACTCCAACCATTTTGCATGTCTTCGATTAAGCTTTTGTTGGGCTTTCAAGTGTTATAAGCTTTGGTGGTCAATATGGATAACAAACTCCTTTAGCCACAAGTAATGTTTCCAAGTTTGTAGTGCTCTCACTAAGGCATAATTCTCATTGTCGTATGTGGGATATTTCAAGGTAGTTCCATTCAACTTCTCACTAAAGTGCATCGATGGTATTTGATTCTGCATTAACACAAATCCCATTCCAATTCCATTGTCATCACATTCAATTTCAAATGTTAACTCAAAATTTGGTAAGGCAAGTAAAGACGCATTACATAACTTATCTTTCAATCATTGAAAGTGCTTTCTTGTACTTGTCTCCACTCAAACTTTATATTTTTCTTTATAAGTTCATTAAGTGGTGTTGCTATGGAACTAAAATCTCTAGTGAACCTCCTATAGAATCTAGCTAACCCATGAAAACTCCTAATCTCACTAGCATTATTAGGTGTAGGCCAATCTCTAATTGCTTTAACCTTCGCAGAATCAACTTCCATTCCATGTTTACCTTTTCCATGCAAAAACAACACTTTTTGAGATTAGCATAAAGCTTTTCCTTTCTAAGTGCAACTAGAACACACCTAACATGCATAACATGATCTTCTAGCGTCTTAGAATATATTAGGATGTCATCAAAATAAACCACTATAAACTCTCCTAAAAATTCATGCAATACATGTTTCATAAGTCTCATAAAAGTACTAGGTGCATTAGTTAAGCCAAAAGGCATAACTAGCCATTCATATAAAACATGCTTAGTTTTGAAAGCGGTTTTCCATTCATCTCCAACATTCATCCTAATTTGATGGTATCTAGATTTTAAGTTTATTTTTGTAAACAGACTACAACCATACAATTCATCTAGCATATCATCCAACCTAGGGATAGGATGCCTATACTTAATTGTAATTTTATTAATAGCCCTACAATCTACACAGTCTCAAAGTTCCATCTTTCTTAGGTAGTAGTAAGACAGGAACATTACAAGGACCTAAACTTTCATATACATACCCATGAGAAAACAACTCATCAACTTGCTTCTAAATCTCTTTGGCCTCTTATGGATTGGTCTGGTAGGCTGGTTGGTTTGGAATCTAAGCACCTGGAATAAAGTCAATCTTATGCTCTATGCTCTTAAAGGGCGGTAGCTCCTTAGGTAACTCTTCAGGAAAGACTTCCTTGAATTCTTGCAAAAGAGATATAAAGATACTAGGCAAAGAGGAGTAAAGGTCCTCGATTAGCAAACAAGATTCTTTAAATGCAACCATGAGTATGGTTCTTTTTGAGAATATAGCTTCTTTACCTCACAAGATTTAGCACTTCAACTTACTAGCTTTCTCTCTTTTTTCTTTCTAGGTCGCAAGCTACGGTCTTGCTTTTCTCTCAAGCCCTCATTTTCTCTCAAGCTCTCATTTTCTTTTCTTAATCTCTCATTTCCTCTCAAGCTCTCTTTTTTCCTTTCCTTTTTCTTTTCCTTTTGTTGTGACTTCTTCTCTTATTTTTTCTAGCTTCCCTTGATCAATAAGCACTTCTTTGAGGGATAGGGGTACAAGTACAATTTTTCTACCATTGTAAGTGAAAGTGTAACGGTTAAGAAAACCATTATAGATAACCTTCTTATCAAATTGCTAGGGCCTACCAAGGAGTATCTCACCGGCATACATGGGCACCACATCACACAGTATTCCATCCTCGTATCTCCCTATGGCAAAAGGAACCTTTACCTGCTTAGTCACCCTGAGTTCCCCACAATCATTAAGCCACTGTAGTTTGTAAGGTCATGGACGAGGTGTAGTATCCAAGTCTAATCGTGAGATCAAACTAGAGCTCATCACATTCGTATAGCTCCCATGTCAATCACTACACTCATGGTATGGTTTGTACAAGACAACGTGTATGAAAAATTTTCTCCATCTGATTCTCCAAATCATCCTCCTTCATATGTGTACTTAAGGCCCTTCTAGTGACGAGGGATAACCATGAAGTATCTTTCACTTTTTCCTCTCCTTCTTGGCCACTCATCAATTTTTCTACCTCTTCATCATCTTCACTCACATCGGTGACTATCTTTCCTTCTCTAATGATCATTGTCCTCTTATTAGTTTCCAAGTTAATGTCATAAATCGAGTGTATCTTGTAGTTTGTAAAGACAAATTATATATCTAATAAAATAAGAGGTATTTTATTAATGTTTAGCTTGCATTAATTCAATCCAATAAACTAAGATCTAATATTATTTTATGAAACTTAAACATGTATGTAGAGACATACAAGTGGATCATGTTTAAGTAATAACCTAAATGATCTGTAATAAATGAATAAGGCTGGGTACCTAATCCTGGTAACACTACGTATACGACCTGTTTATAGATATTACAATTATTGTAAAGTGCTACAAATGATCTGATCTTGATCGCTCATGTGGAGATATGCGAGTAGGGGTATTCTATACAAAAATTTTATATAAGACCAGACCACAAAATAAATAGTCTCTTTATATAACACTGTTGTTAGAAGAGACTTACATTTTACTAGGACGACCATAGGTGACTTGACCTTAATCTTGAGTGAGTTGTGAACTCCTGTCTATGAGAGCAATCTTTTGATTTATATGGGTGAGAGTGGCCTTGTTAACCGACTCAACAAGCCTACCATTTTGGGGACTTGTCTGAGTAGAGAGCTGGGAATACAACTATACAAGATAGAATTCCCTCTTTTTCCGACCTTAGGGAAAGTAGATAAATTGTTCCCTTAATAGCTGATTCTGGATCTTGAACATTTTAAGGCCCCAACCTCTTACTGGCCTGAGAGATGTTAGTTTATAGTTGGACTATAAACTTTTGTTCATTAGAGAGATTAGTGTTATTTAAGGAATTAGATGTATCTACTGGGGTAAAACAGTATTGTGGCCCAACAATAGTTATAAGCAATTTGTGAAGGGTTGACTCATTGTTGATTAGTTATATCCATGGACACAAAAATAAATCTGCAGTGCGAAGAGTGTAGCTATCGGTCTTTAGTGGAATGACCGGTAGTTAATGAAAATTGATTAATTAAATTAAATTAATTTAATTAAAGAGTTTAATAAATTAATCTTATATCATTGGAGCTTCTAATCTGTAGGTCCATAAAGTCCCCTGGTTAGCTCACTAAAGGATATATAAGAGGAATGATTTGAATTGTTCAAATCAATTGCATATTAATGAGATTAATATAATATAGTTAATTATAGATGTGATCTATAATTAAGAGAGAAAATATTTGAATAAGATTCAAATATTAAAGAGATGTATACATATAAATATGTGATAATTATATGTTGATTAATTTTATATTAAATATGATTTAATATAATTGTTTAATTAATTAATTAATAATTTTTGAGAAGTGGAGATAAATAAACATGTGACGTTTATTTATTTATAATTAATTGTATATATTAAATTAGATTTAATATATATGTTTATTTAATTATTAGACTAATTAATTAAATAAAAGTTACTTAATTAAATTAAAACTTAGAGTAGGAATGGGAAAGACTTGGAGAGGGGGTCACCCCTCCTCTCTATAAATAGGTCTTCATGGTCGGGTAACAGTTGAATTGGAAATTCTGAATCCTAGTCTCCTACTAGTTCTCTCAAAATCTCTCTTCTTTTCTCTACTACTTTTTCATCTTCGAAGTCTTGGAGACCACACATCCAATTCTTGAGATCCTAGAGAATAACAAGTTTTCATTTTTATGGTATCCCTTGATCATTAAAGAGACATTCCAGAGAAGACGGAGAGGGAATCCTGAATAATTTGGAAATCTACAAAGGTAAGGTTTTGCTCTTCCCTCTTTTCTTCTCTTAAATGTATGCTAACCTTGATTGTTTATCCATTATGTTATTATTTTTCTACTATATTTTGTTTATGTAAAATCGAAAACAAAATTGCAAAGCGATTACACGCTTCCACTTGGGATTCGATCCCTTCAATTGATATCAGAGACCAATTTGTGCAATTTTGATTTTCGATTTTTTAGAAACAAAATCAGAATAGAATGGTGGGTTTTTTTTTAAATATATGCATGAGATGTATGTGATTTTAATTGTGGTTTGCGAGTTGACTGTTTGGGCTTTTGACATTTAGATTTACAATTTTAATTGATGAGATCAATTTAAAACCCAGTGTTTATGGGTATTTTTTTTTTTAAATCGTAAGTCCGTGTCTTTTGTGGCCAAATTTTTTGTGAAAGAGAACCTAGAAAAACAAAGGCAAAACAAGAAAAACGGAGAGAAACTATGTAGTGCAGTTCGGTTTTTTAGGCTTTTACAAATTTGTTGATAACTAAAGTTCTAACCGTTGGATCGTGTTGAAATTTGGTCAGTATATTCAGGACACCTAGGGTCTCGTTTTGAATGGTTGGATCGTCATTTTGAGTCCTTTTTGCCTGTCATCACCATTGAACCGAAGCCTTTTTTTTTTTTTTTTGTCTTTCTCCATTTTCTTTTAAGATTTTCTAAAATCTAGGGTTTTAGATTTTAGTCAACTTTGATATTTTCTTAATTTAATTATGCACGAGACGTATGATTTAAATTATTTTGGATAGTGCATAATGTATGCCATTTAGATTCAAAACCCCATCTTAGGATAAACATGTTCATGCATCATCAAAATGTAAGTGTTATATTTTTGGGATGCATGATCAAATTAGCATGCTCATGCATCTTAATATAGGTTTTTATATTCTTTTAGATGTATGGTGCATTAAGCATGTTCATACATCATACAAGATTATAATTGTTATAATGTATGATGACATGATGGATATGTGTGCTTAATAATTGTTAGATATAAGTGTTATATTTTTCAATTAAAATAAATTTTGCATTCAGCATGACATTACTTAGATACATATAAATATTATATTTAATCACTGTCTTTGAATGCAATTATATATTTTGTATTTCATTATTTTATAATGGTTATAAGTATAATGAAATTAGAATTAAAATCTATAATAAAGAGTTGCATGCAATCATAGATCCAATTTAATCTTAAATGGTTTAAAATTAATTCCCCTATATTTATGTTAAACACGTTTCTAATTAGATTAGAAATAGGTTAATCTTTTAAGTCGTTTTAATAGGATTAAATGGATTTCAATAAGAGATTAAATTTATAAAATAATTATCCATAAGGGACATTTGTCTAAGGAAAGATCTGTCTAGGCTGAGGCATTTAAGCTGATAGAAATAGAATACCTCTACCTAGGAACCAACTTGGAAGGTGAATTTGGCAAATATTTTATAAGCATACAATAAGTGATTGACTTCGTTAAAAACTTAACAAATGAAGTCACATATTGTTGAAATATTCAATATAGGCGTTATACTGAACAAATTAACAAAAGACTTTGTTAAAATTAACTAGTCATTTTTACTAAATTAACAAACCCATTTTTATAAAATACTCAGTAGGAGGAAAAAAAATATATGATATGTCAATTTTTTCCACTCACGTTCTCCCTAAAAGTTAACACCGTGAGACTCATGTTTGGCCTCGAGGCGCCCTGGGATTATCCCTTTTCGAATGGTTTTTGTGTGGGTCAATATCAAGGTGAAAGGAGAGAGTGTTTATAGTAAGTGGGAGAAGGATATGTTTAAACATATCCTACGGTCTCCTTCATTGGTTTGCATCGTGAGACCTTCTTGCACGACCTCAAGGTGCCCTAGGAACATTCCCCTTTGGATGGTTTGTGCATTATGTCAATATCAGGGGCAAACTTCAGAAATGGTTTTTGGATAGGATTGCTTTAGTTTTTGCCAAAATCGGTTTTTTCCTTCGGCTGGCTCATTGGGAGGGAACTCTATTGTCTAAAATGAAGGGTCACATTTACAAGAAATTGTTAAGCAAGTTAATGATTTCTTGACCAAATCAATGGTGACTAATCGTTATAGGAATAAGAGTTATTCTAGTGCAATCATTGGTTGAGAAGTGTCTCAATTTAGGGAAGGAGTGATTGACCACCCTTCGGTGGCTTTTGTCCTAAATCACTGAAGCGTCATTGCAAAATGGAATAATATTAGGTTCATTGTTAGTTTTTGCTAAACTTGGATTAAAATGAATTTTCGCATAAGTGTCTAAAATAAGTAATTTGTTTTCTATCAGAAAAAGTGAATAGCGCTTCAATGAACCTTCTTAATACTGAAATATTGACCGAATTCAATTACACAACTTGGAAAAAATTCGATTAAAACTATGTTCGTGGTTAACGACCTTAACTTCATCTTGACTGAGGAATGTCCTCCAGTTCCAACCCTTGATGCAACACGAAATCTTCGTGATGCATACAAAAGGTGGACGAAGGCCAATCTTGAGGCTTGAGTTCACATTTTTGGCAAGCATACCTGATGCCTTGACCAAAAGATTCGAGAGCATAGTCATTGCACTTCAGATCATGCAATCAATGCAAGAGTTGTTTGTGTGAGTGTCCTCACAATTCAAGCAGGATGGGGTTGATATAAGCAAAACTAGTAATGTCAGCTCCCTATTTGAACTCCAGTCTGTATTGAATGTCAAAGGACAAATAGAGGAGGCAAAAGTTTCTAACTCTAGCGAAGTTTATCAAAGAGGTTTGACCTCGGAGGAAAAACATGGAGTTCATAATAAGGGTGTTCAAGTTGATCTTATTGCTCTCTAGAATAGGAAGAGATCCAATGATAGTAAATCTGATTTACTTATCTTGGAGTCATGCTTAGTAGAGAATAATGATTCTGATTGGATAGTTGATTCAGGGGGTACTAATCACGTATATTCTTTCTATCAAGGATTTAATTCCTGGGGAGAATTGGAAGTTGGGGAGATGACTCTTCGAGTTGGTACTGGTGAGGCCATTTCAGCTGTTGTCATAGGTAGGGTTAAGTTACTTTTGGACAAAAAACGATATATGTTATTAGATGACGTATATGTAGTTCCTAATATGAAAAGGAATTTAATCTCTATTTCTTGTTTGATTGAGCAAAATTGTTCCCTCTCCTTCTCTGGAAGTAAAGTGTTTATTTTAAAAAACGGAATGGAGAAAGGATTTGCTTCAAAAGAAAGTAACTTATAGGTACTAAGGCTTTTAGTTACAAAGACTATCCTAAATACTGAGATGTTCAGAACGACAATAATGGCTAAGAGATAAAAGATTTCTCATAAAGAAAATGCCCATCTTTGGCATCTAAAGTTAGGTCATATTAACCTCAATAGAATTGAGAGATTGGTGAAAAATGAACTTTAGTTTAGAAGAAAATTCTTTACCTGTATGTAAGTCTTGCCTTGAAGGTAAGATGACAAAATGACCTTTTACTAGAAAAGGTTACAGAGTCAAAGAAACCTTGGAACTTATACATTTAAACCTCTGTGGTTCGATGAATGTAAAAGCAAGAGGAGGGTATGAATATTTCATCGTTTTTATAAATGATTATTCAAGATACGGGTATCTATACCTAATGAAACACAAGTCCAAAGCACTTGAAAAGTTCAAGGAATATAAGACTGAGGTTGAAAACTTGTTAGGTAAAAAGATAAAAACACTACGATCTGATAGGGGTGGAGAGTATATGGACTTAAGATTTTAGAACTATATGATAGAACATGGAATTGTTGGGGATGTTCTACAACTCGTAGTTCGTAATTCATGTTAAACATTCTATTTAAATGAGTAAATTATTCAATAAAGTTATTGATACTGCATTCTATTCAAAAAATCCAAATAAACATATCCTTGACTATTGTATGAATACTTTAACTTTATGTGGTGATATAACCAGAATCAAGTTATAGTATATAGCTTAAATGGTCTATAAGTATATGGATGAAGTTGGGTATCTCATCCTGGTAACACTATTGGATGCGGTCCATTTTGTATAACTGATATAAATGATGTGATTCACTAACCATTCATACAGAGACATGTGAGTGGGGGCATTCAATGTAATGAGTTTGCATAAGACTGGACCTCGAAATAGTCACTTTTTATAACAATCGTTTACTATTAAAGCTGGCTATTTCAACCTAAATGACCTAGGGTAACTCGATTTGCATATTATGGGATTATCCTTTGATCTACATAAGTGAGAGTAGTCCAACAACACTGCTCAATAAGCCTCCCATTTTGGGGATAACACCGGATAGATAACTAGGGACATAGTTATGCAAGATGGAATTCACTCCTACCCGACTTAGGGTTAACAGATAGGTTGTTCTCTTAAGTGATGATGCCTAGTCTTCAACAACAGGGCCCCACCCTCTCTTGGTAAAAAGGGTATGATTTATAAAAGGTATTATAAATCAATTGTTCAATAGAGGATCAGTGGGAGCTTAAGGTGCAAGATATATTTACAGGGGTAAAACGGTAATTTTGACCCAGTTGTAAATATGAACGACTTGTGGAGGATCAACTTATTGATCATGGTCGAAATGGACAAAAATATATCTATAGTGGGGAGAGTGCAACTATCGAGCTGTAGTGGTGTGTCTTGATAGTTAACGAATAATAATTAATTCGGATTAAAGAGTTTAACCAATTAATTACAAATCGTTGGAGCTCATGATCTGTAGGTCCATTAGGTCCCTCTACTAGCTTGTAAATTGGAACAAAAAATTGAGTAATGATTGGATAAATTTTGGAATTAGGGTTATGAATTTGAAATGTTCAAATTCAATTTTAGGGTTTTCAATTGATTGTATTTGATACAATTAAAAACGTTTAATTTAGTTGAAATTAAACGAAATTGGAGAACCAATTAATATTTAAATTATGATTTAAATATGAAATTGAATCATATTGATGGAATTGGTATTTTATAAATTTAATATTAAGATATTAAATTAATAATTTTTAACTAAAAGGTTTAATTAAAAAATTGAAATTAATTTTATTAATTATTAATTTTGAATTAATTAAATAAAACTATTTATTAGATAAAATAGTTTTATTTAATTATAAAATCAATTTTAGTTTTAAAATTGATTTTAGGGTTAGTGGATTTTTCCAATTTTTGGGAAAAATCCATTAACCATTTCTTGGTGGTTTGTCACCCAATTCCACCTCCAAATTGTAATCAGCTCCAAGTAGGAGCTGTCTTCCATGCAAGTCACTCTCCCTGCAATAAAACATGTTATTAATGAATTTTCATGCATGGATTTGATATTAATTTTCTGAAAATTTGACTGAAGTGTTGGAATTCTGAAAACTTTAATAACCCATCCAAATCCCTCTCCAATTCAGCTTGATTAGAGTGTTTCCACCACACATTTCCTATTGAACATAGTGGAGAAGACCTTGGTGGTAGTCTTGTTGAAGTATCAAGCTCAATCTTGGAGTAATTCAGCTGAATTCGTGGATTAAGTCTACAAAGGTAATATTTGCTTCAAACCCTCTATGAATGTCTATGAATATCATGTTTTAAACTCAAATTAAGAGTAGTTGGAGTACTTATTGATTATGATTTATTTTGCTACATGTTATATTACTTCTTCAATTGGTTTCAGAGCATAATTTAAGCACTCAATTATTGTTAATTTGAGTTTGGTGGGTGAATTTCTAAGCATGTTTGAGTATGTGACTGATATGATTTAAATTCAATTTTGGCATTAGAATTCTCTTTGATTTCTAAGTTAAATTTGTAATTGGCTCTTGTTTGATGAGCTCATATGTATGCTTTAGAGTCTGTAATTTATATGGAGTCATTGAGTCCGAATTAGGCTGTAATTTGAAGATTGAAGCAAGCATGTTCGAGCAGAAAGGCATCCTTGTATTCTTTCAAAAGGTCAACCATTCTTCGAGAGTCAAAGTTCCACTAATCCATGCAGTGAATCTATCTCTCTTTCTTTGACATTTACATCTTTATCCGGACTGGACTTGAGCCTTCTACCCAGGAGCGTCGCGATGCTGTTCATCGAGCGTCGCCACGGGCTCGCTGATGAATAGCGTTGCAACATTGGGATGCAGCGTCACGATGTTGTTCATCCCAAGGGTTTTTGCTTTGCATGCTGCCTGGCCGATTCGTGGGTTGAAGAAACCGATTTGATCGATTCTCCTCCAAATCGATCCGGTTCAACTTCGTTTAGTGCCTGGTGGTCCAGTTCATGCGGTTCGGGTCGGGTTCGGGTTGGTTCGAGCGGTTCTTCATCAAATTAAAGTTGTTCTTGAGCCATTTTTGTAATAATTTAGCTTATTTATTTGCTTAGAATGCCAAAGTTGAACTATATTAGTGTTATTTAATTATTTTGTGCATATGATGTATATTATTCTTTTACATATATGTTATAAATTAGTTATAATATATAGTATGCATGCTTTAGGGTTTGTTAAAAATTGATATAATTGTTATGTTAATTTTTGCCTTTGAAGCATGTTATGGTTGGTTTAAAACATGTTTATTTTATAAGTTTGTTATAAAATGAAATTAGACCTTAAAATGCATAACAAATATATACAACATGCTCACTTAGGTAAACAACTGGTTTTAACTGTTAAAATAGACTATTACCTTATAAAATTTGGTTACAAACTCAAATAAGTTCATAAACCTATCTAAGGCTGGAGGTACTTAAGTTGACTATTTACGTAACACCTCCTACCTGGGGATTATGACTGAAAAAATAAGCGTTGTTAACTGATTTTATGAGCTTGCGTGAGCCGTGTAAGATTTAAAACTGGTTTATGTAAGATTGTATCAGCAACAACGGAAGCACAAGGATCATCTGAGACCTCAAATTCACTAATTTTGGCAAAATATAAAGCATGCTCTTGCAGAAAACAAGTGAGTTTCAAGACATACCACTTATAGAACTTCCTCAAAGCTCCTTTCTAACTTCTATCTTCTCCGACTCTTATTACAGACCACCTCAAGATCTTTCCCACTATTCTCTTGGTACTCTAGATTGAGTTATAGGACTCAAAACAAGCTTGAATCAAGGGATGAAAAAGAAAAGCTCACAACAACATTCTTGATGAAGAACCCTTTCTTAAAACCGAATTTTCTCTAAAATTCTCTATAGATTGTATACCCGATTTTCACTCCAATATCTTCACTATATTGCAGATCAACATGCAAAGGAGAGAGTTGCATGAGTTTCAGCTCATGTTTGGTGAACACAAGGCAAACAAGAAAGCTTTTGTGTGAGCTACTTGAAAGATGGATAATGGAAAACATTCTTTTTCCATTTTAGTGTTTTGTTTTTTTTATTTTTCAATTTTATCATAAAATAAAATTTTGATTTTAAAACTGAAAAATTAAAATTAATTTCATAAACTAATTATTAAATAAAACTTAATTAATTTAATATCAAATATTAAATTAATTTCAACACATATCCATCTTTATATATTTAAATCATATTTAAATATATAAATTCTCCTATTCCGTTTAATTCTCAAATTAAACATGTAATTATATCTCATATAATTACTATTCCCTTAATTCTAATTTGAACGTTTCAAATTAACTTATCACGCTATTCTAGAGCTAGTCCGTTATGAGCTAGTAGGGGGACTTCGCAGACCTACAGATCATGTGCTCCAATGATTCGAGATTAATTGGCTAAACTCAATAGACTAGATTAATCCCCATTCGTTAACTAATGGGTCACTCCACTAAGGCCCATAGTTGCACTCCCCTCACTATAGATATATTATGTCCACATGATTTAACTATAATCAGCAAGCCAACCCTCACCTATGCAAATCTAAGGAGTTCATAGTTAGCTCAGGATTAAGATTGAGTTACCTAGGTCATCTAGGTGCAATAGTCAGTCTTAAATAGTAAACAACGTTATAAAGTAAGAGTGACTTATTTCTTGGTCTTGATCTTATGCAAACTCATTGCATAGGACGCCCCCACTCCCCATGTCATAACATGTACGAATTAGGATCACATCGTATGTAGCACTTTACAACTCTTTGTAACAACTATAGAGTAGGCCGCATCCAATGGTGTTACCAGAATAAGGTACCCAACCTCATTCATGTACCATAGATCATTTTGACTATTTACTCGAACCTGATCCACTCTTATGTCTCCACATATAGTTCAAGTACTCATACAATAGTCATGGGTCTTAGTCTATTGGATTTAGACTTTCATACAATTTATGAAATCAATAATATTGATTATAGAAAATTTTTATCATTTTACAAACTGCGAGTTTTAGGACATAAAACCCAACAATAATCCCACTTGGACTAAAACTCCAATGGATCAATATATACAAATATATACAATGTTGAGTATACATGGAGAGAATAAAATATACAAATACAATAAACTAGGGCATTTCAATACCCACAAATTCTCCCACTTGCCCTAGTGATACAAAACTCGTAGACGTAGTTGTACTAGGTGACCCTCGAACACTTTATCCGAGAGGGCCTTCATAAATGGATCAGCTAAGTTGTCTTGGGAACAATCTGGGTGACGATTACATCTCCTCTGTGTACTATCTCCCTGATGAGATAGTACTTCCGCTCAATATGCTTTCCCCTTTTATGGCTTCGTGGTTCCTTTGAATTTGCTGTTGGGATTGGTGTCCTAATTCTCCCGGAGTCTCGTTGTTTTGTAAAGATACACATTGTTCAAGGAATAAAATAAGTGTTAGTTAATTCTGGCATTTACTCATATCCAATAAACAAAGCTCCTTGGTTATCTTATGTGAACTTAAGCATGTATATGTGATATACAAATGGATCATGCTTAAGTGATAAACCTAAATCGGTCTGTAGTATAAAGGATTAAGTGGGATAACTGATCCTGGTGAAACTACGGATATGGTTCGCTTTGTAGAGTTTGCAAGCATTGTAAACACTATAAATGGTAGATCCTGACGATTCATGTGGAGACGTGGAGCGGGTGTCCATTAAAAGGAATTTGTATAAGACCGGGACCACGAGATGACTAGACTCTGTATATAACGCCGTTGATACTAGAGACTTGCATCTCACCTAAAACGACCATAGGTGACACGACCTCAATCCTGAGTGTTTTGGGAACTCCTGCCTTTTGAGGGTGGTCCTGTGATTAGTATGGGTGAGAGTGTCCAGATTGCCAACCTCAACATGCCTAACCTTTTTTGGACTTGTTCTAATCTGGGAGCTGGAAACTCAATCCACAAGATGAAATTCACTTATTTCCCAAGTAGGGATAAGTTAAGAGGTTGTTCCCTTAAAGGCTGATCTGGGGCTTGAAACATAGTGGCCACAACTTTTCTTTTTGAAGAGAAGACTCAGTCATAGTAAACTATGATTTATGTCATAGAGGGATCAATGGTACTTAAGGAGACAGATGTAACTACAGGGATAACAGTTATTGGCCCAGCTGTACTTACGAGCAATCTGTGAAGGGTTACCGAACTGCTGATTGGTTAAATGGACACATAATATATCTGTAGTGAGGGGAGTTATGCTTGTCGGTCTGTAGTAGAGTGCCTGGCAGTTAATGGATGGTGGATCCCGTGACTAAAGAGTTTTAGTCTGTTATTCACTTATCGTTTGGAGCTTTGGATCTACAGGTCCATGAAGTTTCCCCTTTGACTTGGATTATGTTGAGATATTCAGTTCTTTGTGTGGTTGATTTGAAATGTTCAAATTGACAAAATGTATTTTTGATTATATAATGATATAATTCGGTATGATGTATAATGTTACATCTAGTGGAGGATTGATGCTAAATGAAGAATTTAGCATTAAGTACCATTAATAGAAAAAGAACTATGGTTTATATGTTTTATTGAGAGAATATTAAAAAATAGGTTATAAATATAGTATTGATTAAGTTGTTGGTTATCATTATATTTATATAATATTAATTATTGGATAATTAATACTTTTTCTTTTAAATAACCAAAGTAGTGGGTGGTTATTGGATCATGGTAACCATGAGTTTAAAAGAAAAGTGGTTTCTTATTTTGAAAAAGAGGTTTTTTTTTACAAAAGATTGAAAAGGTTGTTAGTTTTCTCTCGACGTATAGTAACTCACAGAAGTCGTCAAGTAAATACAGATTTACTAAACGATAGCTGGGCGAGCTAAACGATCGTGCAGGTGTGAGCTAAACGATCGTGTAGTGTTTACTAAACGATCGCATAGCTTTGCTAGACGATCTCTGGCCCAAGGTAAACGATCGTGTAGAGTCTGTACGTGACAGACCGAGCTAAACGATCGCATAGCTTTTGCTAGACGATTGATAACGGGCAAAAATGCACGTTATCATAGTGCTAAGTTCTTAAACAATGTTGGATTGCTTTGATAAAACATGTTAAATTGCATCAATCAAGCATCAATTTCATAATATTGCGGTCGCATGCGATCATCGCATAGGAACAATTGATTTTAGTGTTTTTATGCAGAATATGCGTTGACGCAATGCAAGAATTGCGATCATAGGAAATCATTGGTCGAGCGCAGCATCACTGCAAGGCTTTGCGATAATCGTGTTCGCAAATATTTGCCCGAAAAGGATCGCCACAACTTGATCAACGCAACATGGTGGGCGCATCTGGGTGAAAGCTAATTAATCGTGATGAGACAGAAAGCTGATGACAGTCGAATCCAAATTAAGTTGACAACCGATAACGATCACAAGTATATTAAGCTTTTCGATGAAAATTATTCGACGCATCAGTCAGGAATTAAAACCATCCCATCTGTACAATCATGAGAGAGAAGCCGCCTTTCACCATGGATGCTCTATAAATATCAAGGGTGACCTTCAGAAAAGGGGTTGATCAGTTCACAAGTTCAACTATTCTTTGTTCCACAAGTTCGCACGCCCTTGTTCATAGTTTTCTTTCAATTTAAGGCAGAGCAAGAGAAAAGTGGTGATACCGGAGATTGCTCAGGGAAATCAAGAGAGAACCTTGCGGCGTAGAAGCAAAGAGCGGGCTGACTCTCGCGAGATTATCTTTTGAGCACTAGTAGAAAAACAACATAAATGCCTAGGCAGCAAGAGATTGCCACCAGGCTCTTTATTCTATACTTGCATTGTTATTTTGTACTTCATCTTCATATTTATACAATGGATGTTTGATTTCTAATTCTGCTTACTCTCTTAATACGCATGAGTAGCAATTAAGCTTACTCTCTTAATACACATGAGTAGCAATTCAGCTTACTCTCTTAATACGCATGAGTAGTTAAACTAGTCGAATGGGTTGAGAAGAACTAAGCTAAAATGACTTAGGAAGTTCATTGCTTGCGATTGTCTTGTCTTATGCTGTGCAAAACACCCCTTTAGAGCTACTCGAGAGAGAGTCTGAAGAAAGAACCTAAGACTCAAGAGAGCTAGGTTAGAATCTAGACTCGAAAGAGCAAGATTAGAACTGCATAAACAAGAGATAGGGATTAGAGATAAGCTCTATTTGTCAACCTGCATCGCATGCATCCTAGAGATAGGAATGATATTATGTGGTTATGTATGTGTTATTCTATCATCGCATAAATAAGAATAGAGGCTTATGTGTAGGTCCTATAGACTTATCGCATATATCGCATGCGTTCTAGCATTAGAAGCCGTAGCATTCGCATCGAGAGATGGTTTACTATTGTATGCATGTTGCATGGTCGCAAAGCACGAACGCTAGGAAGTGTTAGTCGAAACCCTTTTCAACTTGTTCACCGCATACTTATCGCATTTCCTGTTTATCAACTCTTTTCGAACTCCGCCGCATTTGTTTATTTTTCATCAACGCAAACAACAATCCCAACACTTTATTAATTTATCCGGTTACCGCAAAGTCTTTATCAAAATTACCAATGCAACCTGTTTTCACAAGTCCCTGTGTTCAACCCTGGACTTACCAGGAAACTCAGAGGAATTTACACTTGGATTCCGTTGAGAAAACTTGAGCGCACAATGCAATTTCATCAATGCATATCATCCACATTTCCACTTCATAAAATTAAGCATCAATGATCGCATAGCTTTATCTAAATGATTGGGCATTGACCTATACGATAGGTCTCAGCCAACTCCCATTTTCTCAGTCGTGTACATGATCGTTGTTTCCTCCCTTCGTCTGCCTCATACCAAGTCCGAACAGAGCCCACCCTCTGGATTTTCACACCAAGAATACCAAGGTCGCCTT